>NW_026782338.1:0-358226 GCF_031769215.1 Ylistrum balloti | reverse complement strand
CATGACAGGAATGGGAGCTTACCTTGATGGCCAATGCCGCTCGGGGGAGTGGTCTGGCGAACAGCTCTCGGAGCACATCAGTGTACTCGAGATGAGACTGTTCATTTGGCTCTGCAGTCCTTTAGGGGTATCCTGCAGTCCAAAGTGTGGCTACCGACAACAGTTGTCGCGTATCTGGAGAGACAGGGATCACCAGGTCTCATGTCCTGTGTGCCCTCTCCATCCACATCCTTCTTCTCTGCCAGGACATGCAGTTGACCATAGCGGTCAAGCACCTTTCTGACAGGCTGAGTGTGTTGGTGGACACTCTCCAGGCGCCACCAGCCGGTGTTGACGTAATGGCAGCTGTGTCCCTTGATTTTCAAGGGGAATTGTCAGGCATGGGACAGACCTATTATAGACCTGTTTGCCTGTTAACCTTCGTCTCCTTGGTCCCAGACCGTAAGGCGTGGGCTGTGGACGCCCTTTCTCTGGAATAGGAAGGGACGTATGCATATGCATTCCCTCCCTTCAACCTGGTGGGCAGGGTGCTACAGATGTTCTGGGAGCATCACTGCTCCTTACTTCTGAGAGCCCCTCTGTTTCAGGAGCTCTTGTCGTTTCTGGTGGAGGAGCCCTTGGCTCTCCCCATCATGACCAAATCTCCTTCGCCAGCCTTGGCCCAGAACGACACACTCTTGACCAGAGGTCCTCCACCTTCACGCGTTGATGCTATCTCTGGAAGCCACGCCAAGACAAGCTTTTCTCCAGAGGCGTCAGATTGCATTGAGCAATCAATCAGGGCTTCCTCTTCTGCCGTCTACCAGTCATGTTGGATGATCTTCTGTGATTGGTGTGTCGGCAAGGAAGCTTATTTATTCGAAGCCTCTGCATTTGATTGCGGACTTCCTAATCTCTCTGTTTAGGTACCGCTATCTGGCACCTGGCACTATTGCTGGCTATTGTACAGCTATTGCCAGAGTTCTTGCTTGTTATGGCAGGAAGGAGATAGGTTAGTCCTCCTCTCTTTCTGCCCTAATCAGAGGCTTTGCTCTGGATAGAGTTGTTTTTAGCGAAGAATCAGGTTCCGGGGTTCTTGCACGATCCCATCAGGATCCTGGCTGTGACTAGCTCGAGGAGCGAGATAGGTTGCTTTATCTTGATAAAAATCTCTCGATTCCGTCTGTTTTGCCCATCAAACAGGGACAACGAAATATCTCCTCCCAGTCGGTTTCCAGGTGGGTTTGCCAGGTGATTTAGTATGCTTACGAGCATTTTGATGATCTGGCTCGGGCGAGAGCGAAAGCGCGCTCTCACGAGGTCAGGGCCCTTGCTTCATCCTGGGCCCTTTCAGGAGGTCATGTCTGCAGCATTCCGGCAGGGCAGGGATACCTTCACAGATTTTTATCTGCGATCCCTAGCTTCCCACTCAGAAGGCCTGTATTCATTGGGACCTTTGGTGGTGGCATAGTCAGTGGCTAGCCTCCTCGTTAGCCCCGGGCCATGTCTTTCCGTACGGCGGCATGTGGGTACACCTGCTCTTTCACAGAGAGGTCCCTTCCTTCGTTGTGGCACTCTGTTCTCCCTCCCTACTTCTTTGGTTGTGCTGAAGGGGCTGCCTGGCTTCTAGTCACCACTACGGTAAGACGAATTTGTATACTAAAGTTATGGTAATTATTACTGAAATGAAATTGAGGTTTTTTAATGTAAAACCAATATTCATGATGTAATACTTACCATGACTTTATGGAGTCCCACCCTATCCTCCCCTCTTCCTTATCTGCCTGGCTGCCCCTCTGTGGGGTACACCATAAATGTTATTAGAGGAAGGGAGATCACTTTGCGTTCCTGCCGTGATGGTTCATGGATCGTAGGGAGGGCGGGATTGTTTTTCTTTTGAATCTTTTGTTGTTGGGATACAAAGATGGGTGTAGGTACTGTATTTGCATACTAAAGTTATGGTAAGTATTACATCATGAAAATTGGTTTTACATTAAAAAACCTCAAATTTCCTCTCTCTGGTTGTCAGTACCTCTGTTATCACAAAGAACTCATTTTATCATTGAAGCAATAGACAATAGTATCTATAACTAGAGGTATATATTTTGTTTGAAAGGTACAAAACACAATAGACTACCAGACCTTTTAACATATTACAACACCGGAATTTTTAGTCAGGGACCTAAAGTGATGATTATCTCCTGACAATACACGCGGAAATTGTCTGTTACTGTGTGGGAATCTGAGTAAAGCATTAGGCTGCATCACAACAGACAAGATTAAGTGTGCTTTGTTTTTCTGTGCCATTAGTTCTTTGGCTTTGCTTCCAAGAATTAACAGAATGTTTCTTGTGCGAAAGGCAGCAGTAATCAAAGAATACAATAAGCACTTTGCTAAGGATACAAGTTGGATGATCCAACAAACCACTGAGTAATGACATATATATAATGTCACAACCACAAAAATAAGGACCACTACACAACAATGATTCCTATTTCATGAAAGATTATGAAATGTCTGCAAAATCAGAAAACACACTTAATATCATTTTGTTATCTCTTATGTCTCATTCTTTTGACACCATCATTAAAATCATCCGATTTATTCTCTTTTATTTTTCAAATGAACCCAAATGTTTTGATTGAAAACTGGATAGTTCTTCATAAAATGTAAGACAGAGTTACCAGCTAATTCAGTCAGCTATTTCTATCAGAATGGTTTTGTTTCGGGCCTTCAGTTTAAACCACAAGAATCAATTATCATTTCACCATAACACTTAACAATGTGAAACTTAAGTGAGTTGTCTTGGTGATCAAATTGCACTCAAGAGGATTTTACAATGCTACAAAGCTGTCAGCTGAATTTGAAAATGTTTTACAAGTTTTTAAAAACTCAATTGTTTTGCAACAATAAATGCATTTCTGTTGATGAATGGTAATTAATTATTACAATTAAAATATGAAGACGTTTAATTAGATGAGAAACTGCATAACCCGTCAATAAATGAAACAAGGCGAAAAAAAAAATTATACAGACCTTGTGTAACAGAAACAATACAGGATCACTTACCAAGATTTTTGCTGCATTTCAAAAGTGGAAAATTGGACTTTTTTAAAATATATTTCCACTGCCTAAAAATATTTAATATTTCTTTATGACTCTTTACTTTTAACTACTTCGCTGGGTTATAGAACAAAGAACATTTTCTTAGGATGTTAATTGACATATTTCATTCAGTAAGTCAATTTTCAAAAAACAGTATACATTATAAGAGTATAGGAGGGAGTTTTGACTAAGCCATATACCCCTCCCTTTCCCCCTCCCCAAAGTTTGGAGAAATACCTTAACATACATGATAACTTTAGCCTTCTGGTTTACCTTATCAAGCTTCATCAATACTTATATCTGAAAACATTTTTATATTTTTAACAAAATAAAATTCCATTATTCAAATTCCATATACACACAAGCATATTGTAGTGTGATTTAGATTACTTCATATATGTAGCATATTTATCATGTGAAAACAAGCCTGTCATTCCGAAGGCATTTGAATGATAAACCATTGTCTTTTTCCTCTAATCTAAATTTGGCATGAAAAGTATGTTAAATGTAAATTGTACCATCAACAACACACCACAGATATCAAATACAGATCTGTTTGTACAAAGCTTGTGAAATGTCCTGACCAGTGACAAACCAAACAAGATATCACAGAAGGATCTTGGGACCTATCTTTTGTTTTATCTTTATTTGCTCTTTGAAAGTTGGATCTTTTCTCTTCTTTTCTCTTTTCTTCTTTGTTTTTTATCTTAATGGTAAGAAATTTGAACATTCCTGTGCAGTGATGATAACCTTTACCTGGAATATCCTGGAAGTCATTTTGTTTCCTCTGATCAGTCCCAAAATAAAACGAGCACAAAGAGAGACCAAAGGAAGCATACATATGAAATTTAATTGATATCCATTCAGTACTTCTTCAGAAAGAGTGATAACAATCTTTACTAGGCAAAATCCATGATGGCTGCCTGTCGGCCATTTTGTTTTCTGATCAGTACCAAAATCTAACAGGCAAAACTTGGGATCAAGGGAAACACATGAAACTTGAGAAAGATCTATGCTGTAGTTCTCAAGAAATAGCGATAACAAAGTCAGAATCAAAGATGGCCACCTGTAGACCATTTTGTTTTTCTGATCAGACCCAAAATTAAATGGGCACAACTAGAGACCAAAAGGGACCTACATATGAAATTTAAGAAAGATCCATCAGGTACTTCTCAATAAATAGCGATTAAAATCTTTTAAAGTCAAAATCCAAGATGGCCGTCTGTCTGCCATTTTGTTTTCTCAATCAGTCCCAAAATTAAATTGGCACAACAAGAGACCGAAATTTCAGGGAGATCCATCCAGTAATTTTCAAGAAAATCGATAACAATCTTCATTTAAAAAAAAAAAAACAAAATAGCCACCTGTCAGGTATTTTGCTTATTTCATCAGTCCCAAAATGAAACGGGTACAACTAGGGACCAAGGGGAACCTACATATGCAATTTGAGAAAGATCCAGCACTTCTCAAGAAATAGTGATAACAAAAGTTGGTTACGGACGAACGAAAGAACTAACAGACGGACCACAATAACAAAAATCTGAAACTGAATTAGCAGTTGATCACAGATTCTTTTTTTTTTTACCTCATTGATCATGAAATCACCAAATATACAATAACAAAAATCTGAAACTGAATTAGCAGTTGATCCCTTGATAGTTTTAAGTAGTTTCACTGATCAATAATTTTCAACGGTTTTTTTTACCTCATCAATGGAATTCATTCCCATGTGATATTGGTGAATGACTTGCATTCTTCCTTCAGAAGATGAATGACTAGCAAATATAAATATATCTCACATGACTGGATAAAAAAAAATGACATATCGCGGCCTGTTTATGTGCTTTTCTGACACAAACATTAAAAGTCATGACTGGCATCAACTTTTAAGATAGCTGTGAATTTTTGTATTTTCTAATATATTTACCAGGCAATAAGGTCATGTTTGGTAATAAGCCCACCATCATCTCACTGTTTTTTTTTAAATTATTGCCCTGCAAAAAGCTTATTTCTAATTTGTATCAAAACTTGAGGTTTTTCATGTAAAACCAACTTTAGTATGCAAATACAGTACCTGTACCCATCTTTGTAGCCCAAAAACAAAAGATTCAAAATCCTGCCTTCCCTACAGTCCCATGAGCCATTACCACAGAGACACCTGTAATGTGGGAATGCGAGGTTGATCTCGATTAAGGGAAATGAAAACGCAATAGCAACAAGTTACAACAAGTTACTACATAGACAATTTATATACAACAAAGTTATTACATCATGAAAATTAGTATGCCAATTTGTCTTACCATGGTGGAGATTTTGAAGCTAGGCAGCCCATCACAGCACAACCCAAGGAAAACTCAGGGAACACCCAAAAAAGTGTCAGATCAAATTGCACAGGAATAAAAAATACCCCAATCTACTGAGGTGGCATTGTCACAGGCTCAGCCACCACAAGAGGTCCCAGGGAGTACAGACCCTCAAGGACCTCAGATAAAAATTAGAAGGCAGCGGACATGATATCTTCAAAGGAGGACTCATTGAAGAATGCCGAAAAAGTAGAGAGGGCCATAACCTCATGAACCCGCACCTTCAATCTTGCTGAACCTGATCAGATGATCAACCCCAATCCCCACCCCCACTCCTACCACCACTCCTATCAAATATGACAGGGACAAAGCAGTCTATCATGTTCCTGCCAACCCAGTCAAAGCAGGAATCATAATGGTATTGAGTGAGAACCTGGGGACCTGATTCTCCATCAAGAAGGAAGGATCAGTCAAGAGAGTAATGACAGTGTAACCTCTGGACCGTTATTGGCATGAAGGAAGCAACAACAATGTGCAGATTTCACTCCTCCTTCGACCAGAAGCCAAATCAAGAAGGAAGACTGCCTTAAAAGTAATGAACTTAGCCAGATTCCACTGGGGGGCTAACTACCGAACCCTGGGCCTATCAAGAGCAAAGCCTCTAATTAGCAGAAAAAGGGAGGAGGACGAACCTATCTCTTTCCTGCCGTAAAATGCAAGGACACTGGCAATAGCGGTATGATAACCAGCTATAGACCCAGGGGCCAGAACGTGGTCCCTAAACAAGAAGAAAAGGAAATCCGCAATCAACTGCACAGAGGCTTTGAGCGGATTAACCTCCCTTGCCGACACATGCATAGACTTGCATCCCCTCCCAGTTCAGAAAGAGCATCTGAAGCCTTCGAATCTGGAACCAGAGACACAGAGATTGGCAGTGATTGTTCAGGGAAAAGGTGAACACGTCTATGTGAGGCCTGTCACACCTGACAAATTCCGCTGAAGATCAAGGTCAACACTAGATGACTGCACCTTGAGAGAGTGTCTGCAAGAACATTCAACCTGTCCGGAACCTGTCCGGAACATATTTGACCAAAATAGTCAACTGCATCTCCTGGCTGAGAAGAAGAATGCGGATGGCGATTGCACACAGAACATGAGACGTGGTGCCCCCCGTCTCTCCAGATACGTGACAACTGTAGAGTTGTCTGTAGCCACACAAATCACCATGGGATGCAGAATCCTTCGAAAAGAATGCAGAGTCAACAGAACAAACCTCAGCTCAAGCATATTGATGTGCTCCGACAACATTTCTGTGAGTGGCACTGACTGTCAAGGTAAGCTCCCCATCCTGTCATGGAAGCATCCGTGAACATGGTCATAGACGGAACCAGTTTGAACAAAGAAACCCCCTGGAGCATGTTCTCCTCCTGAAAGGTTCACCACTGTGCAAACTTCCTCAGAGGAATCCATGCTTCCCAATCACTAGAAAAAGGGACCCAGTTGGCCAGGAGGAACATCTGAAGAGGTCTGATGTGAAGTCTCCCTTAGGGGACCACATATGTCAGGGAGCTGAGATAACCCAGAAAACTGAAAAACCAATGCACCTGGATGCATGACCATCTGATGAAGGTCAGAGCAAGACCCCTTGCCTTCTCGAACTTCTCAAAAGGTGGAAGGGCTATTCTGTAAACTATGTTGAAATGATTCCCCAGGAAAACGAAGTCCTGAGATGGGAAGACCTCTTCTCTCTGGAAGGAATGAAGCTGACCTCGAGTAAGACTTTCAGGACCAAAAAGATTCTCTCACAAGGTGAATCCCCAGGAAGGTTCCTACTTTTTTTCCCTTTCCTTTGTTGCCCTTTAGACGAGGCTTCGAATTAGGCTGTGCAGTAGACTGCGTAGCTGAAGGTGTAGCCTTCTTCTTTAGAAGGCACTGATTCTGCCAAGTACTGGCCTTCTCAGTCTGAAACCTCTTCACCAGAAGTGCTGAGGCAACAGATTCCTCCTTCATATCCTTCTGTACAGAAGAAAGTGACCCTCAAAAAAGAGTAGGGTCCGAGAAGTGGGCAGTCAACAGGCGGGAAAGGTAAGGTTCTTTGACTGGGCGATTTTTCAAGACCAAAAAACGCCTAGCCAACACAACATTGACAAGCAATGAAACCTGCGAAGGGGCCAGAGCTCTCAATGCTGCATTCAGGGTAGAAGTGACTCTGTCCTAGATGTCGACCTGTTCTGCCTCTGTGATCCAACCCTATGGCAAATCTGATACTCAATATAGACATGCCATCAGGAAGTCTATATATGACAGAATCTGGATAGAGATGCAGCAATCTCTCCATCTTGTAATGTTCATTTGAACTGAACTCCACCTGGCCCACAGAATTGCCGGGCCAGGCTGTCAGCTCCCTCAATTCCAGACTAGCTGGTTGAGAGGCTAGCATCACTTCATGCATGGCGTAGTCATTAAAAAAAATAAACTTGAAGGATGAAGGTGGATACCACGTTGACAGTAAAAACGTAATGGCTGACCACGTGGCACACAACTCGAGACACGTGGAGGCAGCTAACAGCCAAAACGTGGTACAAAAATTTTAAAAAGTACGCCAGAACAATGGCAGATGGGTATAAGAATGTAAACTATTTAATTGCCACAAAATTAGTGTAATTTTTATTTAATAATGATTATAACCTTCCCAATTCTCTCTCTCTTTCTCTATCTCTCTCTTTCTTCGTCGAGGATGTACAATGTTTTTATATATATATTTATTCATGAGTGAGTATATGTGTAAAAGGAAATATCTTTGATAAGTGTAGTTGATTTGATTTTGTATTTGTGTGTGAGAGTATTTTGTTAAGTACATGTAAGTTTGCAATATGAGTGTAAGTGGGTGTGAATGTTGATGAGTGAGTTTGTGTGCAGGAAGTAGTAGATACATGTGCATGATGATGATGATGATGATGATGATGATGATGATGCATATACATGTGTAAGACGTATATTGTGTATTGTGTAATATGTAACAAACTTGTCAAAAAATAAAAAAAATTACAAAAAAAAGTAAACTGAGTACAAAACAATACTCAGAAACAACTGAACGGCTAAAATGGAAAAAAATATGAGAGCACTCATCTGACACATGTCAAACCACAGCGGTGCCATAAAGGAAAGGAGAAGGGAGATCACTCAATGTCTCTGTTGTAATGGCTCATGGGACTGTAGGGAGGTTGGGATTTTTTTGTTTTTGGGCTACAAATATTGGTGCAGGTATTATTGTATTTACAAACTACTGGTAATCATTACAGAAATGAAATTGTATATTGGCTCCCTAAGGCTACAGCAGGATATAAATGCTGTATTTATTATAAGAATGTTGGTAATAATGATTATATAAGTCTTAAATTGTACAGGTGAAAATTACTCAAATCTTTTATGAACTAACAGTAAATGTACAAAATATATTTGTTAAGTTAAATATTATTCACTGATATGGAAGCATACATATTTTAGCAGCAATGTTATTCTGGCACTGATATGGAAACATACACATTTTAGCAGCAATGTTATTCTGGCACTGATATGGAAACATACACATTTTAGCAGCAATGTTATCCTGGCACTGATATGGAAACATACACATTTTAGCAGCAATGTTATCCTGGCACTGATATGGAAACATACACATTTTAGCAGCAATGTTATTCTGGCACTGATATGGAAACATACATATTTTAGCAGCAATGTTATTCTGGCACTGATATGGAAACATACATATTTTAGCAGCAATGTTATTCTGGCACTGATATGGAACAGCAATGTTATCCTGGCACTGGAAACATACACATTTTAGCAGCATTGTTATCCTGGCACTGATATGGAACATACTTATTTTAGCAGCAATGTTATCCTGGCACTGATATGGAAACATACACATTTTAGCAGCAATGTTATCCTGGCACTGATATGGAAACATACACATTTTAGCAGCAATGTTATTCTGGCACTGATATGGAAACATACACATTTTAGCAGCAATGTTATTCTGGCACTGATATGGAAACATACATATTTTAGCAGCAATGTTATTCTAGTCACTGATATGGAAACATACACAATTTAGCAGCAATGTTCTCCTGACACTGATATGGAAACATAAACATTTTAGCAGCAATGTTATCCTGGCACTGATATGGAAACATACACATTTTAGCAGCAATGTTCTCCTGGCACTGATATGGAAACATACACATTTTAGCAGCAATGTTATTCTGGCACTGATATGGAAACATACATATTTTAGCAGCAATGTTATTCTGGTCACTGATATGGAAACATACACATTTTAGCAGCAATGTTATTCTGGCTCTTTTTGCGGTGAAAATTTTCCACTAACATATCATTGTGATTCCTGATCGTTGTTTATATAACAATTCATAGTGAACGTGCTAATTCATCATTATGCTAATTTACCAAATGATGAAAAAGCACTTAAATTTGTGACAAATGAAGTATGTTTACAGTAACAACAAGGAAAAAGATTTTAAATTAAACCAATTTTGATGTTACCAGCTGTATTCATGTCATCAAGAAATACTCAGATTTCATGGACTTATACATCAAGTTTGCCAGATTAGTCATGGCCTCAGTCAATGTGGTTGTGTAAATTCTTTGAAAAAAGAAGTTCTGATGTGCTTACCTGCCTATCAACCACTAGGGGAAATAGAGCAATTTCTTTACAATCCTAAAACTGTTGGGAATGAATGGAATTTGCCAAAATTTGGTCTGAAACATCCTAGGGTAAAGAGGAAATCACTCGGTAGGGGTGAGCAATAGAAGAAATAGGGCAACTTCTTCAAAATTCTTTTTCTGTTGGAATGTCTATATTCTTCCCAATTTGGTCAATGGCATGCTTGGGTGGTGGAAATCAATTTTGTGCAATAGATCTCATCCCCTTGGGTAGGATGGATCGACCCCAAGAGGGGAAATAGAGCAAATTCTATAAAGTCCTTCTTAGGTTTGAATGATTCAGTTTTGTCCCAATTTGATCAGAAGCATCATTGGGTGAAGAGAATTTAGTTTGTATAAATTGTACATCTGTCCCCCCTGGGGCAGAGGAGCACAGTCTAATAGTGGAAATAGATACAAGCCTTTTAAATACTATTCTTTTAATTTGAATGAAGCAATTCCAGCAAATGATGAGTGATACAGCCATAATGTGCCTCCTCTGTATATATATACATATATACTTCAAAAGAAAGGGATCAACGGCAGGTGTGAGTAAGTGGCTGTTCAGTAAGACCAGTAAAACTAAGAAGTATATGAAGAGGGTATGAATCACAACATATTACCAATTCGGTTGGTATTTACTTACTTGTCGACAAATTTATGAAAATATTTTAACAATGGTCGTTGTGATAATTAACAGATAACCTTAAAGGTTACGACACATATCTGTTAATTGTCCATTACGTAACAATTAAAAATTTTCCTCCCTGAAGGTACTTCAAAGAGAAAAATTGTAAGAAACTTGTCCTGATGAAGCCTCTGCAACTGAGGCAAAACTATTAGACAAATAGATAATCACCTAATCAGTAATTATTTTGTGATTCATACCATCTAAACATTTTCTGGAACCTTAAAGAAACACGTATTGGGTTGGAAACTCATTCTTAACACCAGTTCAAAATCAGAAGGTGGAGCACCATAAAAATTTTGATTAATGAAGACACTTCCTGGAACCTTAATGGGAAAAACACCAGCACCTATACTGGACTGTGATCTCCAACCCTAGGTTGGTAGTACCAACCTCTAATATGACATTTTAATATGATTTAGATTAATGTGAGATTTTCTAGTCTTTACCATGGTAGGATTCCCTTGTCACATGAACTGTATGATATTGTATCAATCTTTCAATAACAGCATGCCTTGTGTTGGCGCTTGAAAATCTTTCCTTTTCGGTTTGAGATCTCACCGTTCCCCCTTTCACCCTCCTCATCTCAACATCACCAACATCTGACTTGGTGAAATATCTCCTGCATTACAATCAAATCACCAGTTTAGCTGGAAGATCACAGTACTTTCTGTCAATAATATTCAGAGTGTTCCCTAAAGTGCTTCATCTATGCATTAGTTAGTAGAGAAAAATTCCCAAGAGCTGACGTCCAGTAAGTTCATGTGTATATATTATATAGTCTTCAATTGCCTTGCTCTTGTTTCAGTAAAAATCTGTTGGTGTACAGAGCCCTCTATAAAGGGAAATTTTTAAAATCTAAAAATGCTTGTCACATGAATGTTCCCCACACCTATACAAACCAGGATCTGATGAAAAGTAGAACCAAATTACTATTTGGTAAATTTAAACTGAATCTGTTGAGAGGTTCTCAAGATATGATATAAACCCAGATAAGTTAATTTTGAACCACAATTTTGAAATAACTGTTAAACTTTTACTATAACCCAACCTCTTTTAGGGGAGGAGAGCAGACAAGCAGAGATTGCTTTATCCTGGCCAACACACCTCTGGAGTATATCGTGGAAAAAGTGCTGAAACATCTGAGGGAGCAGGCCACCCTATATGGCTATTCCAGTGTATTTAAGGTACTAAATATAAAACATATACACACAAAATCCCTGGAGTAATGATATAACTGTGTTGACAATTTTCTAAGAAGAATGTTGGTTGTACTGTACATACTTTGGTTCACATTACACAAAGAGACAGATGGACAAACATCTTTTCTCAAACACCTCTGATACTTTTCCATTACATTGGATTTTTGAGATGGCAGTAACTGATCTTTTGCTCTGAATATCTGTTCTGAAAAATTTCCGAACATATTTCCAGTGCTATGTATTGTCTGGGAATGACACATCTGCATGTCTGATGTCCCTAACCTCCATAAGCCATTGACACTGTCATAGACTGTCTGGCCATATAATCTAGTGATTATTGACAGTGTATTTCTGATATATGTCAGTGTTAAAGTGTCTAGAATTTATTTACCTCTACAATAAGATTATACAGCACCTTAGTAGAGTTTTCTTGATAATTGTGTGTTACATCGACAATAATTCATGGTGTCAAGAATGGCTAATGCTCCTGAAACACAGATTTCAGTCTGATAATGATAAAAAGATTTTTTAAATGTGAATTTGAAGGATTTTTATGATCACAGATTCACAATCTGTTATAGGAAACAGAGAATAATCACAAGAACATCCGCCAAAAAACATACTAATGAAACAATGACAATTATAACACATCCTGGAATTGTATGCTTAACCCTATGTATCCCATTCTACTGAACCGTCTTATGGATAAAAAATAAAGTGTATTAGAAATATCACCATTCAATACCATTACCACTTGTTTGCAGACAGACAGAATACTACGAGTGGTCTTACTATCGAGAAATGGAAAACGGAAAAAACATTCACAGATAAAACCTTTCTAAGAATCACACATCAGCCATTTTGTTGTGTTTCTACTATGCATCTTGATTTTTTGACCTGAGACAGACCAAACTCCTAACTTGTAAAAAATTTGCTTTAATTGGCAGGTTAAGGGTCAGTTCTCTCCCTTCCCTACCCACATATCTGTCTGAAATCTTGATATGCAATGATTAACACTGATTTGTTCTTGAACAAAATTATTTATATAACCAATCAGTTCATTTTGACAATATTCCAGAAAAGTTTCTTTACATTCCCCTATGGCAGTGAGAGTCTGAGAAATGAAATTCACTGATTTTTATATAGGAACCACAACAAATAGATAATGACAGTTTTCTACTGGGACCTATGAATCACACTCTAGATTAAATTCAGACTCATTGTTCTTTACGATATTTCCGTGATCAACAGAAGTTTTTTTCAAGAAACTTTGGAACCTTTTTATTGATATGTAATTTACGCAAACATGTTAAAAATTTCAAAGCCACATCATTAAATTCTCACTTCTTCAAGATATAATTTCTGCAGCATAATGTATTGTTTGGCTCTCCAGTATATTATCCAAATTTCTATCAATGGTGGTATTCATGTGTGTGTCTTTTGTACAATCTTAAAAAAAAATTTACCTTTGGCAAAGGTTAACTGCTAGTCTAATATCAACAGTAATCTTGCTTGTAAAAGCCCTTGGCATATGTTTTAAGAATCAAACATATACTAAAACAAAGATGGAACACCCAGACCTAAGTAGCAAGAAAGGCTTTGGTCAAATATTTGTCAGCTGCCATCCAATGGGAAACTTCCATCCAGATCCATGCAGTTTCCAAATGGTGGCCAGAATGTCCTGTGTCATGTTTTTACCATAGTTTAAATTTTGTGTCTTTTGCACTTTTGCCAATACAGCATAAATAAGTGACGAGTAAAAGTTTGAAATTTAAAATAAATGCTCAAATATATATATGTACATATATCAATATCATTTTCAAGATGTCTAATTATGTGGCTTTGTTTCTTCTTCCAAAATAGGAAAAAATAGAGACCCTCAAAATTACAACTCTACAGCAGAGAACACCACATTCATACAGATGTTGTTTGAAGTGTAAGTATATACACACTTTATCTTGTCTAGGTTTATTCATAGGGGGCAGGTGTGCTTATCACAAAAAAACTGGTATATGTTAAACGTCAGCAATGAAACGTAAACAATTCCCTTCACAATAACGTCCTGGACAAGCATGTTATGTGTGAAATAGGAAACCTACGTTGAGTAGGACACCACTTTGGTTTTGTAGATCAACAGATCCATGTATCCAAATAATGAGAACGCTAGCAGACTTCTCGTGACTTCACTGTCAGCACAGAGAATTCAATTACCAGTACTAAGATATACCCTCAGAGTAAATCACCACTCTTTTGGTTTCAAAGGTGTTTTTTTTTCCAATGCCACACCAGACTAACAATGAAATATCGGTCTGACATTGAGAAAGAAAAGATTTAAATATTGCCAAAGCGATGATACAAACACATAGAGCCAGAACAAATTTTGGACTTGTTTTCCATTTACTATTGTTATTTTCAAACCGTTCTATTATTCGCCATTTTCAAGGATGAAATGAATCCTGATATATGTCTTGTAAATTTTGTAAAATTCATTGGAAAAAACATATAATAATTAAAATGACTTCAATTACTATAATCTCCGCCTTGCTTAAAGCTTAAAGCTGTGTAAATCCGCACATCATCAAAAACAACAGAACTGTATAAACCGTTTTAACCTTCGAACGTTATTAGAATATATATTTACCTTTTGTGCAATATACTGTATATCAGCATTTTTTTTTTTTTTTATCTAATTTTTGCAAATTTTGCGATTCTAACAAAATAGCAAAAATGAACATCGCAAAATTTGCATTTCAATTTAGTTTTAAATGCATCTATAGAGTTAATGTACCTACTTGCACTGAACACTTTCTAACACTGAACACTTCTTTGATAATGAAATACAAGTAGGTACATAAAGCTTTTCTCTAATATGACTGGTTAGTTAATTCTCCAGTAGATGTTAGAAAAGCAGAAATATCCTGATATACAGTATAAAGTCAATGCAGATTAATTTCTTCTGGAAGAACAATTCTCCAATAACTAATATCCAACTCAGCTCAGTGATGAAAGAAAAAAGTATGTATATATTCACATATAGACTTTTTTTTTTACCTGCGAGCTCAGAACTGGTGATTAAATTATAGAATCCTATGTTGTTGAAGTTTGTCTATGTAGGTGTTTAACTGTATCATCCAAACTGATATTTTCAACACAGATTTTAGTTTTGAACTCTTTTGTACTAGAAGATGCAGTCATTTTAAGGTCACATCCAGTCTTAAGTAAATGTTGTTAGTAGAATTACAGAACCAGTTGGACATTTCTTCAGTTACAGCATCCCTAAACCAACTATAATCTGTCTGGAATGAAGGATATGAATAACTCAAATTTCAATAACTGCGAGATATTTGTACTAGTATATCACAAACATCATACACACTTACCCAATAGATTTCCATTCATGTGTTAGCCTATCGTTCACAGCAGAATGTAAACAGCAGTGTCAATATTCCACAGTAATGAAACGGTTCGTCGATATCATATATAATAAATTGTATATAGATTTGCGTTAATATCCCACAAATCAATTTCATACACTCCAACACACGATGAAAAAATCTGTATTCTGTTTGATCAACAAATAAGTTTTTTTTTTAATTTTATCACAAAACAAACAGCTATAAAATAATGCATGTCTTTTTCCCAGTGGACAGATTTTCATAAAAACAATGTCCAGCTCAACTTTAGAACAAATCTAAAACAGGTAATGAATTTAAATGATTGGAAAATCTAAGATGGTCCCAACACAGCTGCTCTGTTCAGGTATCAGTCAAGTATGACCCTGACTCTCCATAACCCGATACCTCACTGCTAGCTACTAAGAATACAATACCTCCATGTTGATACATCTTAACAATTAACAAGATACTGTAACATCAATAACCAATTGATATAAAATCATTTTAATGATCTTTCCTACATCAAGCAGAAGGCACTTTCATCAAATGTTTCAGATCTCAATATTTCTAGACCAGCTGTATCTTCAGTGGTGCCCTCCTATTCAGACTTGTGTTTTGCTGTACTCATTAAAATTTTTGTACTTCTTTATTTATGTTTTCCAAAAAACCAATTTTCCTGTGGTATCCTGATCATCATAAACCTGTTTGTTTATCTGATATTTAGTGTGAGTTACGAAACAAACCTTTCCACTGTATCACTGTCACTGAAATTAATTGTAATGATGTGTATCTGTGACCCTTTCAACCTCTCGTGATGACAGCTGGTGTCAGTTTCAACTAGTGTGGGTTGTTGTGTGAAATCCAGGTGTCAATATGATGATACATGACGTGTGTGGGAAGCAGAATGTAGATTAGGGGAGGTGGGATGTGTGGAGTAGAGGAGGTGTGAAGTGTGGAATAGAGGAGGTGTAAAGTGTGGAATGGAGGAGGTGTGAAGTGAGGAATGGAGGAGGTGTGAAGTGTGGAATAGAGGAGGTGTGAAGTGTGGAATAGAGTGTGAAGTGTGGAATAGAGGTGTGGTGTGAAGTGTGTGTGGAATGGAGGAGGTGTGTGTGGAATGGAGGAGGTGTGAAGTGTGGAATGAGGAGGTGTTAAGTGTGGAGAAGTGTGAAGTGTGGAATGGAGGAGGTGTAAAGTGTGGAATAGAGGAGGTGTGAAGTGAGGAATAGAGGAGGTGTGAAGTGTGGAATAGAGGAGGTGTGAAGTGTGGAATAGAAGAGGTGTGAAGTGTGGAATAGAGGAGGTGTGAAGTGTGGAATGGAGGAGGTGTGAAGTGTGGAATGGAGGAGGTGTGAAGTGTGGAATAGAAGAGGTGTGAAGTGAGGAATGGAGGAGGTGTGAAGTGTGGAATAGAGGAGGTGTGAAGTGTGGAATAGAGGAAATGTGGAATAGAGGAGGTGGGATGTGTGGAGTAGAGGAGGTGTGAAGTGTGGAATAGAGGAGGTGTAAAGTGTGGAATAGAGGAGGTGTGGAATAGAGGAGGTGGGATGTGTGGAGTAGAGGAGGTGTGAAGTGTGGAATAGAGGAGGTGTAGAGGAGGTGTGAAGTGTGGAATAGAGGAGGTGTGTGGTGGAATGAGGAGGTGTGGAATGAGGAATGGAGGAGGTGTGTGTGGAATAGAGGAGGTGTGAAGTGTGGAATAGAGGAGGTGGGATGTGTGGAGTAGAGGAGGTGTTAAGTGAGGAATAGAGGAGGTGTGAAGTGTGGAATAGAGGAGGTGTGAAGTGTGGAATAGAGGAAGTGTGGAATAGAGGAGGGAATGGGGATGTGTGTGGATAGAGGAGGTGTGAAGTGTGGAATAGAGAGGTGTGAAGTGTGGAATAGGAGGTGTAAAGTGTGGTGGAATAGAGGAGGTGTGTGGAATGGAGGTTAAGTGAGGAATAGAGGTGTGGGAGGTGTGGAATAGAGGAGGTGGAATGTGAAGTGTGAAGTGAATGGAGGAGGTGTGAAGTGTGTGGAATAGAGGTGTGAAGTGTGGATGTAGAGGAGGTGTGAGGAGGGAGGTGGATGTGTGGAGTAGAGGAGGTGTGAGGTGTGAAGTGTGGAATAGAGGAGGTGTGAAGTGTGGAATAGAGGAGGTGTTAAGTGTGGAATGGAGGAGGTGTGAAGTGAGGAATGGAGGAGGTGTGAAGTGTGGAATAGAGGAGGTGTGAAGTGTGGAATAGAGGAGGTGTGAAGTGTGGAATAGAGGAGGTGTGAAGTGTGGAATGGAGGAGGTGTGTTCTGAATGGAAGAGGTGGGATGTGTGGAATGGAGGAGGTGGGATGTGCTGAATGGAAGAGGTGGGATGTGTGGAATGGAGGAGGTGGGATGTGCTGAATGGAAGAGGTGTGAAGTGAGGAATGGAGGAGGTGTGAAGTGTGGAATAGAGGAGGTGTGAAGTGTGGAATAGAGGAAGTGTGGAATAGAGGAGGTGGGATGTGTGGAGTAGAGGAGGTGTGAAGTGTGGAATAGAGGAGGTGTGAAGTGTGGAATAGAAGAGGTGTTAAGTGAGGAATAGAGGAGGTGTTAAGTGAGGAATGGAGGAGGTGTGAAGTGTGGAATAGAGGAGGTGTGAAATGTGGAATAGAGGAGGTTGGATGTGGAATGGAGGAGGTGGGATGTGCTGAATGAAAGAGGTGGGATGTGTGGAATGGAGGAGGTGGGATGTTCTGAATGGAAGAGGTGGGATGTGTGGAATGGAGGAGGTGGGATGTGCTGAATGGAAGAGGTGGAAGAGGTGGGGTGTGTGGAATGGAGGAGGTGGGATGTGCTGAATGGAAGAGGTGGGATGTGTGGAATGGAGAAGGTGGGATGTGCTGAATGGAAGAGGTGGGATGTGTGGAATGGAGGAGGGGATGTTCTGAATGAAAGAGGTGTGATGTGTGGAATGGAGAAGGTGGGATGTGTGGAATGGAAGAGGTGGGGTGTGTGGAATGGAGGAGGTGGGATGTGCTGAATGGAAGAGGTGGGATGTGTGGAATGGAGAAGGTGGGATGTGCTGAATGGAAGAGGTGGGATGTGTGGAATGGAGAAGGTGGGATGTGTGGAATGGAGGAGGTGGGGTGTGTGGATGGGATGTGTGCTGAATGGAAGAGGTGGGATGTGTGGAATGGAGGAGGTGGGATGTGCTGAATGAAAGAGGTGGGATGTGTGGAATGGAGGAGGTGGGATGTGCTGAATGGAAGAGGTGGGATGTGTGGAATGGAGAAGGTGGGATGTGTGGAATGGAGGAGGTGGGATGTGTGGAATGGAGGAGGTGATGTAAGGAATTGGAGAGGTAGGAAGTGTAGAATGGATAATTTAAGAAGTATTGAATGGAGGATGTTGCATATGTGAGGTGGGATGAGTGAAAAGATGAAGAACATGGGGAAATGATGAGGACTGTACAAATGAAGTAAGTATCACAAATAAAGAGTGTGATACAGTACAGCCAGAAACTAAACTATACAGCTGTTTGGTACTTCTACTACGATTTAAAGTTATTCAAACTTGACATGTAAGTTACAGTAATCCTCACAGTAATATAAGTTTATCATCTCACGTCATTGAACCTGGCATCACTTCTTTTTGTAACCCTTGACATTGTGCCCTTGACCTTGTGTTCAACCTCTTCACTTTAATAGTAAACCTTTATTAAAATATTCAACAGCTGACTTTGTATTGTTTTACAGAAAGTACTTTTATTGCATCACATTTATATATCACAGAATTGAAAAACAATTCTCCCTACTATTAAATTGAACTAATTGTTCTTTTTATTTATAGAATTAGGCAAAATGTACCTCACTCTGAGAGCTGTGAATGTAAACAGACTAGAATAAGTGTCTAATGCCACGTTTAATTGTGTTTACTAGATTCAGGGAGAAATGACATCAGATTTTTGTTGTTGTAGCTTTCTGATTTCCATTTAGACAATTATAATGAATTACAAAAAGCTTTGAAAATAAATGTCAACACATTTGGATGGTAATTTAGCTTGACACCCAGTTTCCTCCATCATTTATCCCAATTACACAATAGCATTTACAGTGTTTTATATAATATACCACATGATCTACCAAAACAGTTCTAACATTTCCAAATTGGTCAAATTATAGGGTGTCCATTTTGAAAAGTTTTTATTTTAATTATGATGAACAAAAACCCATTTGTAATGGTTGACTGAAAGCTTTCTGTCATCAACAATTAAGAATGATCTGCAGAATGATGCCTTCAAAGACCTTCTGAAATTTTGACCAATAAGAATGCAAGGACAATCAGGAAAACTCATAAATCAACAAATATGACTATGTAACCTTTCCTTAACTAATCCTTTTTAATTGTCCAGGAGTTTAGAGCAAATGGTGGTTGTCTGCTTTTTATAGGAGAAAGGCCATCAGCTGTTGCAGAGAATCAATGGCAAATACATTGTGTTGACCTAATGTTGCTGTGAGGACAAAAACCTTCAAATTTGAATTTAAACATCAATTATATATGCATTGGAATTGGGTACAAGGTTTCCATTTCATTGGAATAGAAACTTTCAAAATTTGAGCATGAAGTTTTAATGATTACAAGCGGAACCTACATATTAAAGTTGAGAAAGATCCATACATTACTTCTAAGAAACAGCAATAAAAAAGTTTCATAGTCAAAATTCAAGATGGTCACCTCTCAGCCATTTTGTTTTTCCTGATCAGAACTACCATATAGAATTTGAAAATGATCAATCCAGTACTTCTCAAGAAATAGCGATAACAATTATAACTCTTAAAATCCAGGATGGCCACATCAGCCATGTTGTTTTCCGAATCAGTCTCATAGGGGATCAATGCATAACAAGGAAACATTTGGAAATGATCCATCTAATACTTCTCAAGAAATGGCAATGCCAAGTATTGTGCTTATCAATCAGAAGTCAGGTAACAAAATCAAAATAGATACTAAACTTCAATATGGACTTCGGGGATATTTATGTAGCAAGTTTTTAGTTTACCAAGACCAGATCCTGAGAACCCAAAACTTCATGAATTCAAATTCTCAACACCAAATTCTGAACCTAAGTAAGAAATGGTGCAAAGATAAGCAAAATCTGGTATGGTCGATGGAAACCAGAAACTGGATCTATTCAACAAGTTTTCGTTATATAATTATAAAAATACATAAAACAGAGATAAATTTCATTATCAGTTATTTTCGTATTTTCATTCAGAAACTAATTTTTGTGTATTGTATAGATTTCCAAGTCAGATGGTAGGCTCAGAGCTGTCATTTAGTTTGTTGTGTGACACTGGTACAATAAAATGACAGTAGATCACCTCAACATGTGTGATCTATCAGGACAGACTTTATCTAAGGAAGATAACTCTAGATCTATCGGGACAGACTTTCTCTAAGGAAGATAACTCTAGATCTATCAGGACAGACTTCCACTAAGGAAGATAATTCTAGATCTATCAGGACATACTTCCACTAAGAAAGATAACTCTAGATCTGTCAGGACAGACTTCCTCTAAGGATAACTCTAGATCTATCAAGACAGACTTCCACTAAGGAAGATAATTCCAGATCTATCAGGACAGACTTTATCTAAGTTAGATATAACACTAGATCTATTAGGACAGACTTTATCTAAGGAAGATAACTCTAGATCTATCAGGACAGTATCTTCCATTAAGAAAGATGAATCTTGATCTCAGGACAGACTTTCTCTAAGGAAGATAACTCTAGATCTATCAGGACAGACTTTCACTAAGGCAGATAACTCTAGATCTATCAGGACAGACTTTCTCTAAGGAAGATAACTCTAGATCTATCAGTACAGACTTCCTCTAAGGATAACTCTAGATCTAAGGACAGACTAATGATAATAACTACAGAGCTATCAGGATTTATCTACGGATAACTCTAGTCTATCAGGACAGACTTCCATTAAGAAAGATAACTCTAGATCTATCAGGACAGATTTCCTCTAAGACTCTAGATCTATCAGGACAGACTTCCTCTAAGGAAGATAACTCTAGATCTATCAGGACAGACTTTATCTAAGGAAGATAACTCTAGATCTATCAGGACAGACTTTCTAGATCTATCAGGACAGACTTCCACTAAGAAAGATAACTCTAGATCTATCAAGACAGACTTCCACTAAGGAAGATAATTCTAGATCTATCAGGACAGACTCTCTCTAATGATGATAACTCTAGATCTATCAGGACAGACTTTCTCTAAGGAAGATAACTCTAGATCTATCAGGACAGTCTTTATCTAAGGAAGATAACTCTAGATGTATCAGGACAGACTTTATCTAAGGAAGATAACTCTAGATCTATCAGGACAGACTTCCTCTAAGGATAACTCTAGATCTATCAGGACAGACTCCCCCTAATGATAATAACTACAGATCTATCAGGACAGACTTTATCTAAGGATAACTCTAGATCTATCAGGACAGACTTCCATTAAGAAAGATAACTCTAGATCTATCAGGACAGACTTTATCTAAGGAAGATAACTCTAGATCTATCGGGACAGACTTTCTCTAAGGAAGATAACTCTAGATCTATCAGGACAGACTTCCACTAAGGAAGATAATTCTAGATCTATCAGGACAGACTTCCACTAAGAAAGATAACTCTAGATCTGTCAGGACAGACTTCCTCTAAGGATAACTCTAGATCTATCAAGACAGACTTCCACTAAGGAAGATAATTCCAGATCTATCAGGACAGACTTTATCTAAGTTAGATATAACACTAGATCTATCAGGACAGACTTTATCTAAGGAAGATAACTCTAGATCTATCAGGACAGACTTTCTCTAAGGAAGATAACTCTAGATCTATCAGGACAGACTTCCATTAAGAAAGATGAATCTTGATCTATCAGGACAGACTTTCTCTAAGGAAGATAACTCTAGATCTATCAGGACAGACTTCCACTAAGGCAGATAACTCTAGATCTATCAGGACAGACTTTCTCTAAGGAAGATAACTCTAGATCTATCAGTACAGACTTCCTCTAAGGATAACTCTAGATCTATCAGGACAGACTCCCCCTAATGATAATAACTACAGAGCTATCAGGACAGACTTTATCTACGGATAACTCTAGATCTATCAGGACAGACTTCCATTAAGAAAGATAACTCTAGATCTATCAGGACAGATTTCCTCTAAGACTCTAGATCTATCAGGACAGACTTCCTCTAAGGAAGATAACTCTAGATCTATCAGGACAGACTTTATCTAAGGAAGATAACTCTAGATCTATCAGGACAGACTTCCACTAAGGAAGATAATTCTAGATCTATCAGGACAGACTTCCACTAAGAAAGATAACTCTAGATCTATCAAGACAGACTTCCACTAAGGAAGATAATTCTAGATCTATCAGGACAGACTTTATCTAAGTTAGATATAACACTAGATCTATCAGGACAGACTTTATCTAAGGAAGATAACTCTAGATCTATCAGGACAGACTTTCTCTAAGGAAGATAACTCTAGATCTATCAGGACAGACTTTCATTAAGAAAGATGAATCTTGATCTATCAGGACAGACTTTCTCTAAGGAAGATAACTCTAGATCTATCAGGACAGACTTCCACTAAGGCAGATAACTCTAGATCTATCAGGACAGACTTTCTCTAAGGAAGATAACTCTAGATCTATCAGTACAGACTTCCTCTAAGGATAACTCTAGATCTATCAGGACAGACTCCCCCTAATGATAATAACTACAGAGCTATCAGGACAGACTTTATCTAAGGATAACTCTAGATCTATCAGGACAGACTTCCATTAAGAAAGATAACTCTAGATCTATCAGACAGACTTCCTCTAAGGAAGATAACTCTAGATCTATCAGGACAGACTTCCTCTAAGGATAGCTCTACATCTGTCAGGAGAGACTTCCTCTAAGGATAACTCTAGATCTGTCAAGACAGACTTCCTCTAAGGATAAGTCTAGATCTATCAGGACTGACTTCCACTATGGAAGATAATTCTAGATCTATCAGGACAGACTTTATCTAAGGAAGATAACTCTAGATGTATCAGGACAGACTTTCTCTGAGGCAGATAACTCTAGATCTATCAGGACAGACTTTATCTAAGGATAACTCTAGATCTATCAAGACAGACTTCCACTAAGGAAGATAATTCCAGATCTATCAGGACAGACTTTATCTAAGTTAGATATAACACTAGATCTATCAGGACAGACTTTATCTAAGGAAGATAACTCTAGATCTATCAGGACAGACTCCCCCTAATAATAATTACTCCAGATCTATCGGGACAGACTTTCTCTAAGGAAGATAACTCTAGATCTATCAAGACAGACTTCCACTAAGGAAGATAAATCTTGATCTATCAGGACAGACTTCCTCTAAGGAAGATAACTCTAGATCTATCATTACAGACTTCCCCTAATGATAATAACTACAGAGCTATCAGGACAGACTTTATCTAAGGATAACTCTAGATCTATCAGGACATACTTCCACTAAGGAAGATAACTCTAGATCTATCAGGACAGACTTCCCCTAATGATAATAACTACATATTTATCTGGACAGACTTCCTTCAAGGCAAATAACTACAGATTTATCTAGACAGACTTCCTCTAAGGAAACAAATCCAGATCTATCAGGACAGACTTCTCCTAATGATAATTACTCCAGATCTATCAGGATAGACTTTATCTAAGGAAGATAACTCTAGATCTATCAGGACAGACTTCCCCTAATGATAATTACTCCAGATCTATCAGGATAGACTTCCTCTAAGGAAGATAACTCTAGATCTATCAGGACAGACTTCCTCCAAGACAGATAAATCAAGATATATAAGAAGTAAGTTATTAGTGTCTGTATATTGCTAAATACATATTGATCAATTTGAATCGTTCTATCTTTTTTTTTTTGAGACTTTTGAGAACTTGGTGGCATGAAATTTAAATTCATCAGTGGTTTAAGATTAACATTTAAGTGAAATGACATACATATATCAAATCACCTGCTTATAGTAACAGGTATTTAGTCAAACCAAATCAGTAATACTCTTGGTTGCACTTTTTTTATTTGTATTTTGTTCTTGAACTCTAATTTTACCCTTTACTTTGTTAATTTGCAATAAAATTGCCTTCAAAAAGTTTAAAAAATAACCAAGTAAGCAGTATTCCTAAAATCAACTCCAGGAAGAATGAAAAAAATTATGAAGTATCATGACTGAACTCTATTTATTTTTTCATGTCATTAGTAAAATTAGAAACAAGGAAGGAAAATAAAGACATGGAAACAAGTTCATGCAGCATTGGCATAAATCTAGGAAGAGAATATGTATATTTTGGCTTTCAGGACCAAATAAAGGAGAGTTTCAGTCACTGACAAAAAAGAAAGACAGAAAGAAAAAAAAAAGAAAAAAATACAATTGTAAATGTGATGTTCACTTCACACAAAAGTTCTTCTTTGGAATATAATACTACTATCCCTTTGGGCATCTAGGGAAGAAACAGCAAGTTATACACAATTTGTATGCTTGCTCAAAAGCATCCTCTTGGGTCCAAAATAGGTGAACTAACAATTGTATATATAGGTCACGACTGACAATAAAAGGCATCGGTTTACTGCAGCCACGTGACTGACCTGTCCCATTCCTTGAGGATATAAACGAATCTCAGTTACATTCCTGGTACTATCTTGAAGTTATTATGATGTAAAATAGATCAACTGGGCATCCCTTATTGGCGAACTATTCCGCATTGAAAAATCAATATGTGTGTTGCTCTACAGTAATACAAGATTTTGATTAAAACAATTGAATCCTAAGACTTGGAAATAAGGTACATCAGTCTGCACGCAGAGTTAAAAAATGCCCTGAAGTTATTTGGTAAATGTGTTACATGTTGAAACTCACTAATTCTCTCAAACACCTCAAAGATTAACTGTCTGAAATCTGCCCTGTGTATGGTGACAACCTGTCTAATCTGACCTCTGTGTATTATGTCAACCTGTTTGATCTGACCACTAGGTATGACGACAACCTGTCTAATCTGACTTCTGTATATCATGTCAACCTGTTTAATCTGACCACTAGGTATGATGACAACCTGTCTAATCTGACCTGTGTATTCTGCCAACCTGTTTAATCTGACCACTAGGTATGATGACAACCTGTCTAATCTGACGTCTGTATATTATGTCGACCTGTTTGATCTGACCACTAGGTATGATGACAACCTGTCTTATCTGACCTGTGTATTCTGTCAACCTGTTTGATCTGACCACTAGGTATGACGACAACCTGTCTAATCTGACCTCTGTGTATTATGTCAACCTGTTTAATCTGACCACTGCGTATGATGACAACCTGTCTAATCTGACCTGTGTATTCTGTCATCTAACCCCCGAATATTCTGAGTTTTTGAACCCTGAGCTTTTTGTGAATCTAATAATGTCATACAGTTAAAATCTAATCCTTCAAAGTTGCACTAAGTGACCCCAGCCATTATCACTATGAGATGACAATGTTACATAATGATATTGCAAATCAAATTCCCATCAAAACAGCGCTTGTCTGAACACGACCATTTTGTCGTCATTAACTGACTTCATTTCATGAATAAAAGAAGTCATTCCACGAGGTTAATGAAGAGATTGGTGTGTATTTTGTTCATTTGTGGTATACTGTATGTATTATAAGACTGTATTATATTCAGCATTTTCTTTACATAATCTACTTTGTGTTGACCAAATATTCATGCAAGAGGGGGAGGTAGGTAACCATATTATGTAGGTATGTGAAATATGGATATTCTACCCTCAGGTACAGAAGTCTGGTTCAGAATCTAGGCCAAGGCTAGGCTCTGCCTTAAATTCTATTTTCCAGGGTAGAATATCCATATCAAACATACCTATATACTTTAAAAGGACTCCACTGGTCACAGGCTGGAGGTATTGATGAATATCTATTTTACAACAATTCTGAGACAAGTTTTTCCAACTTATATACATCAGTCATTGGCCCAGATGGACGCATGCAAGGGGTCGTAATGAATGCTGGAGAACTCAACATTGCCAGAAGAAACCAGTTGATAGATGACTGGGAAATTTTCCACTGAAAATATGTCAACTCTGTGCAACTGTGGGGAAATACCAAGGGAAGTGATTGAGGCTTGACATTGATCCTGTATGGATCTAAGGGGTATCAGGTAGAGCGGAAGTTACACATTTGCTCTCATCCAGACAACAAGGGTTTAGGTTTCCTGATAAACCAGAAGGTCATGGATTTGCTCTGGCAACACAAAGCCCTACTCTTTCAATTCAGCCCATAACAGTGCTTGATTTAGTTGTAAAGTTCTTAAATTTTATCTTCATGATTCTATTTACAAGATTGATTTTGATAGCTATTGAGCCTTACAAGTATCTAATAGTGGAAACACTGAATAGATCTATGTCATTAATCCAACCAAACTTTTCAACAATTAGATTTATAGTGAAATGTTTCTTCATAGAAATCTAAATGTAACAGCATTGATTTCCTAACGTCATTTGCTTTCTATCTTTAAATGCAGATAAAACTTTTCCTGACCATAAAAAAAAACTTATTTTACATTTTGTATTCTACTTTAACAGTTTGTACCTTTTTCCAATCTGTTGCTATTGTGTGTAACAATTCCATCAAAGTTTAATCTTTTGGTTTTATTATTCTGAGACATATCAGAGCTTGATGGTAACTTGCAAATGCCACTGAAAGCATCGTGTAGAAGGACAGGCTCACAACATTTATTGTATTCCTAACTTTAATGTCAAGTCCTACACTGTGTCAGATTAGATAGATTAAAATCTAATCTAAATTAAATGTTCCACAGGGTGTCAGATAAGACAAGCTGAAATCTATCATGTCAGGTTCTACAGGTGGTCAGATTAGACAGGCTGAAATATATCATCTAAGGTTCCACAGGGTGTCAGATAACAAAGGCTGAAATCTAACCTGTCAGGTTCTACAAGGTGTCAGATTAGACAAGCTGAAATCTATCATGTCAGGTTCTACAGGTGGTCAGATTAGACAGGCTGAAATATATCATCTAAGGTTCCACAGGGTGTCAGATAACAAAGGCTGAAATCTAACCTGTAAGGTTCCACAGGGTGTCAGATTAGACAAGCTGAAATCTAACCTGTCAGGTTCCACAGGGTGTCAGATTAGACAGGCTGAAATCTAACCTGTCAGGTTCTACAAGGTGTCAGATTAGACAGGCTGAAATCTAACCTTTATGTCAGGTTCTACAGGGTGTCAGATTAGACAAGCTGAAATCTAACCTGTAAGGTTCCACAGGGTGTCAGATTAGACAAGCTGAAATCTAACCTGTAAGGTTCCACAGGGTGTCAGATAACATGGACTGAAATCTAACCTGTAAGGTTCCACAGGGTGACAGATTAGACAAGCTGAAATCTAACCTTTATGTCAGGTTCTACAGGGTGTCAGATTAGACAAGCTGAAATCTATCCTGTAAGGTTCCACAGGGTGTCAGATTACTACTGTGGTAGGATCAGAAATTCACAACTTATCAAGCTATGGTACATGTAGCAGTTAACAATTGACACTTAATAACCCTGAGACCTCCCGTCCTGTTATGATATGTAGAACAGTGATCAATATTTACATAACACAAAAATAATAGATTAAAAAGTACACTTGACACAAGCACACAATAACAGCTGTTTACTTAACTACTTAACCAGCCACCTGAATCTATAATCAGACCTTTTTGACAACAAAAAAGAGCCTTAAAGCACCATAGATAATATCTGTGATTCAGCTAGACAAATTTACTTAACTGCAAAAAGCACCTATAATTATCAAAGTGAAATACCAAGTATAGTGTATTAAAAAAGGAGTATGATACATTACATACATGTACCTATTAACCTACTTTTAATTCTATTTCCTATGTAATTAAATTTATAGGATTAACAGCATAAATTCAAGCTCAGTGATATGAATTTTAATTAAAATGGCCATCGTATACCGAGTTCTGTAATAAAATTGGTCCTCTGAAGATTTTACATGCATTTTTACAACTATCAGTTGTGTTGAAATTTCATGTTAGCCGTGTAAGATATCTGCGTTTCTTTCCTCAGTGCTATAAATATGCATGGATTACATAACTGGATACCTTATCCAATTTACAACAATTATGTAAATATTTCACCAAAAAATCAGTTATACATATAGGTACAATGTATACCAATTTTTAATGTTTTTACTCTAAGTAATTACACTATTGAGGAAATCTCCCAACAGTCTTAAATACCAACAAACATCGTGCTTCGATAAATTCAGGATAAAATTATTCCATTGCCATTTTTAATTCCTACTAGCAATTATATATCTTGAAAATGAAAGTACCAGCTCTAACTTATCAACTCTGAGTAGGAAATGTAAGCTGTATGTGTGGTTGGTATCATATGTGTGGTATATTCAATACCAGTGTGCACTTGGGTTGTCTGTTGGTATGTGTGTGGTTAAAAAATGAATTATCTGCTTTGTATGTGAAGAACATAAGGTCAACAAATTTGAAGATTTATGATGTACAATGTATTGTTATGTTTTGTGATGATAAAACTGAATAAAAAATAAAATATAAGAAAACTCTGAGTAGGAATGCAGGTGATTTACAATAGTTGCGATATTCTTAACTTGGAAATTGTAAATTTAATTTTAGTGTCTTACATTTAGATTTGCAATATGACTTGGATACAACAATTTTTTTAAGCACCGATATATACATGTATACCATGATGTTGTTCACGATATTATTACATACCTGTATCATGGTCATGAATATTTGGAAAGTCCCCATTTCAAAGTCAATATACACTGCATGTATATAAACACACAAATAAATTGTTTGACACATATAATATTTGCCAAACAATATTTACGTATTCAAATTCATATTCTAGACAGATGGCTATCACCACTAAACATGATAAAATGTACACAACATACCTCATTTTGGTGATGTAGTGCCTAACAAAGGCTTGATATAATATGCAGAAGAGCCTTTGTAAAAGAATATCCTTCAAACAGAATGTCAAGCTTCTCACTCAAACACAGACAGCATATTAATGAATATTGGCATGTTGTTGCCAGTATATACAAAAAGGGAAATAACTCTTCCAAAATCATCTCTTATTACTGTATTAGTACCTTCCCCAATAAAAAAAAAAATCCAACCAAAATTATACTTTTTTCAAACCAGGCAGATGATATACAGATACATACACACAGAAATGATGGACAGTTTACCTACCATGATATATACACATGACTAATGGCCACTTTTTCAGCATCTTCGATTTTTGTGAAGAGTTTCTAGCCTCCTTTATACAGTTTAGCTCATATTTTGACCAGTTAATCAATAAATATAGCTGGTTTCCCTTCTCTGTGGGCCAATTAGGGTTTTCTATAGAGGCCTACATGCCCTTGACCACACAATGTTAGTGTGACCATTGGCTAGTGATCATTAACTATAAACAATTTATCAAGACGACCTTCTAGTAATCATTTGATATATAATAAAAGATACAATCAACACAATATCAAATCATTCATATATATTTGCAAAGTGTCTGCATTTCATTTTCCTTTACCAACACTGGCAGCCTGAATTCTGACATTGATAGATTGTTTATTTTGTCTGACCTTGAGTTTCCTCCCTTTATTTGGCCTCCCTAGTCAAAACAATATTAATGCTGATGCTACCTTGGCCTATCAAGACCAATACTTTATATCAACTAGCAAATGTTCTAGTTTAGCATTGTTTTTAACTGCTAGGATTTGGTTTTAACTTCCTGTTAGCATTTGGCCTATAAGTCTGAAAAATGCATGTGTTTGCTATGTGGTTTTTTTGGGAGGTGAAGATATGTTTGTGTAAACCAGGTGTTTGGGAGGTGGTGATTTGGTTGTGTAAACCAGGTGTTTGGGAGGTGGTGATTTGGTTGTGTAAACCAGGTGTTTGGGAGGTGATGATTTGGTTGTGTAAACCAGGTGTTTGGGAGGTGGTGATTTGGTTGTGTAAACCAGGTGTTTGGGAGGTGGTGATTTGGTTGTGTAAACCAGGTGTTTGGGAGGTGGTGATATGATTGTGTAAACCAGGTGTTTGGGAGGTGGTGATATGATTGTGTAAACCAGGTGTTTGGGAGGTGGTGATTTGGTTGTGTAAACCAGGTGTTTGGGAGGTGGTGATTTGGTTGTGTAAACCAGGTGTTTGGGACGTGGTGATTTGTTTATGTAAACCAGGTGTTTGGGAGGTGGTGATTTGGTTGTGTAAACCAGGTGTTTGGGAGGTGGTGATTTGGTTGTGTAAACCAGGTGTTTGGGAGGTGGTGATTTGGTTGTGTAAACCAGGTGTTTGGGAGGTGGTGATATTATTGTGTAAACCAGGTTTTTGGGTGTAAACCAGGTGTTTGGGAGGTGGTGATATAATTGTGTAAACCAGGTGTTTGGGAGGTGGTGATTTGGTTGTGTAAACCAGGTGTTTGGGAGGTGGTGATATGATTGTGTAAACCAGGTGTTTGGGAGGTGGTGATATAATTGTGTAAACCAGGTGTTTGGGAGGTGGTGATTTGGTTGTGTAAACCAGGTGTTTGGGAGGTGGTGATATGATTGTGTAAACCAGGTGTTTGGGAGGTGGTGATATGATTGTGTAAACCTGGTGTTTGGGAGGTGGTGATTTGGTTGTGTAAACCAGGTGTTTGGGAGGTGGTGATTTGGTTGTGTAAACCAGGTGTTTGGGAGGTGGTGATATTATTGTGTAAACCAGGTTTTTGGGAGGTGGTGATATGATTGTGTAAACCAGGTGTTTGGGAGGTGGTGATTTGGTTGTGTAAACCAGGTGTTTGGGAGGTGGTGATATGATTGTGTAAACCATGTGTTTGGGAGGTGGTGATTTGGTTGTGTAAACCAGGTGTTTGGGAGGTGGTGATATGATTGTGTAAACCAGGTGTTTGGGAGGTGGTGATTTGGTTGTGTAAACCAGGTGTTTGGGAGGTGGTGATATGATTGTGTAAACCAGGTGTTTGGGAGGTGGTGATATGATTGTGTAAACCAGGTGTTTGGGAGGTGGTGATTTGGTTGTGTAAACCAGGTGTTTGGGAGGTGGTGATATGATTGTGTAAACCAGGTGTTTGGGAGGTGGTGATATGGTTGTGTAAACCAGGTTTTGGGAGGTGGTGATATGGTTGTGTAAACCAGGTGTTTGGGAAGTGGTGATTTGGTTGTGTAAACCAGGTGTTTGGGAGGTGGTGATTTGGTTGTGTAAACCAGGTGTTTGGGAGGTGGTGATATGATTGTGTAAACCAGGTTTTTGGGAAGTGGTGATATGGTTGTGTAAACCAGGTTTTTGGGAGGTGGTGATATGGTTGTGTAAACCAGGTGTTTGGGAAGTGGTGATTTGGTTGTGTAAACCAGGTGTTTGGGAGGTGGTGATATGATTGTGTAAACCAGGTTTTTGGGAAGTGGTGATATGATTTTAATTCCACACCGGGGCAAATACTCAATTAATGGTCAAAAATGATGCACTATAAAGGAAACAATTAGGAATAAAACAGTAAGTTATATTAAGTAAACGAGCACCCATCGTTAAGAATGTGTTTTTGCCTAAAGGAAAATAAAAATTTCCTATTGAAAAGGAACCATTTTTTTTTTTTCTAACTTAAAATGACAGCTGTACAATTCATGGAAAACAATTTAAACTGACCTGAAATATGGGAGTATTGATATATTTGGACAACAGAATCCAGGACCCTAGAAGCTCTGAATTCTTTAAATACACATTGTATTTGCCATATTTCACCTTAAAGGTGGCCATATCACTACTGATGAAAATGTCCATCTTTAAACAGAATTGAAGAAAGTACATTGAGTTCCATTGAGTTCTGAAAAATACCTTATTACATAACTAATGAAGGAAATCCTTTTCCAACCAAACTTAAATTGTAAAACATACTAAATAACATGCAAATTTGGCAGCTATTTTACCCTTCAAATCCCATAATGCTTTGCACTTAGTACATGAACATAGAAAACAAAATGAACTCGCCCACAACCTGCTGGATTCTTGCTAAGTACTCAGTTGAGTATGGTACTGTAATATTGCTGAAGTATACAACTGTACTGTCTTTAATGACATAGATATACCATTCCATGATAACACTGTCATTGTGTCACTACTTTCCAATATTTTGGCACAATCTTTGTTTTGTTGATAAAGTCTCATTTTTGATACACATTGTCACTTTTCTAAATAAAGCTTAATATAACAGTGTTTTTTGAAGAGTATTCTCCTGGTCGAGCAAGACACCCATTCACCAAATACAGTCAAAAAATTCAGGAACAGATATAACTGAAAGCAATACCTACTTATAAAGGAAAATTAAAAGTTAGCCTAAATTTGATTAGGTCAGTACAGCAGATTTCACCATAACTAATACTGAGTTGGGAGATTACAGATCACTGCTGGCTCAATTTCATATAGCTCTGAAGAAATTGCATAAAGGGAAACTTCAAGGGAGATAACCAATTGACAAAAAGAAAGAGAAGGCTCAACAGGCCCGCATCCCTTGCCTGGTATTCAATGTTCATCCAAAATAGATTGTGTTTATCACAAATAAATTAATATATACAAAATTGGCATTCAACATGGGCAAATCCAATCAAATTCAACCAATTTCAACAAAAAACAGTTTCTAATATTCTAAACAGTAACAGTTATTACCTGGATTCAGTGATATTTCTTCAGTCTTACATGAAATCTTTAGTCAGATTGAAGAAATATCAATGAAAAAGAAAGAAAAAGAAATTTTAGATCTTAACTCACTTAACCCAAGACAGCTTTAAAATCAAGGTCAATTATTTGAACAGATCATTAGCCCTTCATCTACTTATATTAAAGAACCATTTGATCCCTGTGACCTTTAAATAGAGACAAGTGGCTCACAGGCCTTAATAGTTACCTCACAATAAAGACCTATATATGAGAGAGGCCAAACAGGTCTAAAATAAATTGCTCAACTACTCTACAGCTTACAAAGATGACATTGTTGGTTCATAAAAACAATGAAATCATCATCTTTATACATGTTACTACACAAATGCCATTATTCCAGACCTGTGGCTTGTTGAAAAAGCAATTTTAACATTTCAACTTACTTATTCCCAAGAGATCTTGAATATAGGTCAAGGTCAATTATCTCAACAAATCTGTAGCCCTTAACCCACTTACATTCAAGAACAATATCAACAGTCTGAACCTTTTGCTTATTGAGGAGTTGTTGAAAGATTTTAGCATATTTGACCCCTGTGACCTTGAAAGTAAGTCAATGTCATTCATTTTAACAAACTTGGTAGCACTTCATACCATCATGCTACAGTCCAAATGTCAGCACCCTAGACATTTTGGTTAGTGAGATGTCATTTGAATGAAAAATCTATGACGGACGACGCACGATGACAGACAAACATTATTGCAGCTACAATACAGATGACCTAAAAGTATCTAAAACAGGAAAAGAATTTTTTTCAACAACAGCAAAAAAAAAAATTGAATTGAAATTATAATTAAACAATGCTTTACATTTCTTAATTTTCACTCAGATCTTCAGATTCTTTTAAGCAAAACTTTGAAATTCACATTATTTTGGAACATAAGGTTAAAGAGATGGCCTCAACATTTATACTATGTCAAATAATACAGGACAATTTTGCCCCCACAACTAATACTGTATGCCTTTTTTTCTCAAAGAATTATCATATATTTCAGAAAATAAACGACTATAATACAGAAATAACACAGACATTTTTTCTTTGTTTTGCCATCTGGAGATAAAAATGTAGACATTGTAATGAATGATGTATATTCCTTTCAGAATCCACTGCAGAAATCACTTTAGTCTTATCGCAAGTCATGATAATTATTGCTTTTTAGAAGCAGGGACTTATCTCATGAGATGCAAAGCCGGCGCATTGGTAACAAAAGACTGACATAGTTCCAACGGAGATTGATCCTGTTACATACATTAACTGCAAATTGATTTTTTTTTCGCTAACACAAAAAAAAAATGTCACGAACGATTATTAATGAACTTACGGTAACATATTTCCTGTGCTGAACAAAGATAACGGCTAATTCAAGCAAATTAGCTCCACCATCTTTGATGCTGTTGTAAGCCCTGACAGAAAGAACTTCGTCTATGCTATGGACTTGTATGGCACATAGTATGGTGGAAAATTTACTTGTACTAAATGACATGTCTCCATTGAAGATCACCCCAGGCATATTTTTACTTTGAGCAAGATATAATTAATTGAAATTTGCAAGTGGAAAATATTCTTATTATAAAAAAAAAATGTTTTTATCAAACCTGCATTCACCTAAATTATCTTTCAAGTATCTGAAGTTGTTCTAAACAAGTCCTGAGGGGGCAGGCTTAACCCTTGGCTCATTATCAGTATATTAACAGTAAAATGGTACTTGTAGATTTCGTTTGATGTAAATAACATTAAGCATTGTGATCTATGACATCAATGATCATAGAATGAGTCAACAACCACAAGGCTGATCGATTTCAAGGCTAATAAATACTCTTGTAATGGAGGTTTGGTTTGAAATGATTTTGTTCTAACATTATGTCTTTTATCTAGTTTAAAAATCAGTCTGCAAAACAATCAAAACGCTCTTTAAATTTTTGTTCATTAAGCAATCAATAACAAAGAGTATTTAGTAAGGTCGTACATCAACGCAAACATCCAACATCAGACTACACATCACACAATTTCCACTTTGTAAAGAATTATAGCTATCTGCCTGTAAAACCTCAGCTTGAAAACTAGTGAATTATTGAAGTCATTTAATTTTTCACAATATTTTTGTGGTGTTGTCTAAAATGATCGTTAGAATGGAGACATAACAGACAAATTCTACTAAGAAGTCAAGTTTTAGATGTATATTCTGTATAAAATGAACTTTGTCAGTTACATGTACATGATAAAATATGTCCAGGGCATTTTCAGAATTTAACAGTAAAACCTATGACAGATAATAAAGCAATTCTACGCTTGTATGTAAATAAATAACATTTAGTTTTACACATCAGTAAGTGTCACTTGAAATCTATATATAAGGATTATCATTATTGATTGTTTTAAGCAATTTCTGCCACAAAAAATAAATTTTCCTTAACCCTTTCGGTGCCAAATATCTCTCACAATCTACAGCTCAGCGCCAAATATCTGTCACAATGTACAGCTCAGTGCCAAATATCTCTCACAATGTACAGCTCAGCGCCAAATATCTCTCACAATGTACAGCTCAGTGCCAAACATCTGTCACAATCTACAGCTCAGCGCCAAATATCTGTCACAATGTACAGCTCAGTGCCAAATATCTGCCACAATGTACAGCTCAGTGCCAAATATCTGTCACAATGTACAGCTCAGTGTCAAATATCTGTCACAATGTACAGCTCAGCGCCAAATATCTCTCACAATGTACAGCTCAGCGCCAAATATCTCTCACAATGTACAGCTCAGTGCCAAATATCTCTCACAATGTACAGCTCAGTGCCAAATATCTCTCACAATTTACAGGTCAGTGCCAAATATCTCTCACAATTTACAGCTCAGCGTCACAAATATCTCTCACAATGTACAGCTCAGCGCCAAATATCTCTCACAATGTACAGTTCAGTGCCAAATATCTCTCACAATACAGGTCAGCGCCAAATATCTCTCACAATTTACAGCGCCAAATATCTCTCACAATGTACAGCTCAGCGTCACAATGTACAGTTCAGTGCCAAATATCTCTCACAATACAGGTCAGCGCCAAATATCTCTCACAATTTACAGCTCAGCGCCAAATATCTCTCACAATGTACAGCTCAGCGCCAAATATTATAAAAATATATATAATAAAGATATAAAAATTGTCAACCAAAGTCGCCTGCTGCGGCCTGTCTGCATGTCGACTTTAGTCGCCCACGACGGCCTGTCTGCATGTGGACTTTAGTCGCCTACGGCGCCGAAAGGGTTAAAGAATTTGATGTTTGAAATTGACTTACAGTTGAACTTGTCACAGTGACCTAATAACAACAAGTCACACATGTTTTGTGAGTAATATCCCTATAACCCCTGGACAATATATTTACAATAAATATACTGTCACATTCAGAATCATACTAAAATAACAATTCCCAAAATCTTCCTGCTTTCAAAAGAGTTAATGGGTGAAACAAAATGATCTTTTGAGAATAATTTTGTGAATTTAACCAAGTCTAACTTAAATATCCATTTTGTTTCAGAAAAACAATATTGTATGGCCACAGAGAATACATTACAGTGTGCATCTTCAGGAATGTTGTCGTACATACCTCTCAGTTTCTCACTAAATCCTGGTAACTGATAATTTCTATGGCATAAGATCAGAAAAAAGGTTAGCATTAAGAATGTTAAAACGACTATGAAATTCACCAACAACAAGCAATTAAGTCTTTAAAGAAAGAATATTGCTTTCCCACAATTACAGCTAAAGTGTTCCAACTGACAACCTATATCACTTTATCACTTTATCTATCAAGACATTGTAAGATGTCCCACCAAACTAAATATTTAATGAGATATAGAAGTCTTTTAGCAGCCAAGATAACTTTATTACCATCTATAGCAGTGAAAACAACATAATTTTATCAATTTCAGCATCACTGAATCAATATAACGACATACAAATTCCAGTGTCCATTCCTCTAGTCTGCTTACAAAATCACCTAAGAAAATAATCAAAATATGTTTTTGAGAATCATCTTAGAATTCACAAACATCTCTTTGTTTCTTTTTATGTATTCATGAGCATATTGAACATACTGAACGCCTTACCAATCAGTTAAACAATTTAATCTTATAATTCGCTACAAAAACTTTTTCAGTGGCTTTATTAAGCTGCTGATACTTTGTACAAGCTGTTCTGCAATCCTTCTGACCTACCAGCTGTAAAAGTTCACTGTTGACAAAGGTAAAATTGTTTCTAAGCTAATGTTAATACCATCGATACATTTTGTATTAAGACAATTGACCAATACTTTTATCAATACTTTTTTTCCAGTATCAATACTTTTTCATGTTCATGCTATTTCAAGGTCAAGGGCATATTGTGTTCCCTTTATAGCCATCATTCCATCATAATTTCATTTCTGCTCATTTACTCTTTAACAGCTATATATAGATATGATCAATGAAGTAATAGCCACAGTACATCCAAGTGAACTGTCAAATTTTTGAGGCAACTTGTCCCTTTATCAAGACAAAATGTTACATGAATTAAGTCATATACATAGAACATAAAACAAATACAAAATTGTGTCAATTTATATGTCTCGATAATCTTTTTGGCATAAATATAGGTAAGTATAAGACACAGACAACTAACTGACGTCATTATACATATAAATTATAAGACACAGACAACTAACTGACGTCATTATACGTATAAAGTATAAGACACAGATATCTAACTGACTTCATTATACGTATAAAGTATAAGACACAGATAACTAACTGACTTCATTATACATATAAAGTATGAGACACAGACAACTAACTGACGTCATTATACGTATAAAGTATAAGACACAGATAACTAACTGACGTCATTATACATATAAAGTATAAGACACAGATAACTAACTGACGTCATTATACGTATAAAGTATAAGACACAGATAACTAACTGACGTCATTATACATATAAAGTATAAGACACAGATAACTAACTGACGTCATTATACGTATAAAGTATAAGACACAGATAACTAACTGACGTCATTATACGTATAAAGTATAAGACACAGATAACTAACTGACGTCATTATACGTATAAAGTATAAGACACAGATAACTAACTGACGTCATTATACGTATAAAGTATAAGACATAAAGTATAAGACACAGATAACTAACTGACGTCATTATACGTATAAAGTATAAGACACAGATAACTAACTGACGTCATTATACGTATAAAGTATAAGACATAAAGTATAAGACACAGACAACTAACTGACGTCATTATACGTATAAAGTATAAGACACAGATAACTAACTGACGTCATTATACATATAAAGTATAAGACACAGATAACTAACTGACGTCATTATACGTATAAAGTATAAGACACAGATAACTAACTGACGTCATTATACGTATAAAGTATAAGACACAGATAACTAACTGACGTCATTATACGTATAAAGTATAAGACACAGATAACTAACTGACGTCATTATACGTATAAAGTATAAGACACAGATATCTAACTGACGTCATTATACGTATAAAGTATAAGACACAGATAACTAACTGACGTCATTATACGTATAAAGTATAAGACACAGATAACTAACTGACGTCATTATACGTATAAAGTATAAGACACAGATATCTAACTGACTTCATTATACGTATAAACGATAAGACACAGATAACTAACTGACGTCATTATACGTATAAAGTATAAGACACAGATATCTAACTGACGTCATTATACGTATAAAGTATAAGACACAGATAACTAACTGACGTCATTATACGTATAAAGTATAAGACACAGATAACTAACTGACGTCATTATACGTATAAAGTATAAGACACAGATAACTAACTGACGTCATTATACGTATAAAGTATAAGACACAGATATCTAACTGACGTCATTATACGTATAAAGTATAAGACACAGACAGCTAACTGACGTCATTATACGCATAAAGTATAAGACACAGATATCTAACTGACTTCATTATACGCATAAAGTATAAGACACAGATAACTAACTGACGTCATTATACGTATAAAGTATAAGACACAGATAACTAACTGACATCATTATACGTATAAAGTATAAGACACAGATAACTAACTGACGTCATTATACGTATTAAATATCTAAATATTTGATCATGTGATAAAAAAATGTATTTAATATGTTTCCATGTGATATGCGATTCTTAAAACTTGTCTATAACTTGACATAAAAATTCAAAAGACTCATTTGATAAAACACATACACACAATTCTGTATGTATAAATCATAAATTACACATCTTATGAAAACCAGACACATTGTATACCAATCTCAGGTAAACCAGACATATTCTATACCAATCTCAGGTAAACCAGACACATTGTATACCAATCTCAGGTAAACCAGACACATTGTATACCAATCTCAGGTAAACCAGACACATTGTATACCAATCTCATGTAAACCAGACATATTGTATACCAATCTCAGGTAAACCAGACACATTGTATACCAATCTCAGGTAAACCAGACATACTGTATACCAATCTCATGTAAACCAGACACATTGTATACCAATCTCAGGTAAACCAGACACATTGTATACCAATCTCAGGTAAACCAGACACATTGTATACCAATCTCAGGTAAACCAGACACATTGTATACCAATCTCAGGTAAACCAGACACATTGTATACAAATCTCATGTAAACCAGACATATTGTATACCAATCTCAGGTAAACCAGACACATTGTATACCAATCTCAGGTAAACCAGACACATTGTATACCAATCTCATGTAAACCAGACATATTGTATACCACAGAAATGTTCACAATATTGGTATCTATCTGAGTATACTGGTATCCACACTGGGACACATTGTATACCATAGAAATGCCCAGAATACTGGTACCAATCATGATAAGGCTTTTAGGTGAATGTAGCTTGAGTCTGATACTGTTGTCCTTACCTTTTTTGTGCAGTATTATTTTTTGCCACACGAATGTAATTATCACGTTCTGATACTGTTATCACAAGTACATGTTACCTAACAGCCCATGTTGTATATCAGGATTAGATAAATCAAGGAAATTTAGTTCTATATTTACAGATTACATTGTATATTGTCAAAACTGCGACCACAGAGTTAAGAGGATTTCAAGTGTTTTAAATGGAAATTAAATCAAGTTTTCTGCAACAATCAATTTGCACAATATAATCCATCATGTCAAAAAGGAATTTGTTCAAGTTTTCATTCCATATTAAGAGATAAATTTTTCATTTCATCTCACCAATGGTTTACTTAAATTTGAATAAACGATTTATCAGCTTGTTTCATAAATCATCCATAAAAAGGATGTAAGACCCTACATTCATCACATAACTAGACTTTCATCAGTGCAATAACATCTATTACATCAAATATGTATCACTCTACATGATAATACCTAGCAGAATCTTGATTGGCTGAAGGGTCCTAATCTTTCCATTGTGATGTCATAACTGAATAAAGTCACCAAAGGAGAGATATGGAGCGAGAACATTTTCAAACTTGATTTTACATTATTGTATCAAAATATTTTTTCTACTAGTACTTGTGAACATATCTAATTAATGTTATAGACAGAATTTTACACATGTTCCCATGTTAAACAAGATTGATGAAGTCAGAGACTCTGTAAAATGAGCAATTTTAAAAAGACTCCCTTTATAAATCTCATATGAAATGGAAACTCTTCATTAGCTAGAGTTTTAACGGCACTTTAATGCTGAAAATCCATATCACCATGTGGAGGACGTATTTTACAGGAAGCTTGTAGAGTTTAAAGGTTTTTTATCTTTATTTTTCCCACATCACAATATAATCAATAATTCAGTTACCATAACACTTTTTGTCATTCTTTCATTAATTTATTTCATACGATGGAGAAAATCCCTCTTTGTGATTGGTCAAGACATCTCCTACAGGTTTTGACAAAATGTAATATTAACCTGAAACTGGTGAATTCCTTCACAAGACTTGAGATAATAATAGGGGTTGACATATACATAGATATTTAGAAGAAACCTTGCTCAGATTCATCAAAGTCCTGATATATTCCTCTACTATTGATCTCAACTCTACCAGTTTGAGTTCTCTGAGTTTTCCTGTAACCAAACCTCTTATGACACATACTGGTATGCATGTCTTCACTTAAACCTTGAACGATCCATAAAACCAGAAAGGTTGGGTTTATGGCTTAACAAGAGTTACATTTCAAGTAGGGCTGTCCTAGAACTTGTTACAGTTCATGTACACATGAATTCTAGGCCACCAAACTTCATCGCAGATCCATACAATATATAATACGAGGCCCCTGTCTCATTGCTATCTCTTCTCTGATATACTTATAAACTGAAAGTTACCAAGTAATGTATAAGTAAGCTTTGGGAGTGTACAACAATCCTGTATAGGCCATTGGATACAAGATGTACATACTAAAGACAGCACACCATTTTTTCACACGTTTTCCTTTTTTGATTCTCCTACACATTGCAACTGGACTTTGTAGTAAATGAAAATAACAAAAAACACTGAAAACTTTACAATTTGCTTATACTAAACATGCCTAAACAAGAGACCCCCGCCGTTGTTTGATCTTTATTTGCTCTTTAAAAGTTGAATCCTTTCCCTTCTTTTCTCTTTTCTACTTTTGATCTTAATGATAAGAAATTTGAAAACACTTTTGCAGAAATAGCAATGATAATCTTTACCTGCCAAATCCAAAACAGTCACCTGGAAGTCATTTTACTTTTTTCTGATCTGTCCAAAAATCCAACACACACAAGTAGAAACCAAAGGGAACATACTTATGAAATTTGAGATCGATCCATTCAGTACTCTCTAAGAAAATAGGGAAAACAGTCCTTACAAGGAGAAATCCAAGATAGCTGTCTGTCAGCCATTTTATTTTTCTGGACAGTTCCAAACTCAAACAGGCACAACTAAGGATCAAGAGAAACATACACATGAAATCTGAGAAAAATCTATGCTGTAGTTTTCAAGAAATAGTGATAACAAACTTTCTAAATCAAAATGCAAGATGGCCGTCTGTCAGCCATTTTGTTTTTCTGATCAGTCCCAAAATCAAATGGGCACAACTAGGTACCAAAGAAAACCTACTTATGAAATTTGAGATAGATCCATCCAGTATTTCTCAAGAAATAGCGATAACAAAAACTGTTTACTGACAGACGGATGGCAAACCACGGATGTATGGTGATTTGAATGGCCGACCATCTGATAATAGCGAGGTAAAAAACTCCATTGATCTATAAGAAAATCATCAAAATATATCTTTAAAACACTATGATATACTTATACAAATATTTGATAGCACAAATTCAAAGGAAATTTAGTCTGAAGCTGGAGAAAATAACCACACTTTTGAGAAATTTATTAACAAATTAAAAGAATCTTTTGTTAAGTTCCAACTTGCTTAAAAAGTAAGCACGCAACAATTTCCATCTAATCGGTTTGATAATACCTGATCAATTTTACATTCTATTGATTGTCAGCTGCAGTTTTATTTGAAATTTTATATCACCATAGAAACATTGATTTTCCAAAAATGAATAAAATATACAATATATTTTAAATTGAGCAATTTTGGAAGATACATAAAATTGGAATTCATCACTACAGTCTTCATTTCCAACAACACTGTTAAATTTGTTTACACACATGATACACAGAAATTCTTGAAGAATATGAAATTCACTTTTTATAAATTGTAAGACAATAATCAAAGAGATATTTCCATCATTCTTTTTTTGTGCTGTTAAGCAACTGAACGATTTAACTACATGAAAAATTGATCCTTGATCTTGAGTTAATTTATTATCCAACATCATCAAATTCAGCAATGTAGTACACGCAACCTGGACAAAATTTTATACAACCATTATCTAGGAACTAGCTAGGAATCAGAATCTACCAAATAATTTTTGTAGTATTTTTCAGGCGAGTCCTAACAATAACACTTCTTATTTCTTTAAAATTTAACAATTTAGTCCTGACAGTACTAAAAATGCTGTGTGTTGATGAGTCTTCACTTAATATAGACACACATTTTACAAGCAACATTAGCAGTAAAGTAGTTAAAGACATAACATCTTACCATTCACACGTATCAGAAGATGTTTGTAGGTGATTATAAAAAATGTGAATATCCATTTGTTTGATTTTTATTTAAACTTTCACTTTAAACTGAATTTTATTGGTTACATTTAACTGCATTTATGCATCGAAAAAAACATAGCTGTAATATAGAGAAGTATTTAGGGAACCAGAATGCAGTATATCAATCCATTTCCCTCAGAATGTCAGCTACACTATAGTGCTTTGATCTTCTAAAATTTGTTGTGATAATAACTGCTTTGTTGTCAGTTCTGTTTGATTTCTGTGTAACAGTAGACTTCGAAACCCATTTGAGCAGCTGCAAATTCTGAAACATGCAGGTACTACACATGCATATGGGACAAACTTCAGCAACATACATTATGACTCTGATGTGGTATACTGTTTCCTACTGACTGGTAGGAAGAATGTCTTCACCATGTATTTTAAGAAGTAGGTAAAACAATTAAGCCAGAGGCGCCGTGTTTGGACCCTACAGGGGGATTTTGAAAATAAACAATGGTAATCATTGCTTCATGCATACATAGATATGTGTAGGAAATTGTAATGATTTAAAGTGAAAACAAGAGAAAATCACTCAAAAAAAATTAGCAATAGAAAATACCTGCATTTTGTAAAGTTATCAGTTAATTGGGTTTTTTTGTTTTGCTGTAGTTGGGTTAAATGCCATGTAAAGTTCACTAGGGTCGTTTTGAGGCAGCTCAGTGTAATAACCATGGTAACATTTTTTTCCGTTATTTGTTATTATACGTGAGATATGATCTATCAGGGCTGCAAGATTCCACTGTTTCCATAGAAACATCATAACTATCAGTGACATCACCAAAGTAAAAGATGTAAAGTAGACAATCAGTCTAATCAAAAGGTACCTAAGATGTGAATAAGAATCTCTGCAATTGATTAAACTTATACAATGAACAATTCTGTTATATTTGTTTTAACATAAATCTCATAAGAACTGGAAACTCATGAAAATTCTCTATTTATTACACTAGTACTATGTACTTAACCCATACAATTTAAAACTGCAAATTTACCCTATAGCCCTTGGACTGGTCATCAGGAGTTTTGATATTCTTCGACTTAAGAAACTGTAAGCAATTAATGCATGTAATGTAAGATTAAAATGTATTTTTTATTTTTCTGGATTGATTATTAAGTTTAAAAATTTTAAAACAAGTATTTCCTTCCATACTGGACTTTACAAAAACCAAACAATTAATTTTGTTGACATGCACTTGTATACAAAAAATCACAGATAGAGAATTTAAACCTATTTCTAAATGTCATCATTTCATATTCAATAAAGGTTCCTTGTTTTGGCCAACTCACCGTAAATGTTACTATGATTTAATTTGCTCCAACGTCAGTCGTTTATTACCAGTCGCCACACAACTCTCTATCTAAAGAGGTTTTGACTGTAAGCCTTTGCATTGCGTAATGCTGTTTTGTACATGTAAACACATGTAAATATAACACCCTCGGGCGTTAAAAACGTCAATGTCACAATGATTTACAAAATCAATAAAATGCACAAAATTCATTGCAAACATTAAGAAGTACGTACCATTTAGAGTTTTTGCTGAATATACCATACAGTTGGATAAAAACACGTTGACAAAGCCATTGGATTGTGCAACAATGCAATTCAAAGAAATGTGACAGTGCAATCCTGCCGAAGCAGACACCTGTCAGTTTTGAAGCGTTCTTGTAACTGATGAAAAACATTGAATCTGAGTGATTGAAATGTTTTTATCTAAAAAGTCAGTAAAGTGCTTAAATGGCTTCGAAGGATCAAGCAAGCTTTCCATCGAGTCAGATTTGGAGCGGCTATGGCGGACCTGTATGAGCCTGATCTCGGTGCAGCGTATTATCGCTCTAATGACCCCGTTAAGAATCTCAATATCAGGTAATTAATTGACAAGGATCTTTAATCACCACCAACACTTATTAATGTAAAAGTCTTGTTTAATGATGCCAGCAGTTGGTATAAATCTTATGGTTAGACGATCGTCAACTATTGTTTACATTCGCTACCAGTTTGATGAAAGTGTGGGAGAGTTTTCCACAACATGATGTTGCTAATGATGCTTCGGAACATGTTTTTAATTGCGACAAAACACACTCTTTTTTTGCTCCGCTGGATGCATTTCATTACTAAATGCATTTCATTACTAAAATAAATATTATTTTCACTGTATATTTATGTCAATCCTTGCATTATCTTAGTCTAGGTAAATATAAGTGTATTCAGTTTACTTCAATTTTTCCTTGAAACCTGAAAGCTTGTTGTACATGTTAATCTAACAGATATGTCACTGCATCTTTTGCTGATATTAATACATTTTGTAAATATTGATAGAATTTTTTTGTTCTAAATTCATCAATGGCATTAAAAGCTTCATGCTTCTGTAAAGTACAAACCATTTTCATTTTCCATATTTATGGTCGAATGTAGAGAGTGACTAACTTAAATGAAATATATATTAGAAATTGATGAAACAATATATCTTTGCCAGTTGATATATGGGTATATTTTTTCTTCTATCAATTATAGCCCTGAGTTAATAATGATGCATGTGCTGTATTCAGGAAGCCTTCAGTTTAATCAACTTTTTTTCAGAGTCAAGTTAGAACGGGTGACATCATCAAGTATTGTACCCCAGCAAGCAGAGGAAAAAGAGAATCAGAATGTTGAAATGCAAAACATTACTGATGAAGTTCAGAAAGATGAGGAAGAAAGAGTTTTTCGTTGGCAAGAAAAAGTTTTTTGTTTGGTAATTATGAATTGGTTTAAATTTTTATGTTTATTATGGCACTGATTTCCCTAAAGATTTGTGTAAACGGCTTTCGTTACAATATGCTATCCAAATCAAAGGAAACAAATTTTACCCGGTATGTTTCAAAGGTGATGAAATATGCTGCAGAGTGATAGCTTCGAGTATATGGATTTTATCAAAATATGAAACAGCTTGCATGTTCATAAAAATAACTGCTTCCTTTCACCCAATGTTAAATTTGAAAGTTACTTTTTTTTTCCTGTAATAATTATGCTAACATTTGTCATTTCATAATTTGTTTAAAGTTCAACACCTTGCCAATTATTATTTTGGGAAAATTAATTAATTACTCTCTGTCCCAATTTTTGTTTTTTAACCAATTGCTTTCTCATTTAGGCACCTGATCTTAACAGTTATTACAGTTAAAATGTGCAATGTCACACCACTTGGAAAAAATAATTAATTTTAGGAAGTATAGGGTGGTCTTGTAGTTAATTACCATATAGAATCCCTTGCTACCATAGCCCCAAGCTAGTTGACATATTGATAATATTCTTTCTTTAATACACATATGCCTCTCAATATCTGTTATAGTTTGGTATAAAATTCATTGTCCTATGATTAACTTATCTTCTATTTTCTTCACAGAGTTTATTTCAGGATAAATACGGCTACATGAATTTCTACAAAAGAAAATAATGCCACTACCATGTTGGTCCATTTATTAGTTTGTTACTGTTGGAATACTTTTTCATAATGCTGTAATTTTGAATTGTGTTTTTTTCCTCTCACAGTGTAAAAATGAAAACAGATCTTTATATTCTGTCACCATAGCCTTACATTTACTGAATTTTCTTTTTTTAGGTTTAGAACATTATACGTCCCAAAAGAAAATCAAACTGTAAATATGTCCAGATGGCTTATACCTTATATCTGACTTAAGAAGGTCAAGGATGAGTTTTTTACAGGACATTTCTGGTAAAATTGATGGGCTTATAATCAGACATTGGCTTATTGCGAGATAAACTTGTTAGTATATGTAGATGTTTACATGTATATCTTGTCTAGCAATGTAAGATATCAGTTGCAACGAGCTCAATTTGCTGATTGATCTTAGGTTTATTAATGTTGTTGACCGGTTTTGCCAAAACTGTGTGGGTTTCATTATCCCCTAAAGTACACAAAACATGGGCATGTGTACTTATGAGGTTGACAATGTTCCTGTTCCTCAGTTGCCATGCATGCCATGTGGTACCCTGGGATATCAGGCATTCTGAACCCATACTTAGAACCGTGGGGTCGGCTCTGTCTCTGAAATCTATCTTGTCTATTTTCAGAGAGAGATAGAACTCTACGGTAATGATGCCGACTGTGAGGGAGTCATGGAGAAGAAGTATCACAAAGATGTTACAGAAATTCTGTAAATATCCTAAGTTTTTACCCTAGTTTGACAGTTTGTTGTCTTCATTATGTTGGGAAATAATTATCACATAATTTTGTCAACTCTAAAGGCTTTGATTTTTTAATGGGCTCTTATAAAAATATATTGAGCAAATGAGGATTATGATAACTGTTTTCAGAGAATATTTGACAAATACGGACTCTTTTTTGATATGATGTTGTAAATATTGTATCATATGAATTTGTGTTCTGGTTTTGATAAATTTAGATTGAAGAATGAAATAAAAAGTTATCATAACAAGATTTGTAATAGTGTTCAAATCAGTCTCGTTAATATGCATGCTCTACCTGATTTAAAACAGAAAAATTTAAAAGAATCAACACTTTTATGTGATTTTGCTTATCAGTATGAACAATTGTTTCAAAATTCCAATAGTTTATAGAATCATGTTGCTGATGCTGCATAGTAAGGACATGTTTATTTTCCCCTAGGAAATTTGAGAAAGTTATTCCTGAAATTTTCTGAAGTTTTATCTCAAATTTATTACATGTTTAAGGAAACTACTTAAAATATTTCTTTAACTCCCACTGTCTTATATCGAGGTGTTTTTTAGCACTTAGCTGTTAGTTTTGTAGGAATGCCTGTCTGCTTGTTTCCAACCAAAATGGAACATTTCTGATGGTTTTAAATGACAAAAAATTACATTGAAAGAATGATTGAAAATAGGTTGCATGGATAACAATATGTCTTTCACAGAGAATGAAAAATTAGACGAAAGTCCTGTAATTATATGTATCAAAATTTTCTCACATACTGGTAGTTATCCCCCTTTAATTTGAATTTATATAATGTACCTTTTTGAAATATTTATTTAATTCTAAATTTCTGTGCAATCTTTTTCATATTTCCTCTTTTCACAGGGAGAAAGGAAAGCCAAACAATCGTCTTTTTTCCTATGTAGATCACGACAAATTCAGCCAAAGTGTTGAGGTATAATTTACAGTTTTTTCTGACGTCTTGTGTGACAAAATGTAGGAAAAATTAGACCAGATTCTGGAAAATATGGATTTCACTAAGTAGATTTATTAGGTCATCTGACCCAAAGGGTCAAGATGACCTATAGCCATCGTGCTTCGTCCATCGTCGTCCGCCGTGCGTAAACTTTTCATTCAAACTTCTCAAATACTAGAAGGTCTAGGGGGCTAATACTTGGCACAGAGGATACTGGCATGGAGCTCTACCAAGTTTGTTCAAATGAATGACCTTGACCCACTTTAAAGGTCACAGGGGTCAAATATGTTAAAATAGGTTTGGCTTGCTTTTTGTCAGATGACCGTTAAGGCCCATGGGCCTCTTGTAAATAAAGTTTTTGATTACAGGGTAATGTTAAAACATGCATAGATCAAGAGTCGCAGTTGTCAGGTTTCACTGTACAGTAACAAATAAAATTTGTGTGATTAATTAAATGGCTACACTGTATTCATCCTTCAGTGATCAAAGAGGGCCAGCACACAAATGCAGAGGGTGGGCTTATTACAGCACAACACAAAATATATTATATATATATATAATATTATCCAAGCCACTCATAGAATTTATGTAGTAAATATTTCTAATATTCACTTCCTGTGAATTATAAAATAAATTTGACAATTATACCATATGGAAGTCACTGTGACCAAATTATTTTAAACTTTATTAAGTTAATTATATTTTGAATTATGTTTGTTTATGGAGTCAAACATATAACACTAACTCAAAACCGGGGGGTGAGCGTATTACAGGATGATTAAATACCAATGGTAGCCATTTCTGCTGTACTGCAATATATTTGGATATGGTGATTTGTGACTACCTGCTGTATACAATTAAATTAATATTAAAGATAGTGTTACTGTCAGTGTAACAAAATACAAATATAAGCACTTTTTCTCAAAAACATGAAATCACAACAAGTTAAAGATAAAGGAAAGGTTGAATTATCCTGTCTTATTCAAAATCATGTCACAGTACTTTCTTAGGATCTATTTTTTCTTATCTTTATTTCAGTCGGTACAGTACCTAACTACATCAGCCAATGAAAAACCGTCAATCCTTACAGAAAAAATGGCCAATCTACGGAGACGGAAAGTTGGCGGGGGCAAGAAAGAAACGAACAGGTAACAATGGCTTATAGAATATCAGGTCCGATTTTTGGGTACAAAAAACCCATTGCTATCAGGCTCATGATTATTGTGTGTTGATTGTTTTTCAGTGAATTGTTCACTACTCTCTATGATAGTCCTCCGACAGAAGATATAGTCCACATAATATGATATGATCAGGATTAACATGATTAACTTTTTTGCAGCTTGCTTTTTACCATGAACAAGAAAATGCTACCAATTTTGTATATGTGGTTGATAAATGTGAATTTAGAGCAGAATGTGCAAGTTTTATGCTAAATCCATCAGTTGTACATATGAGGAAGGATTCAGGTTTTAGATATAGATTCATGCTGAAAAAATTGAACATTCAATTATTGTTAAGATTAGCCTAAGGTTTCCAAAGACACTGAACAATTTCAACTCATTTTTCTCTTATTGGAAGTAAAATACATTGAAAGATTCTGTATTGCAAAGTGTTGTGTAGGAATTTGATCCCAATAATAAAGGTTAAATCACAAATATGAAAACTTGACATCTGAATCAGTGTTATCAAAGTTTCTTCCAAATATTCCGACAAACTTAATCTGTATCAGTGTCCTTTTGAAGTGTTTATTTATATTATCACAGACTTAATATGAAATAAAAGAAAGCTTGTTGTTGTTTGACAAACCAGAAAGGAATATCACTTATTTTCATTTTATTATCACACCACATCTAACATAATAGGAGAATGAATTAATGCTCAATCCATATTTAACATATAGCTGGTAATTTCCATAAGTCTTTGTTTTCAGGACTTTCTTTCAAAACAACCAAACAATATTTCGATGAATTCAAATTTCACGATATAGATGTAAATGGATATCTTAACACACATATCAAATTATTTCACAGATTAAATACTTGCGATCACGTTAATGTACTGTGAAAGTGTGAAAATATCATTTGAAAATAACTGGTTATGTTGTAATAATTGTAAAGCATATTTTTTGTTGCTATTTGCCATGATAAAAACTGAAATGAATTGCATACTTGCCCCAAACTTTCATTTTGCATTATTGAATAAACGTCCAATATATCAGTTTTAGATGGCCTTGTTCACATGATGAATCTTTCATAATTCTCATGTATATTTTACTCAGTACAGCAGTTGACCTGCTTACAAGCATCTCAGTAGTACTGTAAATGAACCTCCACAGAAAGGTCACCCGTCTATAAAGCCTGTTTTCGGTTTTTGACAGGACCGGTAATAATGGTCAGATGACAGATATTAAAGATTTTACATGATTTTTAATTGAAATGTGATTTATAAATTAAGTCTACATATTTTAAATTATAGCATGCCTTTTGCAAGTTATAATGAAAAATTTGTGACGTGTATTCACATATGAAATGAAAATGAATTGAAGAAAACTTTTTGTCATGTGATAGATTCTTTAGGCAAGTGTTATTGAAAATTGACGTTTCTATATCAAACTTAAAGTCATTTCAGATTTCTATCTATGGTTTCCATTGTTACATCAAAATGCGATCTCTGTGTGAGATCATTTCATTAACTCTGGTGTGAATAAAGCATGAATGTTATATAGATATATTAAGTAAATGACCTGGCAATCTTGTAATAAAATACCGTATTGCAAACAAATTTCTTACAATGTCTCAAGAAGTCATTGGTTTCCATGGTAACTAGAAGAGATGTCAAACTTTTGTGCCTTTTCAGAAGAAACAACGCCTTCAGGTAACCTTATTCACTGTTTACTGCATCTATTCTGTCAGCACTGAAGATCCTTCCACACCCTGGTCTACCATTTCAAAATATTTTTGGTTTTTATTGATATGATTAGCTCTGGTTCTGTTTTTACCATGCACCGTTGGTTTGCACCTTTTCTTCTTTTTCATTTCCTCTCTGAAATTTCACACTTCATATGCATTATTTTGTGTTGATTCTTTTTTGTTTTTTTGGTTTTTTTTTTTTTTTGATGCTCAATCACTCAAATAAGACCAAAGTCTTATAAGTACGTAATTTCTTTCTGCTTTTTCATATCCAACTGTGTATATACAGATATCTGTTCCTTTAGTATTTAAAAACTAATTTGCACCTAAGGACATATGAGCCACTTTAATGTGACATCTGAGTCTCCATTAAAATACCACACTAACAAACTCTCTAAAGGTCTTGCTTGGATGGAAATTCAGAAATGGTTTTTACAATTAGTTGATAGACATACCGGTATATTAAGTAGAACGAAATATTTGTGATTCAATGACAGCAGGATTTTTTTAAGAACATCAGACATTCTTTTGAAACATTTATGGTAGATTTGTTCTTTCAAGCAGAATTTCTGCAGTAAAAGTTTTGAAAAAGCATCTAAGACAAGACTGCTGAAATAATTATAGATTTTCAAAAAGAGAGAGAGAGAGAGAGAAAATGACCACACTTCAATAATTTTCCTTGTTGGAAAATTGAAAGAGAGTGATATTATTGTGTATTAAAGGTTCTGACATAACCATCAGCTTGCTGAATGAAGAACAAATAAAAATTCTGAATTCATATGGGACATGTATGTAAGATTTATCTTTTATTAGAATCTTAAATTTACATTTGGACCTAATAGACTCCATAAATTGTTTTCCTTCTTGATGATATTCTACTGCTGCCTTGGATTAGTTAAGACAGAGTTATCTTTCCTTAAGTTTAAATTTAGTTTAAACACATTTTGATAAGAAGTCACGTTTTGGCAAATTAGCAAAATGATGAAATTGTGCATTAACAATTATTTCTTTTTAACAACAAACATAATGTTAAACTCTCGACTGGGAGAACACTAAAATAAGATGATTACCAAAAAATTATTTAAGTTTACAGTATATACTGTGAAAACATATATTTTTCATGGGGCCTTATTGTCGTGGTAATTAAAAAAAAAAAAACACTTTTTTGTGGATATTTGATTTTGTTGATAGATATAGCTCAATAGATTAATAAATATAGTTATAAATACCCATTTATAAACATATCAGTGTGTGGGCATTTATAAATTTGTGGATGAAGGATATCCAGACCTTATAAAAATCAACAAAAACCCCATGAAAATAAATGATTTTACAATACACAAAACTGGACATCTTCAAATCTCTTTTTTTTTTCACAATTTCAGCCATACCAAACATTAGCATCAATTAAATTATATATTTAATTATTAATTATGAAAGAAGGTTTTAAGTGCTAAATTGTCTGAATAAAGGTGAAAAACCTGTGATAGCAGATTTAAAAATTGTTAGACAGAAAGTAATGCTGTAGGTACATTGACCGCCTTGGTCATAAGATTTTAAATGATGTATTGAATGCCATGTTGTTTCTTTTCATGTTCATTTTTTCAGTCACTTTTACATTTGCATTTTGCATATATGTTATATTCACTTATATTGAACACTGGCAATCTTTTAACATTTTTTTTTTTTTTTTGCCACAATATTAGTTTATTCAGAAATGATGAAGTGACATTGAAAACTCATCGAAAGCTACTTTGTATTTTATCATGATTCAGTTGCGAATGCTAAGGATATTTAATATTATAGAATGAAAAAAAACCCTATAAATTTAGCACCTCAAAACGCTTAAATATCCAATGGAATATGAAGAGATGTAGGAAAGGGGAAATTTGCGGCAAATCAAAATATCATAAGATTTCATAGATTAATCAAGTTCTGTTACATTTTTTTTTATGATGTATCATAAGTGATTTAAAGGGATATCTGATAACGAAAATTGTTTAAAAATACATGAAATGTTATCAATATTGTTCATAAGATGCCTTATGTAATATTTAGATAACTTTAAAACGATCTAAGAGTACAGTACTCAAGATATATCGTTGGTGAGATAATTAACAAATATGATATACATTGTATTCTGTATTGAAATGTTATAAATAGGATCTCGAATGAGTTCTCATTTTATATATGAGATTTTATGAATCGAGTTTTCGATTTTGAAAAAAATGAGCCTTGGCGTACTTTTTATCTCTTAACATAGAAAACTTATATTTTGACAGGTTTTAAAGTCATAATTTGAAAGACATGATAAAAAGGAGTCAATCATTTGTTGCACCATATTCAATTGATGACATAATATCATTGTCTATATTACGACATCACAACAGCCAATGAAAAATTCTCCAATGTACATTACACTAGTGACAAAGGCAAAAATGCAGCATGGGAGAATTCACCGGATAACAGGTTACTGGTGTGATAAATTGCATCAGATATCTCATAGACAAACATGTGTAAGATATGTGTGTCTATTAAGATATAAAAGTATTGAATCAGCATTACCCCATTACTAATTTGCGAGCTTGGAGAGACTGTGCAATTTCAACACAACAACAGAGTTATGAGATTGAAAGCATGGACATGAATTATATTAAACGGAAGTTGGTACCTAATTAGTAAACAGTACGTCTTAATAATCAGAAAATTAAAGACCTGGTTAGCATATTTCAGTTATTTTGAGATAAGATATGAATTTTCAAAAATGATAAACTACGATAAAATTCTATGAAAAGTCTATAAATAATGGAAAAAAAACATTATCCTTTTTTATTTGACAAGCGAGATTTTTTTTTTTTTTCATCATCAACCACAATCATTTTCTTTTATTTCTTATCATCAACAATCATCATCATCATGTTAATAATTGATACTCATCATTCATCATCATCATTTCATTTTCATTTTATTCATCATTCAAAAAGATCATATAGAGCATTTCAAAAAGATCATATAGTCATCATCATCATCATCATCATCATCATCATCATCATCATCATCATCATCATCATCATCATCATCATCATCCATATTCAAACATCATCATCAACCACAATCACCAGAGCATGACATCATCAACCACAATCACCAGTCATCATCATCATCATCATCATCATCATCATCATCATCATCATCATCATCATCATCATCATCATCATCATCCATATTCAAACATCATCATCAACCACAATCAACAGTCATCATCATCATCATCATCATCATCATCATCATCATCATCATCATCATCATCATCATCATCATCCATATTCAAACATCATCATCAACCACAATCAACAGTCATCATCATCATCATCATCATCATCATCATCATCATCATCATCATCATCATCATCATCATCATCATCATCATCCATATTCAAACATCATCATCAACCACAATCAACAGTCATCATCATCATCATCATCATCATCATCATCATCATCATCATCATCATCATCGTCATCATCATCATCATCGTCGTCATCATCATCATCATCATCATCATCCATATTCAAAAATCATCATCAACCACAATCAACAGTCATCATCATCATGTTAATAATTGATACTCATCATACATCATCATCAATCATTCAAACATCTTCATCCACAATCCTCAACAGTCATCATCAACATCATCATCATCATCATCATCATCATCATCATCATCAACACCAACATCGTAGTCATCCATCATTCCATCATCATCATCATTATCAACATTATCGTCATCATCATTATCAATAGCATCATCATTAACAACATCATCATACTCTTCAATTTATACTTGTCAATCAATATAATCATAATTTTTCATCAATCATATCCTCACACATACATCTTTCACACCCTCACTTCCTCATACACTTTCTCAGCATTAATATTATCAACACAATCACCATATTAACAAAAATACTGTAACAAACATACATTGTACATACATCCTCACACACATCTTCATACTTTCCACAGAAGTGAAAAAATAAACACTGCAGAAAGAGGTATTCTTTATTAATACTAAGATACTGAAAGAAAAGAGAGAGAGGGAGAGAGAGAGAGAGATAGGGGGGAGAGAGGAGTGGTTGGGCTAGGTATGCATTTAAAAAGAAAATCAAAACATATATGCATATGGAAAAAATAATTACCTTATCACTGATGTTTTCACACACAATTTAAATTAGTCTGCAAGGAAGAGTAAAATGTTAATAGATACTTGATAAGTAAAAGGCCTTCATAATCACAACCAAACTGATTAAAACAGTACAAATTATAAGTTAATTCTCCCCAAATTCTAATAACCTTCTCCATTTTCTAAAATCTGCCGTGCATGATCACCTTGACTATTTGCAATATATTTTTGACAAATGTAATGCTCTTTAATTGAATTTATCCGAGCATTTGGATGTAGAATTTTATGTAGACATCTTGTCTTATATATATAAGACTTAATCATGATTAAAATTTCATTATCCACCCTATTTCTTAAAACACTTTCTCATGACTCAAGGTAACTCCAAAAAGAAAACTTTTCTTATTAAATGAAAATGGTATCAAAAGTGCATCAAAGAGTGTTTCAACAATAAACAGAAATCTCTGAGTTTCTCGACATTCCCACATAATGTGAATAATTGTTTCTCTCTCCAAGTTACAGAGAGGACAAAAGGATTATTTGATAACCCAATTTTAAACAAGTATACATTTGTTGTTAGAATATGCTGCACTATTCTATACTGAAACCACTGTAACTTTGTATTTTTTGTAGCTCTAAAGGGAGTTTTATAAATATCAGTCCAGTTCAAATCAATATCTTCAAATATTTCTTCCCACTTCTTCCTACCTGTAGAAACATGACAGTGTTTTACCTTTAGGTTATATAAATCCTTGGTCCCCATAACTTTTTTCAAGAAAAAAAATATGTTACTTGGGATAATTGGGTAGCAAATTAATTGCTTTTTGTAACCTACCTTTCCTAGAAATAATTTCATAGCAGAGATCACACCATTATATTGAAGAAAGTTTGTTTTAATTTGATAAATTTCTGTAGATTCTTGAAATGTGTGAAAAGAGAAAGTGTTTATATCTTTTACTAAATCATGAATTATTGTTACTCCCTTCTGATACCAAGCCTTGTAAAAAATAGTATCTTTTAACATTTTATCAGGTCATGATTTAAGACAGCCCACAATGTCAACAAAATAAAAAACAAAAAAAATGAAGACTGAATAATTTTTTGGAATTTTCATTCTATACCTAGCTAAACATTAGGAAGTGTTAAATGTCAAGTGTTACTATTTACTGTATTAGGTATAACTCATACAAAATATCTCTACTGAATTTCTCCCTTTTAGAAGGAAAATCAAGATGATGTTATTTTATCAATTCTCAAATAAGATAGCAAATTTACCCAAATACAAGGGATAAAAAACTTGTCATCTTCTTCAGACTGTTCTTAAGGTTTCTCAATTTGGACTATAACTACTTCATAAAATTAGCAAAGTTGGACCGTAACTAGGTGTTCATACAGCTTAAAAAAGTTGGACTGTTATTAGGTGTTCATACAGCTTAACAAAGTTGGACTGTTATTAGGTGTTCATAAAATTAACAAAGTTGGACTGTAACTAGGTGTTCATACAGCTTAAAAAAGTTGGACTGTAACTAGGTGTTCATACAGCTTAAAAAAGTTGGACTGTAACTAGGTGTTCATACAGCTTAACAAAGTTGGACTGTAGCTAGGTGTTCATAAAATTAACAAAGTTGGACTGTAGCTAGATGTTCATAAAATTAACAAAGTTGGACTGTAACTAAGTGTTCATAAAATTAACAAAGTTTAAACTTATGTTTGATATTCAAAATCATAAATCTGTGAGGGTTTTTGAGAAGATAAAATAATATCTTACCGTTTTTATCAGAAAGCTAAAATTTTAAACTGTTATTTTCAGGGATGTTGGTTTTGTACCTAAAATAAACACTGTGGACTACAATCCATCAGAGGAACTTCGCAACAGGAATCACATCATGGCCGCCCCCATGCAGGTGCACTACATTATGGCAGACCTCAGTCGCAGGGAAGAGTAAGTTATACTAAAGAAATCAAAACTGTCTGTTTTAGTGAGTGATTTTATGAAATATATCATATATATGGGAATGGAACTAGTGTCTGGTATTATTGTGTTACTCAATAGCATTTTGTTTTTCCTTTTTACATTAACTTCCTATATTTTTTTCATTTCACTTAATCTGTCCGAAAATGATTATCTCTTTTTGCTAGTTAAAAACAGAATTATTTGCTCAGATTTTGGCGTCATGAATGTAACTGAATAAGTTTGTTTTTATTGTTCAAAGGGAAGGAATTGCTTCAGTTTTTGAAATATATTTTCATTTTCGAATTTTTTTCTTTGTTTTATATTTAACCTTGCATTTTTTCACTGACCTTTGTGGCATTTCAGGGGTAGTGGCACACTAGCAGAGGAGGCAGTGTTGTGTATGATACAAATAGATGCTAATGGAGTTATCTCCATGCGTCCTGACTTCAGTAAAGGCAAGAAGCCATATGTGGTGGAGAATAGTGTCAAGGGAGGTAAGTCTCAGGTCCAAATAAATTTCTCACTTATTTTTTCAGTCTTTTATTTTTTTCATTTTTAAGTTTCTTATCTGTTTAAATCCTGAACGATGACTCCGAGACAATTTGCATATAATTAGAATCTTTACAGTAAATGCAGACATTGTGAGTATAAAAGTCATCCTGTGTTTACAACGTACTACCACAGGGAAGTGATTAAAATAATAAGGTAGGGGATGTGGATAGGGCTGGGGGTAAACATTTTGGCTGTATTGCAATGTGATGGTTCTTATTTTCAGATGTTTTTGAATACACACTAGAACACAGCTCAAAGAGCATGAATGCGTGAGTATAACTGGCTGTCTGATGGAATCTAAGTCAACATTCAAAGTTTTAGAAAAATAGTTTTTCTTTAACCCTTTTTATTGCTCTATCAAACTTTTATTATATTTCAGATAAAGAATTTTAAACATTGATTTTTGTAAGTTTTAATTGCTTCATCATAACCTTGACCTTGATTTTTGTAAGTTTTAATTGCTTCATCATAACCTTGACCTTGATTTTTGTAAATTTTAATTGCTTCATCATAACCTTGACCTTTACTATGACCTTAGTCATGACATAACCTTGACTTTTACCATTAGTTTAGCATTGGCTTAACCTTCACCTTGATCACTATAAAAAGGGCGAATGCAGATTATACATAGTGTTAAATATGGCCTCTGTCACTTAGCTGATGTAGCATACCTTTTGGGCTCGGTAAGTTTTGACCTTCAAGGTTGAAAACTTGACCTGAATTATGACCTTGACCTATTCTAGACAAGATCAAGACAAAGAACAGAAGATGTACCGTGAGGTTTACAGCCGACACGCAGACTTCTTACAGGCTTGTGTTGGGGAAGATTTTGAACTGGTGAGTCCAAAAATGTTTCAATATTGCAGTTAGAAAAAATTAAAAGACATGTTCTAATTCATCAAGATTCAAAAAGTTAGATGAAAATGGACTTTAACTTCCATCATAACAACATTAAGCTTGATATTTTTACACCTTTTACTCCAAAATCATTATTTCATTATCTTCAGATGTTGATTTAAATGAGTTGTTAGTTATGATAGAATTACTGGTATTACGATAATGCGGTGGACAATATGCTGGCTATTTGTGTACATTGAGATCATTATGTTGACCTGATGTAAAAATAGTGTCTTAGAACACTAAATCCATTGTGTAATGACTTACCTATTTCCCCCCTTCTCTCTGTCTTTGTGTATAAACTATATTTCTCATCTGTTCCAGCCACCTCTAGGTGTTCTCACCTTGGTGTAATGACTTACCTATTCCTCCTAACACTCTGTCTTTGTGTATAAACTATATTCCTCATCTGTTCCAGCCACCTCTAGGTGTTCTCACCTTGGTGTAATGACTTACCTATTCCTCCTAACACTCTGTCTTTGTGTATAAACTATATTTCTCATCTGTTCCAGCCACCTCTAGGTGTTCTCACCTTGGTGTAATGACTTACCTATTCCTCCTAACACTCTGTCTTTGTGTATAAACTATATTTCTCATCTGTTCCAGCCACCTCTAGGTGTTCTCACCTTGGTGTAATGACTTACCTATTTCCCCCCTCCTCTCTGTCTTTGTGTATAAACTATATTTCTCATCTGTTCCAGCCACCTCTAGGTGTTCTCACCTTGGTGTAATGACTTACCTATTTTCCCCCTCCTCTCTGTCTTTGTGTATAAACTATATTTCTCATCTGTTCCAGCCACCTCTAGGTGTTCTCAGGTTATTGGTATATGGAGAAATGGGTAAGTGTATCTTATTTTATAAAATGACATTTCAATTTTTTTCTTCTTTTAGATTTATATTAAGTAAAACTACACATGGACATATGAATTATAGTTCATGGACATATGAATTATAGTTCATGGACATATGAATTATAGTTCATGGACATATGAATTAAGTTCATGGACATATGAATCAAGTACATGGACATATGAATGAAGTTCATGGACATATGAATTATAGGTCATGGACATATGAATTATAGTTCATGAACATATGAATTATAGTTCATGGACATATGAATTAAGTTCATGGACACATGAATTAAAGCACATGGACACATGAATTAAGTTCATGGACATATGAATTAAGTTCACGGACATATGAATTAAGTTCATGGACATATGAATTATAGTTCATGGACATATGAATATGAATTAAGTTCATGGACATATGAATTAAAGTACATGGACACATGAATTAAGTTCATGGACATATGAATTAAAGTTCATGGACACATGAATTAAGTTCATGGACATATGAATTAAGTTCATGGACATATGAATTATAGTTCATGGACATATGAATTAAGTTCATGGACATATGAATTAAAGTACATGGACACATGAATTAAGTTCACGGACATATGAATTAAGTTCATGGACATATGAATTATAGTTCATGGACATATGAATTAAGTTCATGGACATATGAATTATAGTTCATGGACATATGAATTAAGTTCATGGACATATGAATTAAGTTCAGGGACATATGAATTAAGTTCATGGACATATGAATTATAGTTCATGGACATATGAATTAAGTTCATGAACATATGAATTATAGTTCATGGACATATGAATTATAGTTCATGGACATATGAATTAAGTTCAGGGACATATGAATTAAGTTCATGGACATATGAATTATAGTTCATGGACATATGAATTAAGTTCATGAACATATGAATTATAGTTCATGGACATATGAATTATAGTTCATGGACATATGAATTAAGTTCATGAACATATGAATTATAGTTCATGGACATATGAATTATAGTTCATGGACATATGAATTAAGTTCATGGACATGTGATTTGTAGATTAAGTAATTCTTCTAAATCAACAGATATAAATCCCAAATGAAGATGTTACAGTAGGATATGTCATTTAGTAGTAATTCTTGATCAATCATCTTAACTATGGTAAGTAAAATCTCGTGAAAGGAATGAAAATTATTCTTGAATATGTAATATCTGTATATAACTTGATCCTTTCTAAACGGAACAAAATACTTCAGAATAAAAAAATGAAAAAGCAAAATTGATACACATTGTTAAAGGGAAGTAAAATTTTGCGAAAAATAGAAGTTTAGAATTATTAGTGAAATTTTTTTTTTTCGCTACAGAATGTGCACGAGACTTCGAGTATGATGACTTGTATCTTCATTTCCTTGTCGACCTACCGAAACGTAAGATATTTTTCATGTATAACGCTCCCTACCAAGGGCTGAAATAAGAAATGGCCTATGTTATCATAGATGTGTCCTGTGGCTAGACACTTTACCCTGATTGTTCTCAACACCTTTCAGTACGTTGTTCATCTACTATCCATGCGCTGTTGCAAAATGACTGGCTGTAAACAGGGCAATAATCACAGGAAACAAATCTTGTTCAGTCAAAAAAATAAATGATTGGGGAGCTGGTAGGTGTAAGTCAGCCATCCTGGTAATTGTTCTAGGCTAATATAAATTTGTGACAATAAAAATCATTGAAATAAAGATTGTTTTTAATGAAAGATATGAAAAGATATATTATTTTCCTATATATATATCTATAAACATGTGTTTGTTTATGTACAGACTGGACAGCTGACCGCTCACAACAGTTGTCCTGGGTAACACAGACATGTAGGACAAAGGTTGAGGGTCGGGTAAGTGATCAATAACAGTGAAGGTATGTAAGCTCATTTTAGATCTGTTTTTGTATATGGTGTTTAAGGCAAGTAATTGCCAGTCAATATTGATTATTTGTAGTCTTCACAAAAATTTGGTGAACATGAAAGATTTTAAGATATTATAACTATATGATCCAGTAATATGTGCAGTTATATCTGAAATTAAAATAATTAAGCATGATTTTTTAATTACAAATTTTATTTGTATTTTCTCAGGACAATGTTTCATACTTCAGTTTTCCGTTCAACTTTGAGTTGTTTTACAAAGACACTTCCATCCGAGAAGAAGATAAAGGTAATGGAACTTTCATAGGAAAAAATTATTTACAGATTCTAAGATAATGCTAAATTTAGATTTATCAAAAGTTGTAACTTAGAAAATAAATTTGCTGAAGTCAAGTAAGTTGTATTTCACTGATGTTTGAAATAAAGGTTAAATGTTGCCGCACTTTAAAAGTTTCTTTGTGAGACTGAAATGTATTTTTGTTTGTTTCAGAACCACTGCCTCATTTCCCAATCATCATGGTGGAAGTTCTGTCCTTGGATATGTGGAACAGATTCCGTACAGAAGGATACACATACATAACCATCCCTACACATCCAGGTAAGTACCTCACACCTGTCTAATCTAGGTAAATACCTCACACCTGTCTAATCTAGGTAAATAGCTCATACACATCTCATCCAGATAAATACCTCACACCTGTCTAATCCAGGTAAATACCTCACACCTGTCTAACCAGGTAAATACCTCACACCTGTCTGATCCAGATAAATACCTCACACCTGTCTAATCCAGGTAAATGCCTCACACCTGTCTTATCCAGATAAATACCTCACACCTGTCTAATCCAGGTAAATACCTCACACCTGTCTAATCCAGGTAAATACCTCACACCTGTCTTATCCAGATAAATACCTCACACTTGTCTTATCCAGGTAAATACCTCGTACATTTCTCATCCAGGTAAATATCCTAAACCTGTCTTATCCAGGTAAATATCCTATACCTGTCTCATCTTGTCTGCCTGTCCCTTACAAGTTAATATCTCATACCTGTCTTATGCAGGTAAATATCTCACACCTGTCTGATGCAGGTGAATATATCACACCTGACTCATCCAGGTAGATACCTCACACCTGTCTAATCAAGGTTAATACCTCACACCTGTCTAACCAAAGGTAAATATCTCACACCTGTCTCATTCAGTTAAATATCTCACACCTGTCTCATTCAGGTGAATATATCACACCTGTCTCATCCTGTCTCCTTTATTTAAACATCTCACTGCTGTCTTTTTCATGTAGATTTTTACATACTAAGATTCATTTCTTTTTGCCAGGTGCCTATAAGCAGAATGCACGTTGTTGGAGGCCCATTGGCAAATCAGCAGCTGCAGAATTGCGTAGATTTTTTATTGGAGGCTCTCCCGAGCTCGAGGACATCACTTATACAGCCATTCCATCTACATTCCAGGTAACATGGACTAGTAGTGCCATCTACTTCTTGACAACTCATACAGTTGCCTACCATTCAGATATCTTGCACAGGTTATGCCATCAACATAGCCAAGAAATCAAATAGATAGCCCCCACCTATTTTCAGATAACCTTGACAGGTGGCTCCATCTTGATTCAAGGAATTTTGGTCTGGTAACAAGCACAATCTACTAAACGGTAACAGGTAGCACCACCTATGTGCCAGAGCATCTTTATATCTTTACTCTATTTACCATAAAACCTGCTATAAAGGCCACTTGTATAAACAAATACCTGAATATAAAGGTTACTTGTATAAACAAATACCTGAATATAAAGGCCACTTGTATAAACAAATACCTGAATATAAAGGCCACTTGTATAAACAAATACCTGAATATAAAGGTTACTTGTATAAACAAATACCTGAATATAAAGGCCACTTGTATAAACAAATACCTGAATATAAAGGTCACTTGTATAAACAAATACCTGAATATAAAGGCCACTTGTATAAACAAATACCTGAATATAAAGGCCACTTGTATAAACAAATACCTGAATATAAAGGCCACTTGTATAAACAAATACCTGAATATAAAGGTTACTTGTATAAACAAATACCTGAATATAAAGGCCACTCGCAGAATATTATACCAAATACCTGGCTACAAAGGTCACTGGTTTTGGGTTCAAATAGAGTACAAACTTTTAGTTATAATTTTATTTTTTCGAATTTCTGTATAGAAACCACCTGCATATAAAGACCAATTTACTCTGTTCCCATGAGTAAAATTCATACACTGATTTAAATGATTATGAATAAACAGTGTGAAATTTTGTGCTGTATTCCTCAATACTCCAGGGGTTATGATCACTTTTGCTTTCTTTACCCCTGGAGCAAGTCATGGCAAATTTGAAGACTAAAAGACTAGTTTGATCCTTTGATGTATGTCAAACGAATCTAGAGGTTGCACAATGGTATATTGTAATGGCTTTGAAGTTGGGTGTCGCTCCTTTGTAATCTTTAAAGATTCAAAAGAGCATATCAGTCTGTGATTGGTCAGTTATTTTCTCCTGGAACCAATCAAATAACTTGGCTTGTGCCGTCAATTTTGCCATGACATGTTCCAGAGTTGTAAAGAGAGCAAAATTGATTGTAACCCCTGGAGTATTGAGGATAATGTAAAACTAGTTGATGGGTTGTCAAATTTTTAGTTAAGTGTAACAAAAGATTTTTTTTCAATGCTTAAGTGTGATTTATTTTTTATCAGGTATAATGCTTTTAGAACAACACAATTTTTTTTTTTTCTTGTAGGGGTCACACTTAAGTAAATATGGATTCCGGACAGAATCGACAGGGACAGTCACAACCAAACTAAACGTCATCTTACAATCACAGTAAGTATTCCAAGTCTTATCTCTCAAACTACTATTTTATAATACCACTCAAAACCACTGTATAATTGCTTTCAACGTCACTCTTAGGCAATTTTTAATTTTTTTTCCCTTATTTTTTTCAGAGCTTTCATGGAAAAGAAAGCCAACAAGAAAACTTTGGGAAATCTGCTTGACAACTTGGGGTAAGGAACTGGGAAATTGCTTTAATAACTTGAGCGTTTTATCAATTGTTAAAGCATTCACGTGCATGAGTAGCTGGTTAGCTCCCATGTCTGTTGATAAGCCTACCTATTTCTATATTTTGCATTTCATAACCCTAAAAATCCCTAGTATTAATAATCCCAAGCTTATTACAATATGTACAAGCAAAGGTATAAAAACCTGGATACTGTCAAATCACATATTTTTGTGGGACTCAAATTCCGTGGTTTTTTAGCGGGCGCTTGATTTTGTTGATAAATTATACTCTGGAAATCCCTAATGTTTGAATTATGTATAAACTTTTCAATAGTTAATTAATTGGTGGACATATGAGTTCATGAATAATGGGTATCAACTTCATATGGACTTCAGTGAAAATAAATTCTCCACAAATATTAATGATTTTTTAGATGGTACAGATTAGGGGCATTATCATTTACATATTTCTATGAATCAAGAATTTGATGACATGAATTTCTCTTAGAATTATAAAGCAAAATTTTGTTTTTCTTGTTTCAGAATAAATGCTGTACAAGCAAATATTGCCAACGTTCTTGGTAAGTATCTAATTTCTAGAAATTAATACTTAATATATGTTCATAAAGATATGATGAAAACAGTTATAAATCCCATTTCGTACTATGAGTCATTGAGCAGCATACTGTACCTATATGGAGAGTAATTAAGATCTTGCTTTTATAAGATTGGTAGATACCTTCGTAAATTCCTCAAGGAGGAAAAATTTGCTTATCAAATCCATTTGGTGGAGTATTTTGATCTACAATGCTGTTTTTGTAGGAAAATTATATATTTTCCGGTTTCCTTATTGCTGTTTTAGTATTGTTGTGTGAATATTTGAGAACTTGAGCAAAACTTTTGAATAACAAGGTACGATGTTAAGAAAAGTAATCCTAAATATGAAAGATAGTTAAAAAGATGATGTGTACATAGACAATCACAAATCTTTTTTTTTTGTAATTTAATTGATTTTCAACACATTTATATGACATCACAAAACATGAAATACATATATGAGATATAGATATACAAGAAATGGTAGGAACACAATATCAATGTTGAGTGCCACCAAATATGATTAGTTACAAAAATTTGCTTTCAAAAACAAAATTACTGACTGTCACGAACTATGTATATGTATCAGTCTACATAACACAATCAACTGCATTAAAGATATCAGAAGAGAAATTGGTCTAGTGTTTTTTAAGTTTGAGTTCACCTCAGAAAAGTCTGAAGGGACATTTACTAGAAGAAGTGTGGGAACATACCCCCATCTGTCTAGAAGTCTGTCTTCACCTTTTTTTCTATTGTTGTGTATATAAAAGACTCGTTCAGACTTAAAATAATCTAAAAGTGTCTCTTTAAAACACTTGATACTTAGGAATCTATAATAATCATAAATCTTTGTTGTAAACTTGCCAGGTATTTAAATGATTAAAAAACAAAAGATGTAATTTTAAGCAATTTTAGGCAAGATGGTACAAATTGCATGTCTTGATTCAACTTCATTGTGTGCTGGTTTGGTAATAGAGAAACTATCAGACATGGAAATTTTGTTTTGTGAAGGAGAAAAGTACATCATATATCAATTCCAAAACAATGTTTTTGACTTGGCTTTATTTCTGTCATTGTATTGTTTTGTTCCTTTTTCCAGATGCCTTTAAGAAAGCACGGATTCGGATGATGCAGGCTCGAGAAAGTGCCAATAGAGATCTATTCCATGGTGCCACAAAAACCCAAGAACTAACAACTTAAGTGGAAATTCAACATAAGCGACAAAATTATTCAAATTTGTCTTTGGATTCAGGAACTTTTTTCTAATGGTTGAAACTTTCTCAGCTGTTACAAGCTACAGAATGACATTGCTTAATTTTGTCATGTCAAGAAATTGAACCAAGATTCGATGCAATTTCAATCTGACTATTGTTTTTCTTCCATTTTTGTCCTGAGAGGAGCTAGCACATCTAGTACATTCATCTAAATGTTTCCACATGAATGATGTAGTTTGTACAGATGAAGTAAGAACAGAATGTTTTAAGTGAGGTCTCTTGATCAGTTTAAGATTTTCAAATACATTTGAGGAATTAAGGAAATGATTATTTTTTCCTGTATTTGTTTGTATATAGTCATGTTAACCTGTCTAATCTGACACCCTGTGGTACACAACATATTGATCAGGTTAACCTGTCTTAGCTGACACCTTGTGGTACACAACATATTGATCAGGTTAACCTGTCTTATCTGACACCCTGTGGTACACAACATATTGATCATGTTAACCTGTCTAATCTGACACCCTGTGGTACACAACATATTGACCAGGTTAACCTGTCTAATCTGACACCCTGTGGTACACAACATATTGATCATGTTAACCTGTCTAATCTGACACCCTGTGGTACACAACATATTGATCATGTTAACCTGTCTAATCTGACACCCTGTGGTACACAACATATTGATCATGTTAACCTGTCTTATCTGACACCCTGTGGTACACAACATATTGATCATGTTAACCTGTCTAATCTGACACCCTGTGGTACACAACATATTGACCAGGTTAATCTGTCTTATCTGACACCCTGTGGTACACAACATATTGATCAGGTTAACCTGTCTTATCTGACACCCTGTGGTACACAACATATTGATCAGGTTTACCTGTCTTATCTGACACCCTGTGGGACACAACATATTGATCAGGTTAACCTGCCTTATCTGACACCCTGTGGGACACAACATATTGACCAGGTTAATCTGTCTTATCTGACACCCTGTGGTACACAACATATTGATCAGGTTAACCTGTCTTATCTGACACCCTGTGGGACACAACATATTGACCAGGTTAACCTGTCTAATTTGACACCCTGTGGTACACAACATATTGATCAGGTTAACCTGTCTTATCTGACACCCTGTGGTACACAACATATTGATCAGGTTAACCTGTCTAATCTGACACCCTGTGGTACACAACATATTGATCAGGTTAACCTGTCTAATCTGACACCCTGTGGTACACAACATATTGATCAGGTTAACCTGTCTTATCTGACACCCTGTGGGACACAACATATTGATCATGTTAACCTGTCTAATCTGACACCCTGTGGTACACAACATATTGACCAGGTTAACCTGTCTAATCTGACACCCTGTGGTACACAACATATTGATCATGTTAACCTGTCTAATCTGACACCCTGTGGTACACAACATATTGATCATGTTAACCTGTCTAATCTGACACCCTGTGGTACACAACATATTGATCATGTTAACCTGTCTTATCTGACACCCTGTGGTACACAACATATTGATCATGTTAACCTGTCTAATCTGACACCCTGTGGTACACAACATATTGACCAGGTTAATCTGTCTTATCTGACACCCTGTGGTACACAACATATTGATCAGGTTAACCTGTCTTATCTGACACCCTGTGGTACACAACATATTGATCAGGTTTACCTGTCTTATCTGACACCCTGTGGGACACAACATATTGACCAGGTTAACCTGTCTTATCTGACACCCTGTGGGACACAACATATTGACCAGGTTAATCTGTCTTATCTGACACCCTGTGGTACACAACATATTGATCAGGTTAACCTGTCTTATCTGACACCCTGTGGGACACAACATATTGACCAGGTTAACCTGTCTAATCTGACACCCTGTGGTACACAACATATTGATCAGGTTAACCTGTCTTATCTGACACCCTGTGGTACACAACATATTGATCAGGTTAATCTGTCTAATCTGACACCCTGTGGTACACAACATATTGATCAGGTTAACCTGTCTTATCTGACACCCTGTGGTACACAACATATTGATTAGGTTAACCTGTCTTATCTGACACTGTAGAGCATAGTATATTTGTACAAAAGTCAGAATATGTAGGTTTGTATTGGACAGGTCACATAAAAAAGAGCAGTGTATGTCTTCTGTCACAGAATGATCTGAAGGACTTTCTAAACAAATAAGTTATGTTGGCATCGAGTATCAATAAGGTCAAAGATAGTAGTGTCTATTCTAATTACTCCGTCCTTGTATTTGTAGATATTTCATAGATACATGATGTATGTATATTTTTGTATATAATTTATATTATTGAATGAAAATGTAATAGGTAAATAAAAAAACTTACGATAGGCAGTGTCTCGAGTTTTATATCATCTGATACTGTAAACAAACTTATTTCTGCACGATCAAATATAAACATATTGCATATATTTTAAAGAAATAAATACAATGATCAACTTTCTCATCAGCAGTAATTGCTTTATAAACAACACAGGCACAGCAGTTCGTGCAATCGCAAGGGACACGTCACATTTCTATGCATGAGTGGGCGTGAAATGAGTGTAGAAATGAAAGAAGAATATATACGCCACCCCTTCCCCCACAATTAAATTGTGCAAGGAAACAAAATATCTACAAGTACAGTTTGTCTGCATAGAAATATTTCAAAATCTACAAGCCTAACAAAAGATCATGTAAAGCTCAGACACCAAAATAATGCCTGTTTACGTAAGAAACTTCGTACAATAGTATGAGCTTCAGAAATACTCATCTGTAGAAAGGCCGTTAATGTGATGTAAAGTCTGTTAAATGAATCCGCCATCATATAAGTACAGTCACATAAGACTGGTGAATCCAAATGGTCATCATTGGTAGCTCATCCTGTTTATAATTCTGAGAAGTTATTGAAAGCCTTTTTATGTCATGCTGTTTTTATGTGCCTTACCCCCACACATCCAAGGGTCAACAGCAGGTCAATTACAACACTGATTTATATCTAATAAGATTATTTCCAAGAAGTTATGAATTAAATTCAAGTAAAAGAAATCACAAGAACATAGCTTGTACATACTGTGACCCCTACTGGACCAATCCCCCCAGATCCCTTAGGATTTTTACACACTGTGACCTCTACTGGACCAATCCCCCCCCCCAGATCCCTTAGGATTTTTACATACTATGACCCCCTACTGGACCAATCCCCCCAAATCCCTTAGGATTTTTACACACTGTGACCCCTACTGGACCAACCCCCCCAGATCCCTTACGATTTTTACACACTGTGACCCCTACTGGACCAACCCTCCAAAAAAACCTTAGGATTTTTACACACTGTGACCCCTACTGGACCAACCCCCCAAATCCCTTAGGATTTTTACATACTGTGACCCCTACTGGACCAACCCTCCAGATCCCTTAGGATTTTTACATACTGTGACCCCTACTGGACCAATCCTCCAAAAAAACCTTAGGATTTTTACACACTGTGACCCCTACTGGATCAACCCTCCAGATCCCTTACGATTTTTACATACTGTGACCCCTACTGGACCAACCCTCCAGATCCCTTAGGATTTTTACATACTGTGACCCCTACTGGACCAACCCTCCAGATCCCTAAGGATTTTTACACACTGTGACCCCTACTGGACCAACCCCCCCAGATCCCTTAGGATTTTTACATACTGTGACCCCTACTGGACCAACCCTCCAGATCCCTTAGGATTTTTACATACTGTGACCCCTACTGGACCAACCCTCCAGATCCCTTAGGATTTTTACACACTGTGACCCCTACTGGACCAACCCTCCAGATCCCTTAGGATTTTTACACACTGTGACCCCTACTGGACCAACCCTCCAGATCCTTTAGGACTTTTACACACTATGACCCCTACTGGACCAACCCTCCAGATCCCTTACGATTTTTACACACTGTGACCACTACTGGACCAACCCTCCAGATCCCTTAGAATTATTACACTCTGTGACCCCTACTGGACCAACCCTCCAGATCCCTTACGATTTTTATGCTCTATGACCCCTACTGGACCAACCCTCCAGATCCCTTACGATTTTTACACACTGTGACCCCTACTGGACCAACCCTCCAGATCCCTTAGGATTTTTACACTCTGTGACCCCTACTGGACCAACCCTCCAGATCCCTTACGATTTTTATGCTCTATGACCCCTACTGGACCAACCCTCCAGATCCCTAAGGATTATTACACACTGTGACCCCTACTGGACCAACCCTCCAGATCCCTTAGGACTTTTACACACTGTGACCCCTACTGGATCAACCCTCCAGATCCCTTAGGATTTTTACATACTGTGACCCCTACTGGACCAACCCTACAGATCCCTAAGGATTTTTATGCTCTGTGACCCCTACTGGACCAACCCTCCAGATCCCTTAGGATTTTTACACACTGTGACCCCTACTGGACCAACCCTCCAGATCCCTTACGATTTTTACACACTGTGACCCCTACTGGACCAACCCTCCAGATCCCTTACGATTTTTACACACTGTGACCCCTACTGGACCAACCCTCCAGATCCCTTAGAATTATTACACTCTGTGACCCCTACTGGACCAACCCTCCAGATCCCTTACGATTTTTACACACTGTGACCCCTACTGGACCAACCCTCCAGATCCCTTACGATTTTTACACACTGTGACCCCTACTGGACCAACTCTCCAGATCCCTTAGGATTTTTACACACTGTGACCCCTACTGGACCAACTCTCCAGATCCCTTACGATTTTTACACACTGTGACCCCTACTGAACCAACCCTCCAGATCCCTTACGATTTTTACACACTGTGACCCCTACTGGACCAACCCTCCAGATCCCTTACGATCCCTACTGGACCAACCCTCCAGATCCCTTACGATTTTTACACTCTGTGACCCCTACTGGACCAACCCTCCAGATCCCTTACGATTTTTACACTCTGTGACCCCTACTGGACCAACCCTCCAGATCCCTTACGATTTTTACACTCTGTGACCCCTACTGGACCAACCCTCCAGATCCCTTACGATTTTTACACTCTGTGACCCCTACTGGACCAACCCTCCAGATCCCTTAGGATTTTTACACACTGTGACCCCTACTGGACCAACCCTCCAGATCCCTTAGGATTTTTACACACTGTGACCCCTACTGGACCAACCCTCCAGATCCCTTACGATTTTTACACTCTGTGATCCCTACTGGACCAACCCTCCAGATCCCTTAGGATTTTTACACTCTGTGACCCCTACTGGACCAACCCTTCAGATCCCTTAGGATTTTTACACACTGTGACACCTACTGGACCAACCCTCCAGATCCCTTACGATTTTTACACTCTGTGACCCCTACTGGACCAACCCTCCAGATCCCTTAGGATTCAGCAGTTTGGTTATCATCTGATTCTCAGCTGATCAGGATTCAGTCAATACTGTATTGAATTTTATACATTCAATGAAAAATTTGGGACCCCATTGTCCACCCCCCTCAAGGTCCCTATGAATATTAATAACTATACTACAGATGACTCTGTGATATAAATTCAACATTTTACATATCAAAGTATAAACAATAACACAAATTTGTAGTTGGATACATTTTCATTTATTAAGAAATACTATATGACTTATCTATGACAATGATACAAATAAAACAACATGATTCTGTATTGTATAAGTTTCAAACAAAATTATTTACAAAACTGACATCACAACAATGTATTAAAATAAACAAAAAATGCATTGAAGCACTTGCCATACAAAAGTTAAAATCTTATTTAAGTGATGTGACAACACATGATTTTCTTTTCTTAAAATTCAAAGTATTTTGGAATATATCTTACCTAACACAACAAACTCCTGTAATTTGGAATATATCTTACCTAACACAACAAACTCCTGTAATTTGGAATATATCTTACCTAACACAACAAACTCCTGTGTCTTGGAATATATCTTACCTAACACAACAAACTCCTGTGTTGTGGAATATATCTTACCTGACACAACAAACTCCTGTGTTTTGGAATATATCTTACCTAACAACAAAATCCTGTGTTTTGGAATATATCTTACCTAACAACAAAATCCTGTGTTTTGGAATATATCTTACCTAACACAACAAAATCCTGTGTTTTGGAATATATCTTACCTAACACAACAAACTCCTGTAATTTGGAATATATCTTACCTGACACAACAAACTCCTGTGTTTTGGAATATATCTTACCTAACAACAAAATCCTGTGTTTTTAAATATATCTTACCTAACACAAAAAACTCCTGATATCTATAACTTTTTTTTCTAGCAACTTTATTCCCTTCATCATGTTTTCATCAATGAATAAAAAATTACTGTAAAGGTTAAAATTCACATTTGTTCTACTTTAGTCCATTATTCTATGAACTATTTCACGATTTATATTAAGTATTTCACAATATATTTTACTCACTAAATGGATTTTTATGTTAAATTTCAAATGTCGACATAAACAGCTGCACAAAAAAAGTTGGCTCAGTTTTAGAATTTACAAAGTACCTCCAGTTGTTCACTGGTACCGTGTGATTAGAACTGAATTTCTCTTCATTCAATGGAGAACAGTTCAATTGATATATAGAGCCTTTGAACAGCAGTTCAAGAAATGACGAATTTTCAAATTCAACAAAATTTTCTTAGTCTCTCTAGAAACTAACACAAAAAAAATGTTTAACATCGAACACAACAGATCAAATAATGTCACAAACAAATTGGATTCAATTCAAAATTTGTATTAACTATGAAACGGCATATTTACTTATATACCTATGAACTTAATAATACAGGACAAAGGAAACGTGTGTAAAACATGAAACTGTTCCTATGAACCGGTAACTTATGGAAACTTCTATGCTATTTAAGACGACTTGGTAGATTTAGTTAAGTATTTGCTTCATAGATTTTCCCTACCTTCTCCAAACGTTTTGGAGATGGCTTAATATAAGATTTATAAACTTGTTGCGTGATCCATTTTCAATTTTATAATTTGTGTATGTGTATGTTGTAAATGAAAATCTGAAAATAAAATATTGTTTAAACCAAACTTTTAAAACACTTTGAAATTGAAATACTATAGTCAAAAAGATCCCAGAAAAATAACTTATTTAAACTTCAAACTTTCTTTTTTTACAAGGATGGTCAACAAAGATACCAAGAGACACTTCTTATCAATCTTGTTGGCCCAGGTGGAGAGGTCTTACTATGGAGGAAACCAAAGTACATGGATAAACCAACAGGGTTGAGGAAGTGATCCCTTATCTTTTTAAGTCTGTACAGGAAATCAAACCCTTGACATCTAGGTGAAAGGCAAGTGTGTTACCACTGTGACTTCTAACTATCCGATCATTACAATTATTATTATGGTTCTATTTCCAAAACCTGGTGTCCCAGTTCTTAGATTATTAGAGAGTTCCATTTTCTTTGTTGTCCATCAATATGAGAGTCCTGGAAACTCAAGATTTCATAAAACTTCCCTCAAAACAAGAAAAGATCCTACTTGAATGGGTAAGACGAGGTTTCAGGAAATATTTCTTTGTAACTAAGGTGTGAAACCTCCTGGACTTAAAGCATCACCGGGGCTGGAGAAGTTGCTGTGCGGACCAGCAGGACTTGGAGATCTGACGTTGCGGAATTTGTGCTGCATGCTGTTAACAAATGCACGGTACAGTGGCTCAGAGGTAGACAAGTTAGCCGGGCTGTCACATGGGAAACGTGCATTACGCAATGGCGTACCTCCTGGGGATCTGTCATTCAAAGACAACAATAAAGCTAAATTAGAATTTCTGACATTGAAGTAACTAATAATATGATTTTGAGCTAATCAAGTAAGAACTTCAATGGTGTTACAAAGGTTTCTAAACAAAAAATCCACTTCATTTATTTCATTAAACTTTTTAACAGATTTAAGGAAAGAGGTTTTTTAAGTTATTGCATTGAACAGTATCTGGTATAAGCGAGATTTTCTACCTTTGATGTTTTGTGGTTCGGAGACGTCTCATTGGATTGGAGCTGAGGAGTTCCTGCTGAAGACTGCCAAATGAGCCGATGGTAGTCATGGAGGATACCGAAAAATCTGACCTGAAAGATCACAAGACAAAAATATATAACCGATATGGGGAAACAAAGAATCATTATACCCCACTCCAAAACTAGGGGTCCACAATTTCTTCTTGGAGTTTGCTTAAGAAGGAAGTACAAGAATACTTTGAATGAGTTCATGAAAAGTTTTGCAGTAAAAGCTGCCTCTACATTTCATGAAATTTTGTATCAAATAATTTGTACTTAGAAACAGTCATGCATGTCTTGCAGACATTAACTAGTTACATAGAATTATTAGTTGGATTTTTTATAGTATTTTTTTTTTTTTTTTTAAATATGCCTGTTTTTGTTGAATTTACTGTCTTGGGAACAGCAAGGGTCATTTTAATGCAGTGTCACACACCCCTGACCTGGTTGTAATAGAGTGTTGAGCATAAAACTGACTACAGTGACACATTCCTCACCTGGTTGTGACAGATGATTCAGTATTGCACTGACAACAGTGTCACACATTCCTCATCCGGTTGTGACAGAAGGTTCAGTACCGCACTGAATTTTAATTTTTATTCTTTTCACAATTACAAATTTAAGCAAGTTGTTTTTGGTTCTGCCATCCATATATCCCTATAGAAAAGTAATCAGCATTGATTGAATACCAACCCTGTTCTTTCATGTTTCCTTTTCACTTTCATCAGACTTTTGGGAGTATCCATCTAAAAAAAGGAAATTGATTTAAATATATATATATCAGTCTCAATGACATCAAAATGATTGTCAATAAATTTTGTTTGTCAAAGTGATTTGACCAACCTTATTATACAGATACATTGCACTAGACAAGAAACAAGACATTTAGCTTTCATGGTTACAAAGGAGATCATCAGACTACATGTACAGCAGCCTTAATAGTGATAATATTGTGATCATTCACAATGAAAACATATGATATATAGCACAAGTCTACAACGACAGGCCTAGTGTACAAACTACACCAGAGTGAAAACACATCAGTGAGTGCTATGATGTACTGTCTCTCTTGAGTTGACAGGAACCATTTTATCAATAGCTGTCAGGTTGATACCTACATTCACAACAATTTTAACATAAATGTTACAACAAGATGGAAACAAGTTATAAGTTTGAATAAATCACTCTTGTTGGCTCAGATAGACACATCCTAGGGTTTCTTTTGTGGGAGGGAATCAGAGTACCAAGGGAAAACTAGGGGGTCAGGTAACCTTCATACCTTTTTACATCCACTCTAGGAATCAAACTCAAGACACCTTAATGAAAGGTGAGAGTCCTCCCACTGCACCAACTATCCAACTAATAGCTTTGTGATTTATTGATATTACTGCTATCAATGACCTAGGAAATACCATTCATGACGATATAAGTTATAACATTTAAAAGTTCTTATTTAAACCATGTGATTGATCAGTTAAGAGATGATTTTCTATTATAAAGTCTTGTTTATGGTGAAGATGATAATGAGATGTTATAAAATATCAGTCAATGATTCTCAATCTTTTAAGATTTTTTTTTCTTATGTACCATAGTACTAATATTGTATCATAGCCATATGAACTAATTTTATTGACATCTGGTTTAAATGCTGCAGATTTATCTCCCTTGTCATTTAATAATTTTGCACCATATGATGCAGAAAGGTTCCAGACAAGCTGGATGTGACAGAAAAAATCTAGCACACTTGTTAAAAAACCAGGATCTTAAATGAGTGCCAATTTAACATGAATTTTATCAAACAAGTTAAATAATTTATATGTCATTAACCTTCAGGCGAAGGACTTATCCAACAATTTAATGAGTGTAATTAATTCTATATCACATCAGAACAAATGTAAGATTCTATTTATCATACAGCCTGTATTTCTGAAAAATAAGTGAAAAATAATGAAATTGATTTCCCTTTTTGACATTTATTTTGACATGGACATTTCATCATTAAGTACTGAGGCAGCTATGTGACACATGAAGACGGCTTATTATCACAATATTGTTATTACTCGATATGTTCTTCATGACAGGGCCATATGAAATGACGCAACGACCAGTCATTTGATAAAGTGATACATGATAAAATTCTGACAACATCTCTGAATTTTGATAAAATATAATTCAAACTAAATCACATACGGTGATAAGTTAAAGAGAAAAAACTACCAGCACAAAGTTTCATATGAAAGGAATCCATTTTTTAGATTTCTTTGAAATTTCCCATGTTAACATCAAATGAAAATCTGAAGCCAACTTAAATACATAACAAATTTTTCTAGATTCATCAGCTCCGCATTTAAATAATATTCCAAATCTCACCTTAAAGTTAAGATCCTTCAATGGTGTGCCTCTTTTCCCTACATCACTCCCTCCAGGTGTCGCTATGGCAATGACAGGGGGAGGAGGTGGTGGGGGAGGTGGAACAAGACTCCCTGGGGCAGGGGATTCATTGTTTTCTTTGTCAATGGATGTCGACATCTTTTGCCTTTTGGCAGCTAGACGACTGGAACATCTTCGACCTTTTGACTCTGGAAAATTCAATTTAAACTTGATGTTACCGTAAAAAAGAGTTACATTAGATGTAACATAGTGACATGAAAGCCGCCATTGGCTACCTAGGAGAAGCTTGCAAATTTTTGTGTTACAGAGCCTGTTAATAGGTTTTATAAACTCTCATTGAAGTTAGGCAAGGCCATCCAATTTTGATCTTAACATTTCTATGAAAATTTTAATTAAAATTATTTAATTACAATACCTCTGAAAAATTTATCATGACCATCACCAAATTAATACCTGACATGCATCATTATACAACTATATACTTAATTTCTATATCTGTATCAAGTAACAAGTGAATGGAAACAAAAATGGTGGAATAACAGAAAAGGACAACAACTCTTAACAAAAATTACTTCTGATAAAAATAAAATAATCTATACAGAAATGACATTGAGTTTATTCAAGTACGTATTTTAATCTATTTCTAAGAAATGTTAAAACAATAGTATTTTTTATCAAATTATCCAAGAATTACATAAGAAAATGAGATCCATAGCATTTGCAGGGCTTTTTTTTCTCCAGTTTAGGAAGGGGCATTTTTGCCTCATATTGGAGAGAAAATTGGTGAATTGCAAAGGAAATATTCAAGAGTTAATAGCAAATATGGAAAATCTGGATGAAATATGGAATAAGCTTAGTTTGGAGTTGGGTCAAATATGGGTCCTTAAAGGTCCTCAAAAAGGCTCTGATTATGGTAAATAAGTAAAATATTGCAATGTAAATGTAACACATGAATTCTCTTGTTCCCACGTACATGTAACCATTACTGTTTAAAAAATTTCTTTAAATAGCATTCAATATTAAGTTTGATCTTGAAGTTAAAGCCCTGAAATACAAACCCATCTTAGGTATTATTAGAGGTGATTTTTTTATTGTAATCACTGAAGATATGACAGTGCTAGAGTGATCACTGCTGGGCCAGACTAGCATGAGTAACATTACATATGTCCCTTATAAAGATACACTGCTGGAGTTCTTTGGTATATCAATGTCTATTGACTATTTCATCAAACTTTTCGAAAATTTTCTGCCAGCCAGAAATACACATCAACATGTTATTTTGATACTTCTACCTTCGATATATTTGATCATTAGATATAAGTCAAGGTCACCTTGCTCTGATTTGATTACTTGTGGTCATAAGAACTGACCATCACTTACTTATGGAGTAATCCAATACTTTAGTCATCTCACACTTAAGGTTTTCTAGCTTTGCCTGACATTCCTCTTCGGGAATAATGATCCCTCCATTCTTATCCCCATTGATTAAACACATCATTTTCATCTGTCAATCAAACAATAAAGATATAATGGGGAGGACTTAAATCTGTGAGAAGTATACAAAAATCAACAAGTATCATTAATCAGTTAATTTAAACTGTTTATCGATGTAAAAATCATAACTTTAAACCAATAGAGATAAATACATATGATAAATATTTAATATGATAAAGTCCTGAATCACGATGAGGGGGCCCATAGACTCTTACACAATTTGACCGTGTATTATAGTGTAGCCAACTCAAAGTTGATTTGTTATTTAGTATTTAAACACAAACTTTATACAATCAAACAACTATTGTAAAACAGACTAGATAGCTTTATAGTACTAATGTAAAACACATATGTTGTAGTGCTCATACTACTCACAAACAGCATATATATGTGGCATCAACAACAGTGAGAATATTAATACCTTTAGAAAAGACATCAGCCCTAAATTCTCTAATTCATCTTTCTTCCTCTTGGTCAGGATGGACTGAATTTTCTGTGGATTCTTGTCGAGGTAGGAAAGGAGATCCTTTCAAAAGAATAAAGAAAGTTTTTTTTCGTTCTAATTGTAAATTCTTTTCAGTTTAATTCACATGAATTCCAGTATCGTTGTGCTTAAATCTTTGTCTTCATGTTTACATTATCTTTTCTTTATTGATTTTAGGTACCAGTATTTTTGGATGAATTTATTCATAATTCTTGTTGCAGAAATAATCCTTGATTCTGCAATGTGTCAAAAATGTACAAGATTTTTAAGAACATTCTTTTTTCTGAATTATAATTTCAAAACTTTGAATCAATCATTTATTTACTAAAACATTCTAAGCAAAAGTTTTATGAGTGTGTTAGAATGAAAAACTGGCAAGATTAGGAAACAATCGTTTGTGAACACTCTTCTATCAAAATACATAGTAATATTATTTTTAACTATCAGCCAAATTACTTTTAATCAAATATTTCAGTTCTCAAGATATATCATCATTTGAATGGTTGACGTTTTTTAAGATATTGTAACCAATTTTGTAATTACATCTGTGACATAAATCCTGTGTTCCAAAATCAAAATTTGGACAAACATTCATTTCAACTCAATAATCAGAAATCAAAATCTAGAATATACTTCAATACTAACAATCTTAAAGCATGGATATGCACAGGGCTCTCACACCCCATTTTGGGACTGGGGCCCGGGGCCCTTAGAATTTGGAAAAATAATGGTGTTTTCCTTGGAATTGGGAAAACTTGGGGTCTAAATTCGGAAAAAAGATACTATTTTGCATTGGGAATCGGCCCCAAATCTGGCAGATCGAGAGCCCTGATGCATTAACTGATTGTCCCTGTTAACTCTTACCAGTACGGCTTGTTCTGTTGTGTTTGCCATTTGTTCCTCATACTGGTCAAGGGATAACTGACTACAGTATGCTGTGGTCATCTGGCATGGCTCATCATATTCATCAAAATTCTCCACACGATAGTCTGACTTGATCTCCGTCATCTGCAAAAATTAAGCACAAAAATATCAAACTTTTGATTACGGGATTCTAAACTGACATACATGTACTTGGTTTTATCAACAAGTGATACATGCACAAGACTAATCTTAACACTTTAAAGGTTTCATTAAATTATATAAATAATTTTCAAATTACAACAGTATACATACTGTAAAACAAAATTCCCTGAAAAATAATTAGTGTTCTATATATACAGGGCTCTCACACCCCATTTTGGGACTGGGGCCCGGGACCCCTAGAATTGGGAAAAATAGCGGCGTTTTCCTTAGAATTGTGAAATCTTGGGGTCTAAATTGGGAAAAAAGGCGCCCAAATCTGGCAGATCAAGAGCCCTGATATACCACATTCCATAATAGTCTCAGGTATTGTATAACTCATTATGGTGCCTTATAAGCATTGAAAACAGTTTCTGTACTTGTTCAACTAAAATAACAAACAACTATACCTTGATTTCCTTCTATTTCATTCTGATTTTTTATCCCTTTGGTGAACTTAGAAAAACTTCTTTTATGGTAGGGTTTTGTTTGTTTTGGTAGTTTTGTATTAAATAGATATCCAAATAATGAGAAGATAACTCAACCAGATCAAGACGTCATATCAGTGTCATCAGGGACAAAGACAGGAAATAAACACATTATCCGAAGGTAGTAATATAAAGTATGAGAATATTTTTACAACTGTTCCAGATACTGGTCACAACGTATACTATCATACTTTTGTAAAATATAAGATTTATATATGTTAGTGATCTGTGAATAAGAAAAAATAAGGAAATAATTTGATCACCATTTTTCCTTGCCTATAGATATTTACTGGACAGTCTACATCTTGGAATAGGTGAAAATTGAAGCAGCAATCATTCACAGTTATATTGAATAAGAGTAATGCATTTTTAATTACATCAATAAGAATCAGTTAATCACGCTTAATTCATTTTAATGAAATTGTCCCAAAGCTTACTCAGCATTGTTAACCCAGTATAAGATCCATCAACTACTAAAACCTGTTCTGGTAATTTTGACAACTTCCCGCCATGGCGTGAAGATGTATTTTACTTAATCAAGGAGTTACACATGTATTTATGAATAAATTATTTCAAATTTAACAGATAATTTGTAAGTAATTCTTACACCCGTCCTTTAATTCTCTTTTTTTTTAATATTAGTTATTCAAGATGTAGTGTCTGCGATATAATTTTTTTTAGATAATAAAGATGAAAATTATACTATAGGTCATGTGTTGGATACTAATCAAATGCATTTTTTTCGATGCATTCATTCAGGTTTGATAAAAGATATGTTTGTTACACAAAATAGCACTACAGCTTAATGTTATTATGCACACAATACATAATAAAGCTTCTTAAATCCTGGTTCTTCTAGACAGACCTTCAATTCATACTTTTCATTATAATCAACGTGATGATTGACCATTAAGGACAAGGCAATATGTGAACTACTACCCCAAAAAACCTAAAGGTAGGATTCTCCTAGTTTTAATTTCCCCTCAGAATGAAAACCAGAAACCTCATCAAGAAATAAATACCAACAACTTGTGTAAACTTTCTTTAAAATAGAGATAGAGAAATGTTGTTGTAACTATTATTATTTTAATCATGCAATACAGAAGATATAAGAACTTCCCGGCATAAATCAGACCTTCTAAACGGGAAATAAAGTTCTTGTACCACTTAAGTAAAATCGATCATAAATATATAACATATAGCAGACGTTCTAAACGGGAAATAAAGTTCTTGTACCACTTAAGTAAAATCGATCATAAATATATAACATATAGCAGACGTTCTAAACGTGAAATATAGATTTACTCGTAAAACCTCCGATTCCTGTGTTCAGACTTAAATCCCTCAAAAGATGGACCTGTTGTCCACATAGGGTCTGATAGACTGAACACTAACAACAACTAGGTTTCGATTTGTTTAAATCCAAGCCAATCGTCAAAATATGCGGCAACGCAAATTATCGGAAACATAACATAACCTAAAATGATATGTATGTTAAAGAATCAAATGATGTGGCAACCTTTGTTTTCTCCAGACGCTTCCTTATATTTGCTGACTGTTTAGCTTGTTGTGGCGATTCAAACTTTCCGCGTACGCGAGATCTCACGAGAGTGTTTTTCGGAATGACCTCGTAAGTGGAATTGTCAAATTCCGAACTGTTATCCGGGCATTTCACATCAGCGGATGGGCGCTCGTCGCCGATTGCAAATTTAGCCAGCGGTCTACCGATCGCATTTCTCACCTATCAGGCGTTTTCCCAACGTCTTTTGGGGGACAAACAATCCCCCATCTAGCTTATTATTTTCCTTTTCTTAATTTTCTTCAATTGTTATACTTGAATTGATTTGTTGAAGTTTATTTTTTCTCTTCTGTCGTTGCTAATCATGGAGTTGTAAAGATGGCGTCCGTTGAATTTCGAGTTTCACCTTCGCCAAAAGGGGCGACCTTTAGGTTCAAAACGCTATTTTATTTGTGGGGGGTAAATGTCACAGGAAGTTTTAGAGAACATGGACAGGAAACCCGGTAACCGCACCTCATCAGTACCGCCAAAAGGAAACGGAAATGAAAACAAGAAATCTGGTGAGATTTTACATTGCATAATAAGGAAGCAATATGCCCTTGTCCAAATGACCACTTTTAACACGCACATATGCGCATACCCGTCAGACTTATATAACATATGTAGAGATGATTTTAGCTGCATCTGTAGAATTATTTAAAAATGTAACCGGTGCAGATAGACACTGTTGAGACGAGAAGAATACAGCTTGTCCATTTTTGGTACTTCCAAGACGAGATGGCTAGAACATGCAAGTGAAGTTCATTTAAAGCAAAATAATGGGAAAACGGCATGTTATGTTTGTAAAAGTTGGAAGACAGTATTGTAAGCTCAAATGAAAACTAGACTAAGGTTTATTATTGTTTCTGTAATAAATAATCAATTTTGTAAAATAATCAAACAGCTGAGAAATAATTTCAGTTATGGCATGTATTATTTTGAAACATTAAGTATTTAATATATCACATTCCATACTCCTTTTAATTTACGTAAGTGACAATCTTAATAAGCATGAAAAGGAAACCTTAAGTCAAATAGGGACATATGTATATATGTGAATACACATTGTTTTAGTACAACAGTTTTCATCATAATATCCCTCCCTGTTCCTTTACTCACAACTGGTACTTGTTATTGGTAGTCCTATTTTTTAAAATGTCAAAATGCTTAACTGTCTGATCATGGACTGGAACAGAAAATGAACACTACATTTGACAAACTGTCAAATTCATTAATAGAAATATTTTTTCATATCTACATGTTTGACCTTCAATATTTTTGGTCTTGGTTTGAACAGTAATACCTAGAATGAGACTTTGCTATTCACTGTACTTATTTTTATGAAAGAATATTGTGTTGCAGACAGTGGCACTCAGAAACAGTATCCGAGAGCACCAAAGAGGCGTGAAGGGTACAGTAATAGATCCCAGAATGAGCAAGGGGTGCGAAGGCCAACTCCACAAAAAAGTAGGGGGATGGAGGATAAACGCCCTAGATCCCGCGGGACCTACAGGGAAAGAGAAGACGTAAGTTACAGTACAGAGATTCGAAATTCAGCTCTGCTGCAAATTTAGGGTTTGATGTCATTGGAAAATGATCCAAGTAGATCTGGTTTCTTAATTTAATTATTCCAAAGCTTGGAAAAAGAAAGAATTAGAAGGAAAGTTTCATTTTGATATCTATGCATTTCGTTGAATTTTGCATTGTGACAAAAAAAAAGTATTGTATTTATAGGTGAGTGATCAGTACCAAGATTACGAAAATGTCTTGAACTCCCGTCGAAAGGTGAACCTGAACCACCTGCTGAATTTCAGCTACAATGAACCAGAACGTCACCATGGTGATGGATATACTGGTCGTTCGAACAGGTCCCGGGTCAGGAATCTCCGATACAACAAAGAACAGTTTCTACAGGCCAAGTAGGTCTTCAAATATTTGTCAAATGTGGAAAAAAGCTAGTATAACAAAGAAGGCTTTTGTATATTTGTAAAATTGTGTATTGAATTCAAATTAATCTTTGTTTATGTCCAAATTTTCTTTTTTGTTCAACAGAAATGGGAAAAGACGATGTTAAGATTTTCTTTGTATGCTGGTAATGGTAGTATCTTCTGTTACAGTTGTCAGTTTGTTGTCAGCCAGAAGGGAGACTACACCATACACAACCATAATCCTGATACACTTGTAGACTGGGATTCTGTTGAGCTCATTGTGAGTATAAAAATAAATATTTCACCCAATGTTAGTAAAATGACGATGACAAATAAGAATGTTTTCAGTTTGGAATACTTTGATTAATATGACTGGGTAGAGCTGACATTACATTGTCCATCTTGTTACAGAGAGTTCAGAGCTCGGAGACCTCATCCTGTCCAATATGTCTGCAATCACCTGTTGCTGGTATGTTGGAGATTCAGCTGCAGATTGTCCAAAACAGTCTACACAGATTCTAGAATCTGAAGGAAATACATAGCTTTATATCTTAAAGAGATCATAAAAAGTATCGGAAGTCAAAGATTTCTTGGATTTAAAGTTAATGACAATAAAAGCATTATCTTGAATACTGGTCATACAATGGAATAAGATAATTACAAATTAAAACAAACCAAAAAAAAAAACAAGGAAATGTTTTGAGAAAGATGTAAATCAATGCTAAACTAATTTCTAATGAAGTAAACTTGATATTTTCTAGATATCTAACATTAGTGTGATTGGACTGGTAAGAAATGCTTATCATTCTCTCGGTCTGTATTTGAAAAGTTAAAGACAATTACCAACATTTCTATTGGTTGGTATTTACAGCTAAGATGACAAGGTGTGGACACATCTACTGCTGGGCATGTATTCTACATTACCTGGCCCTGGGAGAAAAGACTTGGCGGAAATGTCCCATTTGTTACGAGTCCATACATGACAAGGATCTGCGCAGGTATGGTAGAATGAAACATATAGTTTCTGTTCAGTGCTTCATTGTTTAGAGAACCAGATTTTCTACAGAAGTTTAGTGCTAAATCTACAATATATTCCTTCCTGTTGATCTTGTAATGGTATTGTCATTAACAGGCCTGTTTTTTCCCTTTTACGTCATTATATATACGCATTATCTTCAATGCTTAAGACTCCATGTTTTAATGCAAGGGAAGTTAATTTAAAATTGATAATTTGTTAAGATGGTGAACAAGTACCACAAGAAAATACACTATACTAAATCTACTCAGTTATACTGGATGAAACCCAGACGTGAAAATTTGTGATTTGCCATTTCGAGCATTGATTCAACGGCTGTTCACTTACTGTTGTGAAGACCAGGTTATTGTGAAAATTATTGTCAATATTCAATATATAACTTTGTTCCCAGTGTTGAGAGTAAGGAGGTTCACCAGTACAAAGTAGGGGAGACAATTACACTACGTCTGATGAAGCGTCAGAAAGGAAAGGTTTATGCCCTGCCAAAGTCCTGTAAGGATAAAGAGCTCGGCAAATTCTTTTCTGTCAAAGGTAAATTTATGTTCTGTCAGATATTTCATAACCAAATTTATATAAATGCAATGTCAGTATAGAAAAAGAGTAGTCATTAATGCTGACAATGCAAGTTAAAAAGCTTTCATTTGAAGTTAAACAAAATCATAAGTTTCCATTTCTCAAATGCTTTGGAGTTGCCCCTATGATAATGATATATCCATATCTAAGTAAGTGGCATACATAGTATATCAAACCTTGGTTTGAAACTAGTACAGCTTTACACAGACATATTATGATTTTAATTTGATGACTGTGCAGATTCTGACCTAGAGACACGCTACATGAAGATCCTTCTAGCCTCTAAGGAAGAGATAAGGAAGCATGTGTTGTCAGTCGAGAGGACTGCTCTTGAAACACAGAAAGTGGATGCTGAGGTATGTTCCACTTCAAGTTTCATAAGATTAAATGAGTCAGTTTGCCCTTTTTCGCTGCGTGTAAGATATTGCACAAGCAGTTAATCAGTAATTAGCAGTTAATCAGTAACAAAGTGATGTGCTTTTGTACCAGTTTTAAAATCCAGCTTCTCTTTCAGAATTCTGAGATGCCTTTTATTGATGGTGCTCTCGCAATGCTTAAGGTGAGAACTTTCTCTAAAATTATTAAACATGTAACTTATTTTCTTCAAATTAGATAGCATGATGGATGATTATGGTTAGCTAATCAATGTTGAAGTTTTTGCTTTGCTTTTACTTTTTATTTTAAATTTCTTTGCATACACTTTGTGTCCATGAATGTAAATAAATATTTTGTTTAATGTAAAAACTTGAAGGAATTAACTTTGAAATTGCTGATCAAATATATTTGACTTCTTATTAATTTTTTATTCTACTTAGGCAAGAGAAGATGCCAATGAGTGTTTTGTATCTAGGAAAATAACGACTCAGAAGGCTGCAGAACCCCAAAGTGATATTATTCCAATCCCAGTAAAACCTCTTAAAACAGGAAAGGTATGTGTAGATTAGGAAGTTATTGTTTCAAAGAAGAGTGTATTAAGTAATATATGTGAATTATTTTTGGTGGTGTCCTATAAAAATGCTCTTCTAAACAGAATATTCCTGATGGATTTCAGCATGAAGCCTGTAAGTTTGAGTAGAATGTATCGTTGATTTATTTACTTCAGCCCTTTTACTATTATGGAGCTCTTCCATTGAAAGTGCTTACTGTTGTACACATGCCGATAAACAGTCACTGCCTGATTGAGCGATAATCATTTAGACATGTGCATCATGCATTCTAGTTTACAACACATAAACTCTACAGCTGCCAAAATGATTTTAAGTCATCTGTATTCAAGCTTGGGTCACTGTACCTGAAGCTTTTTGCAGGCATGTGTATTTAGTTATTCATAAACAAACTTGTTTCAACAGGCTGCCAAAGTATACAAGTCTGCATTCTCTGATGAAGAAGATGAAACTGCAGAGAAAAAAACTAAGGAGAGACATACCTCTGAAGAAAGTTTAGGTTCCCCAAAAGGTTCACCCCACTCAGAAGGAATTGGCAAGTCACCTGTGGATATTTCCTCACTGGACACATCAAACAACTCTGTTCCTACAGACATATCCACAGTGTCGGGGTCTCCGGAGAATCCCTGTACATCATTGCCCCCTGGGGTGATGGCCGACACTATGCCAACAGAGGAGGCTGCTGAACATCTGGAGATGCCTTCCCATCCAGATGTGGTGTCGCCTAGCAGTAAGGCAGGTGGTGGAGCTGACGGTGCGTTCTACTTCTACCAGGGTAAGTTTGATAAAGAACAAGGTATTTAACTTGGTTCTAAACAATAATTGGAAAGTTTTCAGGAGAAAGTTAAGCATGTTGGTTTGATAATCTTACATAATGTCGGTACTGATCAGAATTTGTTTGAACTGTTTCAGCGGAGGATGGGCAGCATATTTACTTGCACGCCCTGAATGCCCGCTGTTTGGTGAAGGAGTATGGTGCTCTGCAGCACTGCCCAGATACCATTACTGCTACCATTGTTGAAATGGAGAACATCTTCATGACGGAGGTATATCATGGTTTGTCTTCTTTAGCTGAATGATTTATCAAAAGTGTGCTGGGAGGCATTGTGGTTTTAATCCTAAAAATTTACAGGATTCACATAGATTTTAAAAGGACTAAATTGAATTATGATAGTGAAATTTGGAAGTCCTAGTAAAATCAAACAGGTAAATAGTATAAAATTGAATGCCAGTAACTTGTAAAGCATGATAAAACTGCATTATGATTATATGAAAAGTTTTTATTTCAATTTTTCTGAAGGTTTTTGTACTTTTCCCCATGGTGTTAATTAAATTGATCCTGTATTGTTAAAATCTTCGAGTATCTCTGCACCATCCATTTCCGTCATTGATCACTTGAAACATTTGAGTTATGGCCACCATAGAAATGTCTTATTGGAATGAGTACTTCTGCCCTGCAGGATCTGCGAAAGAGATTGCGATATCTAGGACATCTGCCTCTCACCTGTGAGTTCCAGGTGGTTGAGCTAGCAATCAAACCCCCAATCATATCCAAGGAAACGTTAAAGTTCTTTTCAGGTGAGTTACAGTGATGTTTATTGTGAAAGTTAGGCCGTAATGTGTAAACTCTAGCTTTGTAATGGAAAACATGGGGGACTCAAAGTGTCTTTTCCTAACTTCATCTATCAATGATTTTATTTCGATGTAAAGAAGAATACCTTCAAAAGGTGTGGCTAGGGGTCTCTGTTATGGAGATTCATCAAACATTGATAATTTGCACAGGAATTGTGCCATTCATATCTTGAACATTTTTGCCAATCCCTTCGACTTTAATTTCCTTTGAAAATGAAGGTGATTTATAGCAGTGAAAAAAGTAATTACAATTTTGTCCATCATCCCTCTGTCTTTTCCGGCATGCATCTCCAACATGCTAGTCACTGGAACTTCATTCTTGGGGCTGGGGTTCACCCTGGTGAGGCAGTGCATCCTGTATCGAACATAGGTCACTCTGACCTTCATTTTGACCATTGATCTATGTAAGGAAAACATTTGTTGAGGCCTGATTTCCTGCACAATATGTCACAAAAGTGACTTCCAGGGTGGTCGTTTGCACATGACTTATTTAAGCACATGGTGATAAAAGGATGATTAATGACTGTGAGGTGCCTATTATAAAAATACTGTGACATTTATTTACTTCAGTCTATGATATACAATGAGTTTTAAGCATTTTTATTGAATATCTGCTTGACAATGTGTTGCAATCGCTGGTAATATGGAGAAAGTACAATTGTTCTTGTGTTTACTGTATCACTCATATATTATTTATCACTCATTCCTTACTTGATTTTTTCATTGCATGCACAAATCATTATTAACTTATTCCTGATTTATTTTTACTAACAACCCTATTTTTATATATTTAATAGTTTTTGATATTGTAATTATGTTTTTCTTGTAGTCAGTGCCTCAGAAATCAAAAGTATGGTCCGAGTCCACAATTTTGTTGTCAATGTTAACTACCTGCCATAAATAAGTCAGTTTCTGAGTATTTCATATTTTGATAAATGGTTACACTTGAAAAATGTGAAAATTTTCATTTTATGGTTGATACTTATGTTAGAGATGATATTTCATCAGCCAATCCCTGCATAAGAACATGCTTAAATGGCGAGTAACTTAAACCTGCTCCATGACATCTCTAGACTTTACAAAGGAAAGCAGGCATATTGACCACAACATTACAGGATATCATGATGGATACTGGAGCACTTTTTTGTGACAGCTGGCATCATAAATACAATAAGAGTTAATGGAGCTTAATGTATTTGCATTAAAGAAAAAGTATATTTTCCTCTTCAACAAGATGAATATTCCTGAATGATTCACAAACTATATATTAGGTCTATATATCTACATGGTAGGCCTGTCAAACGTTAAATGTCTAGAATAAGTTCCTGCACAAATTTATCTGTGCAGTGAAAAGTGACACATTTGATTGGGACTGTAATTTGCAAAATTGTCTTGTTTAATTAATGGATGTTGAAATTTTAAAAAGATGAATTATCTGCAAGAGTTTGTCCTAATTTTTTTATCACAATAAATTAACTGTTGACAGATGACATTGAGAAGCGTCGTCGCATGCGACAGAGAAAACACCGAGAGGAGCGTCGCAGGACAAAGAAAATTCAGGATGATGAAAAGAAAAAGATGGGAATAAGTAATTATGCTTTAGCTGTTCCTGTTTGATATCATATTAAAGAGGGTTCCTTTTAGTCTTAGATATACCTGAGTCAGTCAAAAACTTTTTGTGACTTTACATTACTTTAGAAAAGATGGAAAAAAGACGTAGAACGGCAGAGAAATACAGAACATTCGAGGTGAATTTTGAAATTTACAAATGCTTAGATGTTGATGAAAATCTGGTTATATTGGGTCTTAACAGGGAAAACAAAAAGTGGGGGGGTTTATATATTTCCAAAACATTTATCATTTTGTCTTGCTTTTAACAGCTCCAGATGTGACTATTGTTCCTAGTCAGTTTGTACCAGGAGTGATGTCGGAGAATCGCCCATCTTCACCTGCAGCCCAAAGTGATGACAGTAACACCTCTTCCATGGCTCACTCCCCGCTTGACAGCGGATCATACTTGAACCCACTTTGTCCTGATTTCCTTTCCAGAACAGAGGCAGACGTGGAAACAGAAGGTGACCAGACAACCAGTGTGTCATTTGCCCAGGTATATTTGCATTATCTCACTCTTTTATAAGTTGGAAACAATTTGCACTTGCTGTAATATCTTTGCATTGATGCTATTTTCATACTCCAACAAACAAGAGGTCAAACTTCATACAATGATCAATTAGGAGTATACCTGGGACACCAAGGCCTTGGTAGTGCAGCAGGTTCTTGCAGACATTTTCAAGTTTAAGAGTGAACTTTAATATAGCAAAGATTTGTGATGGCTGTCAATTAAAGCTCTGTTGTTCAAACTGCATATCAGCAAATACAGTTAAATTAGGGATAAAAAGTATTTCAGGATCCCATTCAATGATTTACTATACAGAAAAACAGCAGACAAGTAGAAATGTTAATTTTACTGATTTGAAATATTGGAAATTGATAAATGTAAGACCTGATTTCATCCATTGTTCATTATACAGATGTTGATAGCTGGGAAACGCCAAGTGCCTGTGTGGCCAAAGGCTGCTGCAAGAGGTGGTGACACAGCCTCTGTCATTGCCAGAGGACGGACCGTTAGTCGTGGAAGTGAGGATAGTGATCCTGAGGACAAGGTACCTGTACCAGAATACCACAACTCATTTGGAGATGCCTTTCAGACTGCCCTTGATAATTTGCACCAACTTTCACCAAAAGGTATGAGATATACTGATAACAGCTAGACATACATTGTAACGGCCGCACAGCTAGACATACATTGTAAAAACAACACAACTTGACATACATTGTAAAAACAACACAGCTTGACATACATTGTAAAAACAACACAGCTAGACGTACATTGTAAAAACAGCACAGCTGGACATACATTGTAAAAACAACACAGCTAGACATACATTGTAAAAACAACACAGCTGGCCTTACATTGTAAAAACAACACAGCTAGACATACATTGTAAAAACAACACAGCTAGACATACATTGTAACAGCAACACACATTGACTAACATTGTAAAAACAACACAGCCAGACATACATTGTAAAAACAGCACAGCTGGACATACATTGTAAAAACAACACAGCTAGACATACATTGTAAAAACAACACAGCTAGACATACATTGTAACAGCAACACACATTGACTAACATTGTAAAAACAACACAGCCAGACATACATTGTAAAAGCAACACGGCTGGACATACATTGTAAAAACAACACAGCTTGACATACATTGTAAAAACAACACAGCCAGACATACATTGTAAAAGCAACACGGCTGGACATGCATTGTAAAAACAACACAGCTTGACATACATTGTAAAAACAATACAGCTAGACATACATTGTGACAGCAACACAGCTAGACATACTTTGTAACAGCAACACACATTGACTAACATTGTAAAAACAACACAGCCAGACATACATTGTAAAAACAACACAGCCAGACATACAGCTAGACATACATTGTGAACACACATTGACTAACATTGCAACACAGCTAGTAAAAACAACACAGCCAGACATACATTGTATCAGTAACAGCAACACACATTGACTAACATTGTAAAAACAACACAGCCAGACATACATTGTAACAGCAACACACATTGACTAACATTGTAAAAACAACACAGCCAGACATACATTGTAACAGCAACACACATTGACTAACATTGTAAAAACAACACAGCCAGACATACATTGTATCAGCAACACACATTGACTAACATTATAAAAACAACACAGCCAGACATGCATTGTAACAGCAACACACATTGACTAACATTGTAAAAACAACACACCTTGAAATACATTGCAAACAGTTGGGGAAAATGAATAAAATGTCTCTTTCAAGATTTTAAATTTGTTTTAAGAGAAATATGTGGTTTTAACATTCTAGGGAAATTATGAATTTTAAAATTTAAAATGCATGTTTTTCTCATTTAGATCATACACTTATTGTTATACTGTCACTGCTATAGGTGATGTGGAATCCAATCCTCCTCAGGCGACTTCAGGAGGTAAGAAGAAAAAGAAACAACAAAAACTGCTATTATTCTCAACATCCATGGCTCGTGGAGGCAAATAGGACTTCTTTGTGACCTACCAGGGATAGTTTGGACTTTTTATTATCACAGAAGGAAATTTGTTCTATCAATAACCCTAGCTTGAAGTTATTATAAAACACAACATAAGTGAAAAGATAGGAAGGGTTGGACAATGGTTTTTGATGGTAGATTCTACAGTATGGGTTTTGGTGTGACTGGATAAACCACCTTGACTTCATGGATTTGGTCCTTTGTAGTTGTTTCTATGGCCCTGATGGCATGATCATATGGTGTGATAAAGCTAATTATCTTGTTTAGTTTTCCCTTATATTCTCTAGCTTGTGTTGTATGACCACACAAAGTGATGACTTATGATGTTTTATTCATGACCTGTTTTGAGGGAGCATAAGTTCAAACTACTGTCTATCAGTAGGGAGACACATTAGGTTCTGTTGTTGTTTTTCAAAAATGTATATGGTTGCTAATGATAAACATTTGATATAAATGCCTCATCACTCTCCATCAAACTTTCAAATTTTATTCACCGCCGAGGAAAAAATATTGAAAGCAATAGAAATGTCTGTACTTTTTATTTGAATGTGAACAATAAATTATCATGACAAATTATATACACATGTTTACATAAACTGTTTGAATTGTTTTGGTAACATCAAGCAGGTTGTCTGCATGTTATTCATAGATATTTTGATGGTTTTTGATAAAGTGAGAGTAAAAATATATATAGTTTGAAAAAGAAAGAAAAGGGTTAAAAAATCATGGAAAGGGCATTATATTGGAAAAGGTTCTATGTAATAGAATGTGGCTAATTTAGAATAGTTAAGAGTTTACCATGGTATACCGACAATATTTTGTATACTGCCAGTGAGTCCTATGCAGCATTCTGTACATGATGCTTTCTTTATATGTTATATATATATTACATTTTTGTTAAATTTTTCAAAATGTTTTTTTTTTATCTTTTATTTTTTTTTTTTTTTTTGTTCTCCCACTGCCAATATATTGTTAAAAGTGCAGTAGAGATTGGTATGGGTTAATACAAAGTTCTCGGGTGCTTTCACTGAAGCTGATGGTTGATTGTAGTATTTTATCACATCACTAATAATGACTGTACAAGATTTATAAAATTTGACAAATTCCTTCAACAGGGCTACTTATACCTACAATGGTTAATGTCCTCATGGCATTTTCTGTCAATATTTATCAAATCTGATCTATTCATTTCTTTTAAGAGCAACAGGAGTTCGTCTGTTGCTCAATAACAGTTGAAATTTTGATAAATTTGTCAAATATTACAAATTCAGTATTCTGTTAAGAAACATATGTGCATGACCTGTGGGCATTAATGGTAACACAAGGTAACTGATAAAAATGGATGACATACACTGCCTTTAAGATGAGGGATATTTCAGGAGAACACAGTGATGAAGTGGAGGTGAGGGATAGGATATTATATATATAGGTGGTTTTGTTTCTGCTATATTCTGCTATATGTATGAGGTCGTTAGATTAGTTGAATTTGAATATCGAGGAATGAAATCCTGAAAGTTTGACTTGGTGTGGATGTAGTAAAAGTGTATTATTTTGTCAGAAATAACTGTTTATTCATGTTAACCCCATTGTGAAAATGTTTGTAGGTTTCCATTTACAAATCAATTTAACCAAATTTGTCACAATAAGGTATCTTATAACAAAGTATGAGTCCTATTGTGTGATGAAATTTCTTTTGTAAAAATCATTTTTTATTTAAAGATTCCTTTTGAGAATTGATAAGGATATTAGTTAGATGGACAAATGAATACTTGACCTTTTTCAGAAAAAATTCCAGAAAATGTACATCTTTAGGTATATTCTATAGTTCAACACAAAGTAATGAACAGGGGGAGGTGATATGACAAAAAGTTTCTGACAGTCTACACTATGGCATAATTATGATTTGGACTAATAGTAACTGGAGTTCTTCTGTTACCCACACTTTGTCATTATTTTACTTGAGACATTGGAAGATTAATGGTAGTAACAACCCAGCTGTGATGTTGTTTATAGTGTTACCTGCCTTTCACATGTTTCCCCGCAGAGTTTATCAATAAAAACTTTAAAACTTCAAAATGTTTTTTTAGTTGTCACGGTCAGAGGATGGAAATTGTTGTGCTTGTTTGGTGAAGATATCAAAACAACAAATTTAGACTTCACAATATGCCATAAAGGAAAAAAACAATCTTCAGAAAGGAAAGATTTTTTTTTCTTTTTTTTTTTTGTTTTTTTTTTTTTTTTTTTGCAATTGACAGTAAAAGAAGAGAGAAAAATCTTGGTATTCTTGCATTAGTTCTTGGATTATGGGGAGGGCTTTGTCTGGAATGATTATGGAATACTTTAATCAAAATTACAAATAACCGTCAGTTCTTCAATAAAGACATGCTGAATAATAAATTGGCATTCATTTTTCGCCCTCGGATTTATAACGGTTTACAGTGATGTTTTTTAATGAAATTGTGCAGTCCATTTACATTGATTTGGTTACGACTTGGTTTAGGAACAAGAAGGTTTATCTTCTAATCCATTTCCAAAATCACGGAAAAATGAATTCCTTCGATAATGACTGAGGATGATGAACGTTATCTCGCTAAATGTTTCATAACCAATTGATGACATCATGTAATGGTCTGGTAAATTGAATCCTTGAATTCTGAAGTCGGTGGAGCTGGCGGCAGTCTTTTTCTGTTAGGGTTTGGACTCCTCTCGAAATAATTTTGGTACTCGGTATGTGCTGCAAGACAAATTTGAACTCTTCATTAGATTGTTCGTTAATTAACAAATAATATTCGATAGACTATTAGTAAACCGTATCCGTCGTCGCCTCGCGTCTGAATTGACTATGACACGTTGTAATTTGGAGATACTATCAGTACTTGACAACTTACCCGGATGCCTACTTCCCACTCTTGCCCGCTCTACGAAAGCAATTATCTCTGAATCAATAACGCACTTCTCCAAAAGATTTCGTATGTATTCACAGCACTGCAAAAAAAAAAAAAAATATATATATATAATAAGCTTTTAGCGGAATTGTTCCTTTAATCAAAACTAATCTAATATTTGTTGAATAATGACAATGTCTGAAAACACAAAGTACAATTTTAAAATTGGTTGAATGACCTAAAAACACGGTGTTATATAGTAAGTAATCTTGTTTAAAGTCAAAGAAACTTCGGTTGTTGAGGTGCTTAGCCGGACAAAACACTGAGCAGACGCCGACCTTCGTCGTAGCCAGACAAAAACTGAGCAGACGCCGACCTTCGTCGTAGCCAGACAAAAACTGAGCAGACGCCGACCTTCGTCGTAGCCAGACAAAATCTTAGCTGACGCCGACCTTCGTCGTAGCTAGACAAAATCTGAGCAGACGCCGACCTTCGTCGTAACTAGACAAAATCTGAGCAGACGCCGACCTTCGTCGTAGCCAGACAAAACACTCTGCTAACCTTGGTTCCGGACTTCAACAAACAACACTGTATATTGTGCATTTAAGACGTTATTTTTTTCATCACATAAAAAAAGTAGCGGTGTCATACCATGTCATGGTCTACACACATCTGAGAGTCGACGTTTGTTCCTTTCCACATAACGTCACGGATGACGTCAATTCTCTCAACGTCCAACTGTTGATATACCTGAAATATAGGAGCGTATTCAATGATTTTTAAAGCTAGAACCTCTAAAACATCACAAGTCTACTAGTAAACCGGTGAGAGAGTGTTGATAGACTAAGTTTTATCTGTGTATGTCTGTCTGTCCGTTTGGTAATGTTTTTTGTTAATGATATCTAATTTTCACCATAAACGTAATGGTAGTTTTAGGATTATAAATATACGTACATCCTCACTGGTCAACAACGTTTTTTTTTTCAAAACAAAATATCCATGTGGTCGTCACAACGTATATCAAAATCCGTTACATCGAGAAGTCGAAATAATTTGGTCTTCATATCGTCTTGTAGACTCGCTGTACATATTTAACACCTGAACTGTAAATCCCATTTGTCGTTTATGCTATTGGATGGTTTGATCAATCATATCGAAGTAATGAAGGCGATGAAGACTGACCTTCTTTCTTATTGATCATATTTGCTAATTTCCAGTATTTTTATCACATTCGATCAATTGATTTAGCGAAAACGTCTATAGAGGATATCCTCTATTGCGCTTCAAAAACGGTTTTTATGTTTCGCCAGTTTCATGGATTTTGAGCCATTTCCGTTACTTGCCAGTCCTGTGTAACGACGTTCTCACCACAGCCAAATAAACTCCGGAAAGGAGAGACTCCGAAAATACCGATAAAATTTCACTTACATACCTCACAAGTATTTTCCATGTCTTCCTCCCAAATTCTCTGGGCGTTTTGAAGAGAATCTACTATAGACCTGTATTGACAATCTGTCGATTAAAAACAGAGTACTTCAGTATTGTCGCTTCAATTTAAGTCCAGACATCATGGTAATTATATTATCTACGCAATGTAACATATATTTCTTTCAACAAAGACAAGAAAAGTAGTTTTTAGCTCGCACATTCTTAACGTTTTCAAGTGGTTAGTCTGTAAATAAACTTCCCTAAAAGTAGTCGTGCATCCTCTATACTCCAGGGGTTACCATCACTTTCACTCTCTGTACCCCTGGAACCATCCTCGATACTCCAGTGGTTACCATCACTTTCACTCTCTGTACCCCTGGAACCATCCTCTATACTCCAGGGGTTACCATCACTTTCACTCTCTGTACCCCTGGAACCATCCTCTTCACTCTCTGTACCCCTGGAACCATCCTCTATACTCCAGGGGTTACCATCACTTTCACTCTCTGTACCCCTGGAACCATCCTCTATACTCCAGGGGTTACCATCACTTTCACTCTCTGTACCCCTGGAACCATCCTCTATACTCCAGGGGTTACCATCACTTTCACTCTCTGTACCCCTGGAACCATCCTCTATACTCCAGGGGTTACCATCACTTTCACTCTCTGTACCCCTGGAACCATCCTCTATACTCCAGGGGTTACCATCACTTTCACTCTCTGTACCCCTGGAACCATCCTCTATACTCCAGGGGTTACCATCACTTTCACTCTCTGTACCCCTGGAACCATCCTCTATACTCCAGGGGTTACCATCACTTTCACTCTCTGTACCCCTGGAACCATCCTCTATACTCCAGGGGTTACCATCACTTTCACTCTCTGTACCCCTGGAACCATCCTCTATACTCCAGGGGTTACCATCACTTTCACTCTCTGTACCCCTGGAACCATCCTCTATACTCCAGGGGTTACCATCACTTTCACTCTCTGTACCCCTGGAACCATCCTCTATACTCCAGGGGTTACCATCACTTTCACTCTCTGTACCCCTGGAACCATCCTCTATACTCCAGGGGTTACCATCACTTTCACTCTCTGTACCCCTGGAACCATCCTCTATACTCCAGGGGTTACCATCACTTTCACTCTCTGTACCCCTGGAACCATCCTCTATACTCCAGGGGTTACCATCACTTTCACTCTCTGTACCCCTGGAACCATCCTCGATACTCCAGGGGTTACCATCACTTTCACTCTCTGTATCCCTGGAACCATCCTCTATACTCCAGGGGTTACCATCACTTTCACTCTCTGTACCCCTGGAACCATCCTCTATACTCCAGGGGTTACCATCACCTTCGCTCTCTGTACCCCTGGAACCATCCTCGATACTCCAAGGGTAACCATTACTTTCGCTCTCGGCACCCCTGGAACCATCCTTTATACTCCAGGGGTTACCATCATTTGCTTAATGGTATCGTGGTTAACCTTTTGAGAACGCGACATACATCGTCCGTGTTTTCAATGAAGCTAACGGTATTTAATCTGCCTTCCGTGACACCTTATTTTCCAAGCACCTTTTCGAATGTTTCATCTTAAATCTTTCTTTTATTCACATTATGTCCTCTCTTTCAATTTTGGGATATATTCGCTAAAATGGCGACTTTTTTGTTGTTGTTTTTGAAGCGTGATGAAAGGAATATAAAACATAAACCCTCTTTGAAGTACGTTGAGTTAATTACAGCGCATTATTACAAACGTTACAAAAGAAATGGAAATTATGTTTTGATTTAAAGAAAATCTTACCTGCTTTTTCCATTTCATCTTTTGCTTTTATTTCTTTTGTTTTTTGCTAAAAGAAAACAAATAACATTTCTACAAAATTACGCCCATTTGTGCAAACGTTATTGATTACTTAGTCTTTTAATAAAATTATTTTTGCTTTAGAGGAAAGTTTTTGATTCTTCTTGAAAGAAAATTATCAAAAACTTAAACAGTTGGAAAATACTAGTTTCAATTCCTTTGCGGCGAATAACTTACATATAATTGTACAACAGACTTTCACATGAAATAAACGTTTCGGGAGGATGTTTTTTTTCAAGCAGTTGATAAGATTTTTACGATTTCAAGTTTTGCTGAATGACGTCACTTGAAGTGTCTGCACGTGTTGTTAGTGACGTCACCTTTGACTGACCTTTTGAGTGGTTTTCGGGTCGACATAGTCGTTACTTTTGTTGTCGTGTTGAATAGCGCTGTAGTCCATGCACTTCTGTTCATACGTCTTCTGGAGCTAGACACGACCCACGATAGAAACAGTTAAACAGATGATCGAATGCATCATAACAGTCGTTAATTGAACCACAACACCAGTAAGAATTAATGAAGTTGACCACTTAAAACCTGACGAGAATTATGTTCACAACCACTGATATACACCATATCATCCTAAGTACAGTGTAAACGTTTTAGATAGTCATTTCATAACATTTTAACATCCTTTCTACCTCGCATATATATATATATATACGTTACAACCTTTATATACCTCAATATCAACAGACACTCTGTACCACTATCTATCTTATAACAGAAAGAATAACAAAGGAAAAGTTTCTTACAACAAATGAAATGGTAAAAGCTTTACCGAAGAAGCTTGGAAGACTTGATTCAGGTCAAGTGATGTATTATCTTAATCTGACGAACATGGAAAGTGCTTTCGTATAGGACAACAGCTCCTGTCATTGATGATTCTAATAAATACTCTTGCGTTGTCATGACTATGGCAAACACATTATATAATACAACACATAAACACACTTTAAAAAACACATCAACAAATTGTAAAATAAACATCAACACAATACACAATGCACAGCAACACACTACACAATGCACAGCGACACACTACACAATGCACAGCAACACACTACACAATGCACAGCGACACACTACACAATGCACAGCGACACACTACACAATGCACAGCGACACACTACACAATGCACAGCGACACACTACACAATGCACAGCGACACACTACACAATGCACAGCGACACACTACACAATGCACAGCGACACACTACACAATGCACAGCAACACACTACACAATGCACAGCGACACACTACACAATGCACAGCAACACACTACACAATGCACAGCGACACACTACACAATGCGCAGCGACACACTACACAATGCACAGCAACACACTGCACAATGCATAGCAACACACTACACAGCGACACACTACACAATACACAGCAACACACTACACAATACACCTACACAACGCACATCAACATACTACACAATGCACAGCGACACACTACACAATGCGCAGCGACACACTACACAATGCACAGCAACACACTACACAATGCACAGCAACACACTACACAATGCACAGCAACACACTACACAATGCACAGCAACACACTACACAATGCACAGCGACACACTACACAGCGACACACTACACAATGCACAGCAACACACTACACAATGCACAGCGACACACTACACAATGCATAGCAACACACTACACAGCGACACACTCCACAATGCACAGCAACACACTACACAATGCACCTACACAACGCACATCAACATACTACACAATGCACAGCGACACACTACACAATGCGCAGCGACACACTACACAATGCAGAGCAACACACTACACAATGCACAGCAACACACTACACAATGCACAGCGACACACTACACAATGCACAGCACACACTACACAATGCACAGCAACACACTACACAATGCAGAGCAACACACTACACAATGCACAGCAACACACTACACAATGCACAGCAACACACTACACAATGCACAGCAACACACTACACAGCGACACACTACACAATGCACAGCAACACACTACACAATGCGCAGCGACACACTACACAATGCAGAGCAACACACTACACAATGCACAGCGACACACTACACAATGCAGAGGAACATACACAATGCATAGCAACACACTACACAACGACACACTACACAATGCACAGCAACACACTACACAATGCGCAGCGACACACTACACAATGCAGAGCAACACACTACACAATGCACAGCGACACACTACACAATGCGCAGCGACACACTACACAATGCACAGCAACACACTACACAATGCACAGCAACACACTACACAATGCACAGCGACACACTACACAATGCAGAGCAACACACTACACAATGCACAGCAACACACTACACAGCGACACACTACACAATGCACAGCAACACACTACACAATGCGCAACACACTACACAATGCACAGCAACACACTACACAATGCACAGCGACACACTACAAAATGCATAGCAACATACTACAAAATGCATAGCAACATACTACAAAATGCATAGCAACACACTACACGCAACACACTACACAATGCACAGCGACACACTACAAAATGCATAGCAACATACTACAAAATGCATAGCAACACACTACACAATGCATAGCAACACACTACACAATGCGCAGCAACATACTATAGAATAAACATCAACACATTATATAACAAAACACAACAAAGTTTGAAATACGCTACATCAACACAAGTTATCATATCAGCACAGTGTAAAAACTCCACCGACTGTCTAGTCTACAACTCACTTGATTGTGTTTTGTAAAGCAGCTTTTTGCCGAGCTGTGAGATTTTGTCGTTCTGTCTTCTATCTGGAAATGACAACAAAATGACAATCACAAGGACTGTGGAGTGAGTGTCATATAGTTCTTCTTTCTGGACTAAATTATATACTGAGAGGGAAAAGAAACGCAGTTAGCAGGAAGTTAATGACGTACACCCTTGAAAATTGACAAATGTGTGCATTTGAGTTAGGTCCATACGGTTCCGTATTAAAATCACTGATGCATAACTAAACTGCGCACGCCGCTTGTACAAAAGAATAAGAGACAAAAGCATGGCATCTTGAACCCAGTATAAAGGATTGGTTCAGTATCTGTGTGTGCGAATCTTCAGACCGTCCCCGAAGCGGTCCTGTTCTCAGATGAGTCCAGGTTTTCGCTTTACCAGACAGACGGCCGACGTCGTGTCTATAGACGTACCCACGAGCGCCATTCAGATGCTTGCGTGATAGAGAATGACCGCTTTGTAGGAGGATCGGTCATGTTATTGGGAGGGTTGCGCATGGTATCAAGACACCTCTTGTCGTTATTCAAGGAAATACCACGGTCGTCCTAGCGCCGCATGTTATTCCTCTAGTACAGCAGCGTCAACTGACGTTTCAGCAAGACAACGCCCGACCGTATGTAGCGAGGGTTTGCCGTGGTTATCTCGCAGCAAACAATGTACCCGCCATAGACTGGCCCCCATACAGCCCTGACCTCTCTCCAATAGAACGTTTATGGGACGAGTTGGACAGAAGGATAGGACGTAGGCCGAATCCTCCAATCAACGTCGCTCAGTTGGCGTTGGCGCTGGATGAGGAATGGAATCGTATACCAATGAGGAGGCTTAATACCCCGATCAATTCACCGCACAAAAGAGTTCGTGCAGTTACTGCAGCTCGCGGGGGGCACACACGATACTGATAGGTCTAGAACGCACTTCATTTTGAGTGGGGTACCCTTGAATCAACGTCAAATTTGAAAGGTTGTAACCATACCTGTTTGCCGCGTATTTTCAAATTTTCGTTCAGCCGTTCCATATCTGACATCAGTGCTGTGAAATGGTTAGAAGCCGTGTGGTGATGTTGTGTTATTCTTTCCGTTTGTGTTCTCAAGGCGTTCCATGACTCATCCAACACTCTGCACGGGTCAATGATAAAAAAGTCAAATGTTATACGCAGCATCTTATCGGTCACACATAACAGGATAAGTGTACATGGATTTTGAAATTAGTTCAGTTTTAGAATGACTATTTTCTCTAGGCGTAGCTCTAAAAACATAACTATATCTCTAATAGACTTAACTCTAGAAATTTAATTATATATATACCAGACTTAGATTCAGATATCATTCGGTCTATTTCAAAGGTAATTTTAGAACCATTTTGTCGGAACGCAATACACTGGATAATAACATTACACAGTGCATGTATATCACTGACGAGTTCAGAGTATTGTCGATCGACAACTACGTAATTTATCAACGAGATAAGCATTTACAGATTTTTCAGTCAAACTCTCATTCAAGGAACAGCATTCACAGCTCAGTTCATATCTTTTTAAAAACTTACCCATTTTCATCTCTGAACTCCATGTTCCGTGTAAGCTTTTGTAACTCTTTCACGTACAGTGCCTCGATCTTACCTCTGTAACGATCAATCAAGCTGCTTGTTTCGAAATAATGCGAATGAAAAAATACTTCAACATTTGCTATTCCTTCTGTAACTGAACTGACCCAGCTATATAGCGTAGAAAATGTCAGAGAATTGAGTTCCCTGGATAAATTTAAGTTAAACAATTCAGAAATTATATTGTATTATATTATGTACATCTCATTCTCTATATGTTTTGTTCCCGCCGTGAAAATGAACATAAACGAAATGTAGATTTCATGTAGATTCTTTTTATTTTCAAAAATGTTTCATTAAGTTGTATGTTCAAAGACAATTCGCTACTTCCAAATTTAGAGGCCCAGGCAATTTAGAGGATCTAAGCATTTGAACCATGGGGGAGGGGACTATATAATTTCTCATTTTGGTTTACTTTTGATCATGGAAGGTTTCTGCTTAATTCGGTTTCAGGTTTTTTCAGAAGACTTCAAAAATGTAAAGATGATGCCGGACAAATGGGGGTCTCAACAGGTCCCCAAGAGAGTTTGTCTTAGGTGACTAAAACAAAATGCTTACGACAGCGTCAAGTCAGTGTAAAGTCGGCATGTACCGGAGGTGTTACTGAACACGGTTCTCCTGTCATGTTGACGATCTCAGTTTCCAGAAATGCCGGAAATTTCGCATGATGGATGGACAATAACGATGTATACAGTTAATGGAAGCTAAGTGAATGATATCTAGTAAGTGATGTTGTTGCCATCAAAAAATGTATTGATTGAACAAAACCGAGGTTAGCTGCACATAACTTGATGTATTTTATCAGCACGTTGTGAAAACACAGACAATTGCGAACGTATATGTAGTGACCTGAGGATTGTTAGACTCACTTGTGGATTGTTAAGGTGACCTGAGGATTGTCATGGTGACTTGAGGAGTGTTATGGTGACTTGAGGAGTATAATGGTGACTTGAGGAGTGTTATGGTGACTTGGGGTGTGTTATGGTGACTTGGGGTGTGTCATGGTGACTTGAGGAGTGTTATGGTGACTTGAGGAGTATAATGGTGACTTGAGGAGTATAATGGTGACTTGAGGAGTGTTATGGTGACTTGGGGTGTGTTATGGTGACTTGGGGTGTGTTATGGTGACGTGAGGAGTGTTATGGTGACGTGAGGAGTGTTATGGTGTCTTGGGGATTGTCATGGTGACTTGAGGAGTGTTATGGTGACTTGGGGTGTGTTATGGTGACTTGAGGAGTATAATGGTGACTTGAGGAGTGTTATGGTGACTTGAGGAGTGTTATGGTGTCTTGGGGATTGTCATGGTGACTTGGGGTGTGTTATGGTGACTTGAGGAGTGTTATGGTGACTTGAGGAGTGTTATGGTGACTTGAGGAGTGTTATGGTGACTTGGGGTGTGTTATGGTGACTTGGGGATTGTTTTGGTGACATGGGAAGTGTTATGGTGACTTGAGAAGTGTTATGGTGACTTGAGGAGTGTTATGGTGACTTGGGGTTTGTCATGGTGACTTGAGGAGTGTTATGGTGACTTGAGGAGTGTTATGGTGACTTGAGGAGTGTTATGGTGACGTGAGGAGTGTTATGGTGTCTTGGGGATTGTCATGGTGACTTGAGGAGTGTTATGGTGACTTGGGGTGTGTTATGGTGACTTGAGGAGTGTTATGGTGACTTGAGGAGTGTTATGGTGACTTGGGGATTGTCATGATGACTTGGGGATTGTCATGGTGACTTGAGGAGTGTTATGGTGACTTGAGGAGTGTTATGGTGACGTGGGAAGTGTTATTGTGACGTGGGAAGTGTTATGGTGACTTGGGGATTGTTATGGTGACTTGAGGAGTGTTATGGTGACTTGAGGAGTGTTATGGTGACGTGGGAAGTGTTATTGTGACGTGGGAAGTGTTATGGTGACTTGGGGATTGTCATGGTGACTTGAGGAGTGTTATGGTGACTTGGGGTGTGTTATGGTGACTTGAGGAGTGTCATGGTGACTTGGGGATTGTCATGGTGACTTGAGGAGTGTTATGGTGACTTGAGGAGTGTTATGACGACTTGAGGAGTGTTATGGTGACCTGAGGATCTTTATACTGACTTGGGGATTGTTTTACTGACGTAGGGATTGATGCCTTACCTTTGACGATAATATTCCTCCAGGTCTTTGCACATTTTCCTCCCATCTTTTAGTCTTCGTACTAAAGCGTCAAACCCAGTCGTACCCGCCAAATCAGAGTCCTGTGAGAGTAATTTTAACACATATCAACTACTAAAACTAGAACAAGATAAACTGTGCACAAATTTTAGAGGTTTTACCAAATGTTTTAAAGAAAAATGAAGTCAAATTCCTGAAATTCACAGTACGATTTAAGAATTTTATACAATCTGCTTAACTATCGCAAAACCGATCTTTCGCAAAATATGTTGTATAGGGTATTAAAGTTTGAAACAGCGAATATAACTGGTCACAATGCTAAAGTAAGCTATTGAAAGAATTATTGCCGCATTCAATGGCATTAAGTACATTATACATATCAAAAAATATTACACCGCGACACTACAGGCAATTTGTGTGTTCCTGAAACCGAAAGTTTTCCAAGAAATAGCATCCTTAATTCAAGGGCACTGTAGCTTATAACGGAAATTCCAAGAAAAACAAACCTATACATAAACTTATAATACTCGGTGATGATGATATTTATTACATGAATAAGAGAAAAAGTCATAATTATCATGAAGATTTAATCAATCCGCACGTGCAAAGCAGGCCAATAACGACTGAAGGAAACACCCTATCATATTTGTTACTGGTCTGGTCATACGGAAACCCTCCTCATTCGTCAGACACAATTGATAACAATTTCGTTTGTTTTGTCGCCCTGTGAACAGCTCGGGCCATTTTTAAAGTTATTTCTGTAGCAACTTTAAACCACATTACTGGACATCAGATACACCTACCGCACGTTATTCAGCACAAAATAAACAGTCTTGCCTAAGGAAACGACATTGCACGAGGATATGTAAGTTTCGTGGGTAGGAATGGCATCATACGCTTTGAAACTTCCAATTGAGGTATTGAAAATGAGGTAAATCTTTAACAGACCACTCTACATGGCAAGCATTGAAAAAGAAGTAGCATTGACAGTCAACTTGTAAATATACTACACACGGTGACACGCATTGAATTGATTTATAAGTTGGCAGTAAGCCTTTAACAGTGAAAACTACGTGGTACGCATTGACAAGGAAGTGATATTGACATCAAACCTGTAAACAGACTAAACTACGTGGCAAGCATTGACAAGGAAGTAATATTGACAGCAAACCTGTAAACAGACTAAACTACGTGGCAAGCATTGACAAGGAAGTAATATTGACAGCAAACCAGTAAACAAACTAAACTACATGGCAAACATTGACAAGAAAGTAATATTGACAGCAAACCTGTAAACAGACTAAACTACGTGGCAGGCATTGACAAGGAAGTAATATTGACAGCAAACCTGTAAACAGACTAAACTACGTGGCAAGCATTGACAAGGAAGTAATATTGACAGCAAACCAGTAAACAAACTAAACTACATGGCAAGCATTGACAAGAAAGTAATATTGACAGCAAACCTGTAAACAGACTAAACTACGTGGCAGGCATTGACAAGAAAGTAATATTGACAGCAAACCTGTAAACAGACTAAACTACGTGGCAGGCATTGACAAGAAAGTAATATTGACAGCAAACCTGTAAACAGACTAAACTACGTGGCAAGCATTGACAAGGAAGTAATATTGACAGCAAACCTGTAAACAGACTAAACTACATGGCAAGCATTGACAAGGAAGTAATATTGACAGCAAACCTGTAAACAGACTAAACTACGTGGCAAGCATTGACAAGGAAGTAATATTGACAGCAAACCTGTAAACAGACTAAACTACGTGGCAAGCATTGACAAGGAAGTAATATTGACAGCAAACCTGTAAACAGACTAAACTACGTGGCAAGCATTGACAAGGAAGTAATATTGACAGCAAACCTGTAAACAGACTAAACTACGTGGCAAGCATTGACAAAGAATACAATGGATAAAAGAGTCGCCTGTCTCCGCGTTATAATGATAGTATAACGATGTTATTCACTTGTATGTGTTTTATACAATCTCCACGTAAACCTTGATCATGTTTAATCTGGAAGGTATACTAATCGTTAGTCATAGGGCAGAAAGATGGAAAGGGTAGCAAAGGATGTCATCAGGGTACCCACAAAACAATACATTAAATAGGAAAGCCCAATGACTGTGTTTAGTACATCTGAAGACAATGACCAGTGACTGTGTTCAGTACATCTGAAGACAACGACCAGTGACTGTGGTCAGTACATCTGAAGACAATGACCAGTGACTGTGTTCAGTACATCTGAAGACAATGACCAGTGACTGTGTTCAGTACATCTGAAGACAATGAACAGTGACTGTGTTCAGTACATCTGAAGACAATGACCAGTGTTTATGACCAGTGACTGTGTTTAGTACATCTGAAGACAATGACCAGTGACTGTGTTCAGTACATCTGAAGACAATGACCAGTGACTGTGTTCAGTACATCTGAAGACAATGAACAGTGACTGTTTTCAGTACATCTGAAGACAACGACCAGTGACTGTTTAGTACATCTGAAGACAATGATCAGTGACTGTGTTCAGTACATCTGAAGACAATGAACAGTGACTGTGTTCAGTACATCTGAAGACAATGACCAGTGACTGTGTTCTGTAAATCTGAAGACAATGACCAGTGACTGTGGTCAGTACATCTGAAGACAATGACCAGTGACTGCTCAGTACATCTGAAGACAATGACCAGTGACTGTGTTCAGTACATCTGAAGACAATGAACAGTGACTGTGTTCAATAAATCTGAAGACAATGAACAGTGACTGTGTTCAGTACATCTGAAGACAACGACCAGTGACTGTGTTCAGTACATCTGAAGACAATGACCAGTGACTGTGTTCAGTACATCTGAAGACAATGAACAGTGACTGTGTTCAGTACATCTGAAGACAATGAACAGTGACTGTGTTCAGTACATCTGAAGACAATGGCCAGTGACTGTGTTTAGTACATCTGAAGACAATGAACAATGACTGTGTTCAGTACATCTGAAGACAACGACCAGTGACTGTGTTCAGTACATCTGAAGACAATGAACAGTGACTGTGGTCAGTACATCTGAAGACAATGACCAGTGACTGTTTAGTACATCTGAAGACAATGACCAGTGACTGTGTTCAGTACATCTGAAGACAATGAACAATGACTGTGTTCAGTACATCTGAAGACAACAGTACTCGAAGGTTGGTGATCCTAAGCACAGTACATGGATTTTTCTCAGACACACAAGACGAAAGCAAAATAATGACAATGAACATTAATGTAGTGAATAGATTGTCAACATTAACCTGGTGGGTTTTCTTCTACTATACTGTAATAACGAGAAGAATGAAAAATACTGCACCCAGACGAGACAAAAGGGAATCCATATTGCCCTTCACCCCACCCCAACTCCACCCCACGACAGTTGAATTCAGATGTTTTCTTCATTAATCGCCTTTGATCATCGCCCTCCGTTTGTAATAAATTGAAACTGGTGTAAAATATTCAGAAAAGTGTAATTAACTTTTCAATACCAAGATATGATTATTACAGAAATAGTTTTCATGGAAACGGAAAAGATTTTAGTAAATTATATGAAGCAATAAAGAAGTATTAGCATAAATACTCACCCAGAAAGACTTGGAGAACAGACGATATGTATCCATGTTAAGTTGTTGACGACGCTGTTCGCACTCTCCTCCACTGACTGGGAGATGACATGCGCGTCACAACTGGATCGATTATCGCGTTGTGACGAAGAAATGATATGAGTGAACTACTTCCCTATAGCAAAAAGGCACTTCCCCAGACACGAAGCCCAAACCTAAAAGCAAGTCATCGTCAGTGTCTAGTTCATCATTTACTCATTTTTAAATATCTTTTGATCATGACCTTCCGAAGTCTATAAGGTTTACTTGTTGTCACTACCTGGAAACAAATCAGGCGGATGTCATGTTGGACTTTGTGTTAGACGAGAAGACTTCCAAACACGTTTGGCGTGATAATCTATATTAATATCACTATATTGCGTCACACTTTGGACGAAACGTCTATGGTATTTCATATATGGAGAAAATAAGTATCAAGCGTTATTTCTACCTATTAACGATGGTCAGTATCGGTGGACGTCGCTCTCGCTTTCACCAACGATCGCTTTCCTGCGACGTTTTACAGTCCAATTTTAACATCCCATAATAATCAAATGCACAATGGCATGTTTTTCATAACAGCCTCATCACATCATCTTTTGCAGGAGTCGTTGTGATTAGCAGCTCCACGGGAGTTATGGTTGGTCAGTACACATAGGAAGTAGACCGGTTATTATCGTTCCAGAGTGCAGAAGCTGTGACACATGGAACGGAAGTCCGGTTGTTGATAATATAACATGAACATTGTGGTCGAATATATTTCAACTGAAAATTGTATGTATTAATATGTCGATATCATTTTAACGCACCCCTTTTCCCACACCGATATTTTGCTTTATTACTGTATTATTATGACGTCACCCGGTATGTAAATTATGCATTTCATACAAGTTATGTGTTAAAAATATCAAAATATTCAATCAGTCATCAAAATTTTACATGTTGACAGAAACATTAATTTGACCAGAAAATATACTTTCAAGATAAATAGCTACAAGAAAAACTTGTTAATGTATGCCAAGAGCTTCATTTCAAGTGAAAAGAGAAGAGATAATAGACTGGACAATGATTCGAATTCGTTACTCTGAACCCGGAAATGCGAGAACAATAATTCCGGAAATGCAAAGGTGTCACTGGTCGTTGAAAAATTTACTTGTCAAAATCAATTCACAACACACCAAGTCGTTATAAACTAACACGACATAACAACAACTATGTCTAATATATTGAATTATCATACTCTGCGCACACATAACTAGCTGGCATAACAACTACTGTAGGATTAGTAAAGTTTGTAGAACTAACACTCATGTATAGAGCATGTTGTCGAGTTGTCGTCCTTGATTATTGTGTTATCGCTCCGCAGCTGTCAACGATAATTTCTTATCTCCTTTGAGTCGTGGACATACACAGACGTGTTCAATTATGGTTATGAAATTATCAATAATCATTTTATATGTTTCCATCACCCTGGTGCCTGCCACGCCCTCTACCGGCGACCGTTCTCTCCTAAAGTGGTCGTTAGATGTCACGGAGGGATTGTTGGACTTTTTCAGTGCGGACTATAGCAGTATCAACGTTGACGGACTTTTCGGACTTCGGGTTGGAGAAGGTAAAGGGGATTTCATATTGTATACACAACACTAAAAATCTGGAAGGATGGCTGTTGAATTCAGAGTGTGTCACGAGAGGAGATGTAAGGCTCGAGTAGGGCCAGTCTGAGTCATGAAATTATTTGTGATGCTGATCACGGTGGCACAATTAATTTCGAGAACGGAGATCATCACTTGATGTCTATTTCAAATGTATAGAAGATTATAAAGGCGATGTTTTATGATGGTTAATTGATGTACATATTCAATTTGGTGACAAAGTTGTGGGAAAATCAAACAGAGGAAAGCAATATCAGATTTTGGAGAATAAAAACTTGCATTATATAAGAGAGGTACGCGTCATTGCGGTATGAAGGGACGACAGTTATGATAGATTTGGAGAGATATGGTCGGGGATGGCAGAAATCTTGATCACTCGGGTATAACTTCGGTTGGAGAAGGTTTGAGTGATCACAAGGGTATAACGAGGGTCAGAGAGGGCTTGTTTGATCACAGAGGTATAACGAGGATCAGAGAGGGCTTGTGTGATCAAAGAGGTATACCGAGGGTCAGAGAGGGCTTGTTTGATCACAAAGGTTTAACGAGGGTCAGAGAGGGCTTGTCTGATCACAAGGGTATACCGAGGGTCATAGAGGGTTTGTGTGATCACAAGGGTATACAGAGGATCAGAGAGGGCTTGTGTGATCAAAGAGGTATACCGAGGGTCACAAAGGGCTTGTGTGATCACAAAGGTATAACGAGGGTCAGAGAGGGCTTGTTTGATCACAGAGGTATAGCGAGGGTCAGAGAGGGCTTGTTTGATCACGGAGGTATAGCGAGGGTCATAGAGGGCTTGTCTGATCACAAGGGTATACCGAGGGTCAGAGAGGGCTTGTTTGATCACAGAGGTATAGCGAGGGTCAGAGAGGGCTTGTTTGATCACGGAGGTATACCGAGGGTCACAAAGGGCTTGTGTGATCACAAAGGTATAACGAGGGTCAGAGAGGGCTTGTTTGATCACAAGGGTATAACGAGGGTCAGAGAGGGCTTGTGTGATCACAAAGGTATAACGAGGGTCAGAGAGGGCTTGTTTGATCACAGAGGTATAGCGAGGGTCAGAGAGGGCTTGTTTGATCACGGAGGTATAGCGAGGGTCATAGAGGGCTTGTCTGATCACAAGGGTATACCGAGGGTCAGAGAGGGCTTGTCTGATCAAAGAGGTATACCGAGGGTCAGAGAGGGCTTGGCTTGTTTGATCACGGAGGTATAGCGAGGGTCAGAGAGGGCTTGTTTGATCACGGAGGTATAGCGAGGGTCAGAGAGGGCTTGTTTGATCACGGAGGTATAGCGAGGGTCAGAGAGGGCTTGTGTGATCACAAAGGTATAACGAGGGTCAGAGAGGGCTTGTTTGATCACAGAGGTATAGCGAGGGTCAGAGAGGGCTTGTTTGATCACGGAGGTATAGCGAGGGTCATAGAGGGCTTGTCTGATCACAAGGGTATACCGAGGGTCAGAGAGGGCTTGTCTGATCACAAGGGTATACCGAGGGTCAGAGAGGGCTTGTGTGATCACAAAGGTATAACGAGGATCAGAGAGGGCTTGTTTGATCACAGAGGTATACCGAGGGTCATAGAGGGTTTGTGTGATCACAGAGGTATAGCGAGGGTCAGAGAGGGCTTGTTTGATCACAGAGGTATAGCGAGGGTCAGAGAGGGCTTGTTTGATCACGGAGGTATAGCGAGGGTCAGAGAGGGCTTGTTTGATCACGGAGGTATAGCGAGGGTCATAGAGGGTTTGTTTGATCACAGAGGTATAACGAGGGTCAGAGAGGGTTTGTTTGATCACGGAGGTATACCGAGGGTCAGAGAGGGCTTGGCTTGTTTGATCACAGAGGTATAGCGAGGGTTATAGAGGGCTTGTTTGATCACGGAGGTATAGCGAGGGTCAGAGAGGGCTTGTTTGATCACGGAGGTATAGCGAGGGTCATAGAGGGTTTGTGTGGTCACGGAAGTATAACGATAACCGGGAAAGCTTTGTGATCAAAGGTTAAGTGATCAATGAGGTATAAAGAGAGAGCATGTGTGCTGACAGAGGTAAAGGTATAACGAGACCCAGAAAGATCGTGTATGATCACAGAGGTATAACGATGGTCCGGAGGACTTGTGTGATTGTATATGTGTTCAAAACTTCAAATTGTACGTCGGAAACTTAATAATTTTATCCCCTAGACCTGCAGTTACTCCTACAGGCCAGTTGTATGAAGATAATGTAAAAATATGTCAAATCACTCAGATATATACTTAATTCAAACAGATTTTGATCAAACATGCTCGTTTTTCCGTGATAAATGTCTCGTCTGACATCACTTGCGGTCACAAGTGGTGACGTTTTTTTTTTTTTTTTTATGAAGGACGAAGAAAGCGCTTTGCCGTATGTGATGAACTGTAAAAAGTTTGAAAGTTATGAAAAGCTTTTGTATTTTTACGTGTTGTTTGTATCTTACATGAAGTTATTTAAACTCTCTCTCTCTCTCTCTCTCTCTCTCTCTCTCTCTCTCTCTCTCTCTCTCTCTCTCTCTCTCTCTCTCTCTCTCTCTCTCTCTCTCTCTGTGTCTCTCTCTCTCTCTCTCTCTCTCTCTCTCTCTCTCTCTCTCTCGGATATTATAATTGTATTTAAACATGTCGTCTTGTTTTGCTAATATGTATTATGTAAAATTTTATAGGAAAGGGCTTTATATAGAAGAAAACTTGTGCCCAGGTATACTTTGTACAAATAAAATATGTTTAAATCAAAGCGGGTGAGTCACGTGACGTCAATGATGATGATGATGGTGTTGATGATGAGTCACGTGTTATTGATGTAGCTGTATGACGAGACAAATTTGCCAAATGAGTGTTATTATACTTAATGATATCGTTTCATCTCAAATCGTATATATTATCAATGATTTCGTTACATGGAGCAATCCTTGTAAGTACGTGACATAATAACTCCGGAAAAGTCCGTCATTAATGGGAGTGGATTTAATAAGTGGAACAGCCGCAAGTGACTCTTCACAACAAATTATAGATTTTCTTCCGCTGCGCTAAAAAGGTCCCTTTTTAAATGTGATATTAATATGAAAAAGAACAAACATTTTCACAGATTATCATATTTTGAATGTCACGGATTAATATGATCTTTGTTAATAGTAGGGTCATCAGAAAGCAAGGTTTCACTACCAATGTCGTTATAATAGATAAAATCACTATCTTTGGTCTGTGGTTGAAATAGACGAGAAAGAACATTTACAAAATGCTCGCGTTCACACACACTGACAAGATGCATTTGAACCTGAATTCGAGGAGAGATGGCCAAAATTTTAGAGAACTCGATGTGCAGAACGAACAAATTATGATTTAATACAATTTATATTTATTTTTACAGCCGTATCGGTAAATGCAATGTCACCAAAAACTGTGTTGACATGATGACGTCAAAGGGAACATCTGGATATGTCACAACTCATCAATTACTTTACTTCATCGTCATGGAAACAGTAAGAATTTCATATTTGGGATATTACAAAATATATTTATGTATATGTAGAACGACTTCTTATTTCTACCGAGAAAATGGAACTCTTTTTTTCTTTAGTTCCGCTAGGAATCCAGGACATCTGGTTTACATGTCTTTAGTTTTCTAACAAATTAAATAAAATTGTATCCAGCCTAAACGGTAGGGAAAATCCGTAGGTAATATATTACTTTGTGGAGGTGGTAACCAGTCATGAATATATTATGGCCATTTATGTTTCTTATGTTTCATGTTAACGTTCATTAATATTGCATAACTTAAATTGTCGTTTTCACTTTTCACTTGTAGTCAGATGACCGGGAATCATCAGCCTATCCTCTTTGTTCAAATTTTTATATTTAATTTCGCAATGGTCCCTAGTTGTGAATTGTCATATTTTCGGATTGATCCGAAGAGCAACATGGCCGACAGGCGGCCATGTTGGATTTTAAGACTAATCGTTATCGCTATTTCTGGGGAAGTGTTCGATAGATCATTCTCAAGCTTTATAAGTAGCTTTACTTTGATTTTTGACTGAACGTAAGTTATCGCTATTTTTTGAGAGATAGTGTGTACATATTTCTCAAATTTCATTTCTAGGTACCTCTTGGTCCCTAGATGGAATCTTTAGATATTGGGACTGATCATGAAAACAAAATGGTTGAGAGGCGGTCATCTTAGATTATGACTATGGAAATTTGTTATCGCTATTTTTTGGGAAGTACTTGATGGACCATTCTCAAACTGCATATGAATGTTTCCTTTGGTCCCTAGTTGCGCCCTTTTAATTTTGAATCTTATCGGAGAAAAAAAAAACAAAACAGAACAAATTCAGTGCAACGTAGAAAATATAATTCGAATCAATTTGATATAAAGCAACTCACTGAGTATTCGTCGTGGAATCGCTTATTTCTTGAATCATTATTTTCTCTAACTTCGATGATAAAAATTTATGAAAATCAATACAGGTGAAATGTCGGGAAAAAGTAGAGGAATTTCTAGGAGACAAAGAAGTAACTAAACTCCAGAAGTCTTTGTGCACGAACATTTACAAGGAGGCTCTCAGAGCGACCTCTGGCGGCAAAGTCATGGAACACGAAAAGGATTTGTTTCTGGAGAGAGGTATGCATTCAAAGGGATAGATTTTGTCTATTTATTTCTACAATCTGCGATTCGATATGTTTATCGATAGACAATACACTTATCTACGTAATCCACGCATTTAAAGGTTAAACATGCATTAGGCTGTATCATATTTTTTGTTTATAAAATCGTGATCTCAAGGTTTGAGTAGGATTTTGTTAACTGCGAATGGAAGTATCAGCGTCAGCTATTTAAACAGTTTCGTTTTATAAACGGATCAAAACGTGGGCACATACATGAAGTAAACTTCATGTAAACTTACATGGCCACCGTCTGATATTTCGCAGGTCCCGGTCACAATTTAGGATTTTCTGATAAATGGACTGCTGTCAATGCTTTGAAAAAAAAGGAAATCTAATTTTGAGTTGAAAAAGACACTTCCTGATAAAAGTGTAGTTCATATATTTCATAGAGGACGATGGTAGAGTTAGTGTCAACTAAAACACTGAAGAAGCTTTCTCATTAACAAATCAAATAACAACATTTTTATGCCATCTGATCGAAAGATCGTTGGCTTGTTGTTTTTGTGTTGTTTTTGTGTTGTTTTTGTGTTGTTTTTGTGTTGTTTTTGTGTTGTTTTTGTGTTGTTTTTGTGTTGTTTTTGTGCTGTCTTTCTGTTGTTTTTGTGCTGTCTTTGTGTTGTTTTTGTGTTGTTTTTGTGTTGTTTTTGTGTTTTTGTGTTGTTTTTGTGTTGTTTTTGTGTTGTTTTTGTGCTGTCTTTGTGTTGTTTTTGTGTTGTTTTTGTGCTGTTTTTGTGTTGTTTTTGTGTTGTTTTTGTGCTGTCTTTGTGTTGTCTTTGTGTTGTCTTTGTGCTGTTTTTGTGTTGTTTTTGTGTTGTTTTTGTGTTGTTTTTGTGTTGTTTTTGTGTTGTTTTTGTGTTGTTTTTGTGCTGTTTTTGTGTTGTTTTTGTGTTGTTTTTGTGTTGTTTTTGTGCTGTTTTTGTGTTGTTTTTGTGTTGTTTTTGTGCTGTTTTTGTGCTGTTTTTGTGTTGTTTTTGTGTTGTTTTTGTGTTGTTTTTGTGCTGTTTTTGTGTTGTTTTTGTGTTGTTTTTGTGTTGTTTTTGTGTTGTTTTTGTGTTGTTTTTGTGTTGTTTTTGTGCTGTCTTTGTGTTGTTTTTGTGTTGTTTTTGTGTTGTTTTTGTGTTGTTTTTGTGTTGTTTTTGTGTTGTTTTTGTGCTGTCTTTCTGTTGTTTTTGTGTTGTTTTTGTGTTGTCTTTGTGTTGTTTTTGTGTTGTCTTTCTGTTGTTTTTGTGTTGTTTTTGTGTTGTTTTTGTGTTGTTTTTGTGTTGTTTTTGTGTTGTTTTTGTGTTGTTTTTGTGTTGTTTTTGTGTTGTTTTTGTGTTGTTTTTGTGTTGTTTTTGTGTTGTTTTTGTGTTGTTTTTGTGCTGTCTTTCTGTTGTTTTTGTGTTGTTTTTGTGTTGTTTTTGTGTTGTTTTTGTGTTGTTTTTGTGCTGTCTTTCTGTTGTCAACTTTAACCTTGCCCGTAATTATTGCTCCGAGGTAATACTTCATTTTTTGCATGGGTGGTCGTTGTGAGAAGACCTTTCTGGAGGTACCAATATTTTTGACCATGTGACCTTGACCGTGACCCTTGACCAACATTAAAAAAAATTACTGTTGGCCATAACTATTGCATCATAAGAGCTTTGGCTTTCATACTTGACATGTGTGTTCCTTGTGGCAGGACTTTTCTGATGATACCAACGTTTTTGACCATGTGACCTTTACCGTGACCTTTGACCTATATTTGAAAGTGAAAAAAAATCATTACCACAACGAATACATACGTGTTTCACAAAGAGTACATTCAATTTGCACATACCTTACACTGTACAATTTTAATGTTTAACTTTGAAATTTTGTTGTAACCGGGGGCATACTGTTTCACAAACACGTCTTGTTTCGAAAGTAATTTAAACAATGTAGACTTAAATATCTGAACAAAAATAACGTAACTATTGAATGTACACTTACTCCACATTCAATCTGTCCTTTCTCGCCATTAATACAATTTTTAAAAATGGCGACCACTTCTACCTTTGCAGACGACTTCGGGTCCAAAGCATGGAGACTTGCGCATGACCGTTTCGAAGACAATTATCAGTTTCGTAGGCGGGCTTAACACGTGGTCATGTATTCATTGTCTGACAATAGAAATATTTTATTTTGATTGACGGATACTGCTGACATTTATCACGTGACAAAGATTGACATTAGATATTGATTATAGTAAACACATTTTCGCACTCAAATAATTCGTCGAGGTCTCATCGATAAGTCGTCAGATTTAACACTATACTCTCAAAGTTTCTATCCGTTCAACAATTGTCGGAAGAGACCGAACATTTTCGGTAGATTTCATATTGGCAACAAAAATTCACAGGGAACCACCGATTTGTAGAGTTCCTGGGTTTGAGTTGATTTACCACGCACACTGGGCGATGTAGTGTATAAAAGAATTTTTTTTAAGTCGAAAAAGATTTGTATTAGAAAAAACAACATGAAATGTCAGTTAAGCTTTGCAAGTAAAATATAACCTCTTTCTATATGTTTCCACAGTTCTCCTGTGTGGAACCCTCGGTAATGAGGATTTCTTGAAGAAGGACTGGATCAAAATGACGCTACAATGGCCGGATACCAAGACTGGCTGCTTCAAACGTAGATACCACAGCAGTATCTTTACAGAAAGGTAGATATATAGGACTCCTTTACACCTAGGTACCACAGCAGTATCTTTACAGAAAGGTAGATATATAGGACTCCTTTACACCTAGGTACCACAGCAGTGTCTTTACAGAAAGGTAGATATATAGGACTGTCCTTTACACCTAGGTATCACAGCAGTATCTTTACAGAAAGGTAGATATATAGGACTCCTTCACACCTAGGTACCACAACAGTGTCTTTACAGAAAGGTAGATATATAGGACTCCTTTACACCTAGGTATCACAGCAGTATCTTTACAGAAAGGTAGATATATAGGACTGTCCTTCACACCTAGGTACCACAACAGTATCTTTATAGGAAGGTAGATATATAGGATTCCTTTACACCTAGGTACCACAGCAGAATCTTTACAGAAAGGTAGATATATAGGACTCCTTTACACCTAGGTACCACAGCAGTACCTTTACAGAAAGGTAGATATACAGGACTGTCCTTCACACCTAGGTACCACAACAGTATCTTTACAGGAAGGTAGATATATAGGATTCCTTTACACCTAGGTACCACAGCAGTATCTTTACAGAAAGGTAGATATATAGGACTCCTTTACACCTAGGTACCACAGCAGTATCTTTACAGGAAGGTAGATATATAGGACTGTCCTTTACACCTAGGTACCACAGCAGTATCTTTACAGAAAGGTAGATATATAGGATTCCTTTACACCTAGGTACCACAGCAGTATCTTTACAGAAAGGTAGATATATAGGACTGTCCTTCACACCTAGGTACCACAGCAGTATCTTTACAGAAAGGTAGATATATAGGACTGTCCTTTACACCTAGGTACCACAGCAGTATCTTTACAGAAAGGTAGATATATAGGACTGTCCTTTACACCTAGGTACCACAGCAGTATCTTTACAGAAAGGTAGATATATAGGACTCCTTTACACCTAGGTACCACAGCAGTACCTTTACAGAAAGGTAGATATATAGGACTGTCCTTCACACCTAGGTACCACAGCAGTATCTTTACTGAAAGGTAGATATATAGGACTGTCCTTCACACCTAGGTACCACAGCAGTATCTTTACAGAAAGGTAGATATATAGGACTGTCCTTCACACCTAGGTACCACAGCAGTATCTTTACAGAAAGGTAGATATATAGGACTCCTTTACACCTAGGTACCACAGCAGTATCTTTATACAGAAAGGTAGATATATAGGACTCCTTTACACCTAGGTACCACAGCAGTATCTTTACAGAAAGGTAGATATATAGGACTCCTTCACACCCAGGTACCACAACAGTATCTTTACAGAAAGGTAGATATATAGGACTCCTTTACACCTAGGTACCACAGCAGTACCTTTACAGAAAGGTAGATATATAGGACTGTCCTTCACACCTAGGTACCACAACAGTATCTTTACAGAAAGGTAGATATATAGGACTGTCCTTTACACCTAGGTATCACAGCAGCATCTTTACAGAAAGGTAGATTTATAGGACTTTTTTTCCGCATTAGTATTTTTCACATGCAATAATATATGTGTAAAAGTCAGCGGAAAGCGGTGAAGCTTGTATGTAAAATGTGGGTTTCAAACAACTTACTCAGTTATCTTCTTTCTTAAACAACAAATATTGTGGCATGTCTATGAATCTCACTAAATTTCGTTTGAATTTAAAAATAAAATATTTATATCAATATGCCGCTCTGTAAACTTATACAAAATGTATTTTCAGAAGTGAGCGTTCTACAATGAGGAAGATTCTTCGCGAGAAAACTATGAAGGGTAAGTTATAGTTGATGGAAGATCAGGTACTAGTTTCGTTCATTAATAAATTCATAATATTACTGATATGAGGAAATTTACTGACGAGGCTGGCGCCTGTGAGAACCGAATTAGATACTACGCAGCTTTTGTCCGTCACTTAGCACAGGCGTTAGACTAGATATATGTACATATTGCTACTAAATAACTTGACATGTAATGCACATGTTCATTAAGTTACATATAAAATGTAGCTATACTGACGAGATATACAAATGTAGTGATAAGTAACACGATATAAAAATGAATAGTCACTAGATATATATCCGGTTGCTAAGTAACTAGATAAACAAATGGTTTCGTTGTAACTACACACTAGATATATATCTGGTTGCTTAGTAACTAGATAAACAAACAAGCGGTTAGTTTACAATTAGAGACTAGATGTATGTCGGGCTTCCTAGTAACTAGATATGATAGGTTACCATGTAACTTACAATGACATTCAACTTTTCAGGGTTCTACAGAGATACGGATCCGTAGGTTCTTTTACAATTAAAAGGTTTGAAATCTGTTTTGATCACGAACATTAAATATTTTGTTTTGACTGTTTTCGGGTTTATTTCAGATGGCTGTCTGTCCCACACGTCCGGTCTGGGGTTCGGGAGTTTCTGTCTGTATCTCCATCATCTCATAATGAATCTATGAGTTATGAAGGCGGAATAAAGACTGATTTATTAAGAAAACAATATTTCCATCATTAAATATTCCATAAAGATACATTATCTGTCATATCAGTTGAACACCGGAACAACATAGATGAGTTCCGTTGTTTGTGCAAGTTTCGATAATCTCGTTCACCCGATTAACGGGAGACTAGACGAGATGTCGTCTGCACAAAACCTCGTAATCAAAGAGGTCAGCTGATCTGAGAAAGTCCGTTCGGGGAATCGAACCCCGACCACAGCGCCACCCACAATAGTATTTGTTCAAGCATGAAGCACTGCGGAGGGGACTAATGTAATGGAGTTTGGCACACATGAAACAAGATTTGACCAGTTCATGACTCTAAAGTCGTGACCCAACCTAAAATTGAGTTTCACTCCTGACGGACATAAAATAAGGCATCCTCGATACTCCATGGGTTACTATCATCCCTGGAACATGGCACGGCAAAATGGAAGGCAAAAGCGAAGTAATTTGATTGGTTCCAAAAATGACCAATCAGAAGCTGATACACTCCTTTTGAACGTTACAAAGTTAAAGCCATTACAATATACGGTTATGCGACCCCGAGATTCGTTTGATGTACGTCAAGGATCAAACTAGTCTTTCCGTCTTATCTACAAGGTTTCGCACATGAAACCTTCAGTTTTGTCATGACATGATAAAGCGCTGCAGAGAGCGAAAGTGACTGTATCGAGGATGGGATGAGCGAGCTTGTATGTCAAAATCTTTCGAATTTTAGCTCGATTCAGCTCTTGATTGTTGCGAAGACGTGTCATCAGAGACGTATATATCACATGTGTGATATTGGTGTCAAGTAAAGAATATTTCCACGATGAAACAAGAATTATGATGATAACTTTTTGTTTGTTTTTATTTCTATATAAATAATAGTTTATATCGCAATGAAACAGATTAAAAACTGAAAATTCCTCATTTAATTCCATCTGTTCAGTCACAATATCAAAAAATGCGAATTACACATCATCGCGGGAGGATTTCACTCCAAGAAACACAATTGTCATCAACAAACGGTTTGGACGTGTCGTAATTAAAATCATAGGTATTCGTTACCTCGCATATTTCTGTATGTATTACAACAGTTCGTGAATCTTTTGGTATCACACTTTTGCCTGACTCTTTTACACTCAGTTAAATCGCACGTGCATGTTAATTCAATTTTTACATTAATTGACTGTTTAAGAGGCATTTCATTCCGTCAATGAAACAAATATTTACGCATGTGAATTCCAAGTTAAATTTTCGTGCAAGCGTCATGCAAAAAACAATACGAATTTGACAGAAAAAAACCATGAAGTAATGCCTCTTCATCTTGAGATAGAAAGCAGACGAGATGAATCATCAACCTGCTACCCCTTGGACGAAAATTGGACTAATCTGGTCTAGGTTGACTTGAATGAAGAGCGTGCAATGGAAGAGGTTAGTGAGTAACAACACATCGTGAAGAGAGCCGACACTGCGGAAGTCCTGTTTGTAAAACACAGCAGCGGACTACAAAGCTCCCTTGGGATGTACTAGACACGGGTGCTATCGTAACAAGGGAGTCTGCTCATTTGATCCTATAACATTAAGGTAAGATTTGCACAAAATTCCGTTATTTTTACACACGTAGTGAATTTGAGCGATTAGTTTCACTATTTGCCCACAGCGAAATGTGTCCGATAGAAGAGGTCCCAGAAGAATGTAGAACAGAAATTCTATAAAGGAAGGATATTTTGTTTCAATTTTAGGTTTAATCTAGAAATATATTGACGTTTTGGGAAAAAATGCCTGAGACTTTGTCTATATAATTCAGCGGTGTAGTGTAACAGTTAATTTTTTTACAAATTGGTGTGTAAATTATCACAATATACAACGAGAGACACGCATAGAGATGTTGTTTGTCTGTGATATTGATTAGTAAAATGTAATTAATTAATCAATTATTAATTTATAAGGGGGCAAAATTTGTAAAAGACGAGAGAGATAGTTGTTATTCTAATTGCTTTAAGCAACTTGTTTTTTCAAATAAGCCTTTTTATCTAAATACAGTAACATTGAGAATAATTCTTGAAATTAATCGACGAATTTAACACACAGGAAATACAAAGTAGTTCATGGAAAGTCATTCTGAGAGTGTTACTTAGGAATGGAATTTCTTATTAGCATTCAAACGAAAGATTGGTATGGTTTAAACCCCATCGTGGGCCCCTTTATAATAGTACTATCTTTGTACCGTTTTGCCCTCAAGCGAAACGAACCGTTTTATCATCTTTCTCTCGTAACGCATAAATGTGATCATTTATTTAAATAAGTAATATTTGTACAGATTTTTACCTTGGAATATCACTGCATATACTGAATTATTAAAATGGACTAAAAACATTGTTTGTTTTTGTTTTTAGATAACTGAATATTAAAATTTCAGAATTTTTTTTTGAAAAGGTGATATATTGGAAAAATATAATATCAAAGGCATAGAAAAACGCACTGGTAACTATCGCCTTTTGATTAATTATGCCTAAATTAACTTGAAAGATTTAAAATTTGATCTTTCTTGTAAGGGTTTTTTTGTATTAATAGCTAAATGAATTTTAGATATTTATCTAAATGCCCTGTCTTCCATTTCTTGTGTTTGGATGTTTGCTGTTTGGAAGTATGGAGATTTAGGGATCAGAAAGCTTTGTGTGCAAGGATCTCCTGACAGTTTGTGAAATGCATTAGAAAACATCTACACAGCGGAGTAATTTTTAACCTTGTGCAGCTTTCAGTATGTCAAATGGCTTAATGAACTGAAAACCGTCTGCCTTCTAATGTACACTCATTATCAACAAGCAATGATGAGTACCATATTTACTGTAATTAAGGCCCGTGCTATTTTTTTTTGTTAAAATAGATCACTGCGAATACTTTTTTCACTGTGCAAATATCACTATAGTATTGAAATATCTTGTGTGTGTGTTATATGTGTGTCATGTGTGTTTTCTTTCTTAAGAAAAAACAAGAAATCTTTTCAAAAGAAACTGTGTATATAATAGATTTCCAAAACATATTTCAATTTTTTTTCAAAGAAAGTTTTTAATAGAGAGAAAACTTGTCATAAAGTTTTATTGTGGGGAAAATGTGAAGCATTTTGTATCAGATTGTGAAGATTACTATGTGTCATCTCTCCAGATTTGCAGACATATTTAATGAATAACTTTTATAAATTTTATGTAAATGCAAACTTCAAATGTTTTTACCTGTACAATGTCTTTGCTTTATTTCCCAAAATTAGATTTTAAGGAAAGTACACATTAAAATGTCTTGATATTGATGTAATTAAATCAGATACATAAATAATTAAACAAACCCTTTGGCTGTAAAATCATATACCGGGTATTTTCATGGGGCTCAAATTTCATGGTTTTCCAGAAATGCATATTTTCATAGATACTTGATATTGTAGATAAATCTTGATTACAAAATTGCCTTGTATTATAATCCAAAAATAAACTTTTTCATCTGTTCATCATTTTCGTGGACATAAAATTTCATGGATTTAGTGTATCTATGAATTCCAGGAAAAATAGTTCCTACATGAAACTTTATAGTTTTGCAGTATCTAAATTTAAAAAAAAGGTGGGGAAGGAAAGGATTTAGTTTTAATGAATATGGTATTTGCAATCTAATTTCAATTTCTAAAGGGAAATGGGTCTCTGGAAACTAAAAAGTGTTATGTCAATAACATTTGGGTCATAAAAAAATCTGAATTTACTAATTTTATAGGAGTTTGCACTAACTACAGTTAAATTTCTTGTGTCTCACTGTTTATGTAATAATTTGTCCTGATTTTGGCTTTGATGTGCTTCCCAAATTAGCTATAAAAAATTCTGCCATGTCAGTGAATTCTGAGTAAATGCATCTATTGAAATGGGCTGTAGTTACAAAGTGCTCCTGTAGGGAAACTTAACAGTCATTGATTTTGTAAATTTACCATGAGCATTAGTATGGACATATATCATACATCCTGACATTAGTCATCACTTAGAGGGATTGTTTAAGAATCCAAATACTCAAGACAGGAGCTGAAAATTGGAGTTATATTGTGTCTGGTAATATTTGTTGAATGAAATATCACCATGGAAACAGTTCCAATATTTTTATCTAAAATAATAAAAAAAAAATTTTCACTGGTTTATTACCCCATGAATAGCATTTTAAGGCAAGGTCACCATGTAGTTTGTTGCTGGATGCTGCACTGAACAACATGCTAGAGACCAATGCCATTTTATCCAGGACAGTTAAAGTAAAGTTTCTTGTATAAGAACACAGCTAAAACAGCAAAGGTTGGTTTGTTTCTCATCTTCTTGAGAAATACAAACTGCCAGAGGAAGGGAGTGTCCAATCATATCTTTCACTGAGGTTAAAATAGGCTATTGTAGACCATCAGAAAAATTAGAAAGAATTAGTATTGTATTCTAAATATTTTCTGGAAATGTGATTACATAGGTGTGTATATTTTTATTTAATTTTGATTAGTCCATGTTAAGTATGAAATTATTGAAGAGAAAAAGGACAGAAATTTCAATATTGATAGGTCCACTTTGAAAATTGATGATTGAATGGACAATAATTGATCAACCATCTATTATATATGTAATCAATTTCATGCATTAACTGCCAAAATTTTTTTTTGTTTATTTCCTGAATTTAAAACACATTACAGATTTCAAATTCACTGTTTTTAGAAGTTTGATTCAGACTATACCACATATATACATATGTTTTACTTACTGTATATTATTGGTGGAAAGCCTGTCAAGGTTGAGAGTCGCATACCACTTCTAAATGAATGACATTACGTAAGAAATTTCACTTGGCCCATACATTTCTTAAGATCCCGGGGTCATGTAAGAAATTTCATTTGGTCCGTACATTTCTTAAGATCCCCGGGTCATGTAAGAAATTTCACTTGGCCCATACATTTCTTAAGATCCCGGGGTCATGTAAGAAATTTCATTTGGTCCGTACATTTCTTAAGATCCCCGGGTCATGTAAGAAATTTCACTTGGTCCGTACATTTCTAAGATCCCCGGGTCATGTAAGAAATTTCACTTGGTCTGTACATTTCTAAGATCCCCGGGTCATTCCTTAACTCTACATTTAAATATCTTTGCTTTGTAAACTGGTTTCATTTCCTGAATCAGTTATTATTTGTTTATTATTTGATAATTAGTCCATCATTTAATTCCGATATTTGTTTGTAAGGAATTTCAGTATTCTTGTTAGAGGGAGGTAATGGGGTGGGTACTGGAGGGGACTCCATATCTATTGCGAAATTTAGAGAGATTAAAAACAACAATGTGAATTATTTATTGGAAGTTCTTGTCCTTTTTATATACAGTATCATCAACAACATTTAAATTTGTGATTCTAAAATCCATCCTATTACCAAGAACATGACAATATATGAGAGAAAGTATGGGTCTATTTCTATAAATTTTGATGAGAAAACTTTACATTTTATCGCTGATCAATGTGGTGAGTGTTCAAGGACTCCCCATGGATCTTTGAAGTTGCTAATTAGTATTCTGATAATTGGTGTCATGTGATCTGAGTTGCTAACGAAGACATGAAACCACAAATAAACAAGTAGTATTAGGCTGTACAAAGTCTTGTTACTGAATGTAATGTCGGAGGCAATCAGCTTCCGTAATATTGTTTACATACAAGTTACTGGGACAAGAAAAGTGAAGAGAATGGCTACAAAACTCATAAAAAGAATGGTGAATCATTTATGTAACCATAGAAATTGATAGAATGTTATAAAGATATTAAACAAATCAAACTTGAAATCAAAATGAGGACAGAACACAATGTTTACATACAATAAAAGTATAACACTAAGATATATCAAGTAAATTTATCAGGCATGAAAACTAGTTTCCCTGTTATTTGCAAATTTTATCTCTTATGTTTGTAGATAATACCAGAATGGTGCTTCAAATATTTATGATAAATCATTAAGCCAATAACTGTCCACTTGACCTATAAATCCTTGTGCATTAATGTCATAAATTGTATTCTGACTGTTCAATTATTGCTACTGTTTTCCAAAATCCAGATACTTAACCGTCTGTAGTTAATGTAATGATAGGTCAGTGGAATTTATATTAAACTTCATAAATATTTAATTATGTGCCAAAAGTGAGGCCAAAAGAAGGAAATTCAGTAAGAATAAAAAAACCAGAGTAAAATTTAGTAAAATTATACTGTTTTACATGTAAAACCAGAGTAAAATTTAGTAAAATTATACTGTTTTACATGTAAAACCAGAGTAAAAACCAGAGTAAAATTTAGTAAAATTATACTGTTTTACATGTAAAATAGGTCTGTAAGGTGAGAGTTTTCACTGCCAATATAAAAACTGCATTCATATTTTGTTTTCTCAAAATTTTGGTAAGGCATGAATGCCTCTGCTCTCATTCATAAATTAATTTATGTTTGGCAAATTTCTATAACTAGGATTGGTGACCTTGACCTTCCAATCTCAAAATAAAATTTCATCAAAAAGGTCAAAGGTGGAATAAGTGTGAATTTTCTCAATAGTTATACTTGTCTGAGCAATAACTTTTTAAACTGTTAAAACATGGACTTGGAATATTGTAAGTCTCTGATTAAAGATATCTTCATGGAAGTCGGTGTATACCTTTATCACTCACTGACAAAGTGCACTGCTCTGTCATTGGGTCATTGTGACTTTGACTACAAGGTTAATGGTCAAATCCGTCAAAATTCATCAAATGGTCCAGTAAACAGGCAATAATGGCATGAAAAAGAATTTGTTTCGCAAATGTTTTTCAGGCAATTTGTTTATTACTGTCATACTTCCAAAATTACAACAAAATATACAATAAACAATGAAAAGGGAGATAATTATGTTATTAACTTAAAGGTGTAACGACACTAGTTAACTTCTATTTAGTTCAGGTTTTGAAAAGTTTGACAAACATTTCCTCTTCGCATGTTCTGTTTGTGGTACTGGAATCTGACAACTGATGCCCCCAAAATAATCCTTTTCCATGCCCTTCAAGATGTGCACTGAGAAGACTCTTTCATGTCCCTTGATGTTCATATTTGTTGTCTGTGCACTCGTTTATGATCCAGTGACATAGCACTGCACTTCCATTAAGATATCATTAACAGTTTAAAAATTATCATCACAGACAAGTATTATTGGATTTTTTTTTTTATTTATTTGACCTTTGACAGAGATCAAGGTCAAAGTGATCCAATGATAGAGCACTTCACTGTGTCAATGATTGATAAAAGTGTGCAGCAACTTTCATTACAATATTTTCAACACTTCAAAAAATATCGCCTAGACAAGAAATTATTTGGGGGAAAAAAAAATCACTTTTTTACCTTTGACCTTGAGTTCATGGTGACAGTGACCTGTCGATATCAGCTTTAACTGATGCTAGTTTTATCAAGGTATCTTTAACAGATGAGAAGGTATTGCCAGTGAAGAAATTGTAAGTAGAACCAGAGCCAGAAGCAGAAGAACAATGATATTTGTATCTCTGTTCATTCCACAGGGAGACTTAATGAGGCACAATACTTATACCTAGCATTGTTTTGTCATATTTCTCAAAATTGACTTTTATGAAGTGCTTTTTATTTCATTTTCCACACCTTTAACTTTGGACCTTGTGAAATTTGAATCTTGTAAAATTTGTTCAGCTGTGATGATGAAATATGTTTAATACTAAAGTCTTTATCAATCAGTCAAGTTAAATTGTTTTGTTGCTTCTGAAGAAAGATTGATATACTTATTTTTATACCATGTTTAGAAATTGCTCTTTGATCTTCACATAGAAATCATAGGAATATGTATACAAATATTCCAGTCCATAAGGTTTTCAAATATTCAATGTTAGTATCCTAACTATTAGTGATGTGACTTTGACACAAAATAGTAACTTCACTAAAACAACTTGCCAATTCAGAAATCTCCCAGTAAGCTATCAAGGACAAGGAAATTAGCAGTTCAACTGGTAGTCTTATTAATATTTTATTAAAAAACAGGCCAGTTTTTCCATATTACATGTTTTTGTAAACATTCTGATCCAAATTTTCTTTGTACTGTTTGAAAAAGATTTATGTTGAAAACTAATTTCTTTGAAAATAAATCAAATATCTTTAATGAGAAGGAAAAGAATTTCTTATAGTTCAGTTGTGCTGTTGATAAGCTGACAAATCTTTACATCATGGTCCATGGTGATGTAGCATTTCTTGATACCAACATTGGAAATGGACATTATCCTGATTACCCTATCCAACCAAAATAGTTCTGTGATTGAAGTGATACAGTTTATTCCATTTTGATACAAGGGGATGTTTGGTTGAAATTGTTGATTAGCAGCAGATGAATTTAGATTAAAGGTCATATGACCTTAACCTTTGAACTTTACTTTATAAATATAAAGGATTAGTCTGTTAAGTTTGTCAGATAGCTTAGACCAGGACGGAAATACTTGTGTGTAGAGGAGGTAAGCTAACATAAGGGTCTTGCTTAATTATTTGAAAAAAAATGTGAAATATTTTTTACAATGATGCAATTTCTTGTCAGAAAAAATAATTACAAGCCTTAGGAACACTCTTGTAATTGTTAGAAGGAAAGTATTGAGTCTCATATCATCAGTGTTATGTTTTAGGAGTCGGAATTTGCAGATTGTTATTAAAACAATCCAAAATTGTCTTTGGAAAAATGTGCAATAATTTACATTTATTTCTTCTTTAGAATATGCAGTGGAGTGCCCCTCTGGGATGGGTCATCATGGTTGCCATGACAATGGTATCGTTGTCTATGGTAACAAGTTTGGACTTCACATATCATAGACACCCTGCGATGTCAGTCTTTCTACAAAACTTGAGTGTAAACTACCCAGAAATCACCCATTTATACAGCATCGGTCAAAGCATTGAAGGTTTGTTTACCTGTGGAAACCGAAAATCTTGTATACTGACTACCTTAGACAAGTTATAGAAAATGTTATAAGTACTTCCTAAATGTATTATTCTGTCTTTCAGCTCATGTTTGGTAATAAACCCACCCATAGTTATTTCTGTTCACTAGATAATTACAAATAAATGTTAATATATTGTAACAAGCATATCTTTTGAATTAGAGGTTTTGTATTTTCTTACATTTTCAGAAAATAAAAAAACTGAAATGAAACGTTTCTTACTCAGAATATCTAAACAGAAGTATTACTTCTACTAATCTAATATGTACTTTTTTATGTTTCTATTTCATATGTAAAAATTTGTCAATTTAGGTCGTGACCTCTGGGTGTTAGCCATTGGAAAGTCACCTAAAAGCCATGTGACCTTGCGACCTCATGTTAAGTATGTTGGTAACATGCATGGCAATGAGGTAAGGATGACATATTTCAAATGTTTTAAAATGTCATTATTAAGCAAATACTTTTAAAGAACTACACCGAAAATTTTGAAAGAATTCCCGATTTTGAGAATGGGGTCCCCGATTCCAAGACCTGCGAGTCCTTGGAACCCCACAAAAGAATGAAGGGTGAAACCTGCCTAAAGAATTAATATAAAAGAGGGGTACTTAATGTTTTAAAAAATTAGAGAGGAATGTCTTTGTACTTGGCAAATGATCTGTCATTGTTAAGACCGTAGGTGTCTAGAATTTGGAGATCCTTTGTTGATGTGTTGACTGGCTCATCAACATCCTTCTTGTATCACTTGGTATTGTAACCCAAAATCATTATAATCCAACTTTAAACTGCCTTGGGATTGTATTACAGTCGAACCTCATTATCTCAGTCTCGAATAACTTGAAAACCTCATTTAATTTGAATCATTTTGTCTGTCCCTGCCTAACCTAACACATAACATTCAAACTCTCTTATTTCAAACTCTTGGTTATCTCAAAGTTTTCCCATTGGGTTCTCTAGGTAAAGATGTTTGACTGATTAATCATCATTAGTGACAAAGCATTGCAAGCAAATAATCACACAAAATACAATATTTGCCAGCAAATCATTCCTATTGACTATGACTACAATAACAATGCAATCAAATGCTGATATGGACAATTTCTAAACATTGGTTGTTATACAATGTTTAACTTCGCTTAACAAAATCAGTCATTAGTTATCGACAGGTGTTCCTACAGATGGAACAGCCAATTTGACAGGGTACTGTTAACAGTATTTATGCTAAAGTTATCGACAGGTGTTCCTACTGATGGAACAGCCAATTTGAAAGGGTACTGTTAACAGTATTAATGCTAAATTTATCGACAGGTGTTCCTACTGATGGAACAGCCAATTTGACAGGGTACTGTTAACAGCACTATAGCTACAGTTATCGACAGGTGTTCCTACTGATGGAACAGCCAATTTGACCGTGTACTGTTAACAGTACTATAGCTACAGTTATTAAGAGGTGTTCCTACTGATGGAACAGCCAATTTGACCCTGTACTGTTTACATTACTACTAAAGCTTAAGTTATCGACAGGTGTTCCTACTGATGGAACAGCCAATTTAACCCTGTACTGTTAACAGTATTAATGCTAAAGTTATCATCAGGTGTTCCTACTGATGGAACAGCCAATTTAACAGGGTACTGTTAACAGCACTATAGCTACAGTTATGAACAGGTGTTCCTACTGATGGAACAGCCAATTTGACCCTGTACTGTTAACAGTGCTATAGCTACAGTTATTAAGAGGTGTCCCTACTGATGGAACAGCCAATTCGACCGTGTACTGTTAACAGTATTAATGCTAAAGTTATCGACAGGTGTTCCTACTGATGGAACAGTCAATTTGACCCTGTACTGTTAAGAGTATTAATGCTAAAGTTATCGACAGGTGTTCCTACTGATGGAACAGCCATTTTGACTGGGTACTGTTAACAGCACTATAGCTACAGTTATTGACAGGTGTTCCTACTGATGGAACAGCCAATTTGACCGTGTACTGTTAACAGTACTATAGCTACAGTTATCAAGAGGTCTCCCTACTGATGGAACAGCCAATTTGACCGTGTACTGTTAACAGTACTATAGCTACAGTTACTAAGAGGTGTCCCTACTGATGGAACAGCCAATTCGACCGTGTACTGTTAACAGTATTAATGCTAAAGTTATCGACAGGTGTTCCTACTGATGGAACAGCCAATTTGACCCTGTACTGTTAACAGTATTAATGCTAAAGTTATTGACAGGTGTTCCTACTGATGGAACAGCCAGTTTGACCGGGTACTGTTAACAGCACTATAGCTACAGTTATTGACAGGTGTTCCTACTGATGGAACAGCCAATTTGACCCTGTACTGTTTACATTACTACTAAAGCTTAAGTTATCGACAGGTGTTCCTATTGATGGAACAGCCAATTTAACCCTGTACTGTTTACAGTATTAATGCTAAAGTTATCATCAGGTGTTCCTACTGATGGAACAGCCAATTTGACCGTATACTGTTAACAGTACTATGGCTACAGTTATTAAGAGGTGTCTCTACTGATGGAACAGCCAATTCGACCGTGTACTGTTAACAGTATTAATGCTAAAGTTATCAACAGGTGTTCCTACTGATGGAACAGCCAATTTAACCCTGTACTGTTTACAGTATTAATGCTAAAGTTATCATCAGGTGTTCCTGCTGATGGAACAGCCAATTTAACAGGGTACTGTTAACAGCACTATAGCTACAGTTATGAACAGGTGTTCCTACTGATGGAACAGCCAATTTGACCGTGTACTGTTAACAGTACTATAGCTACAGTTATTAAGAGGTGTCCCTACTGATGGAACAGCCAATTTGACCGTGTACTGTTAACAGTACTATAGCTACAGTTATTTAGAGGTGTCCCTACTGATGGAACAGCCAATTTGACTGTGTACTGTTAACAGTACTATAGCTACAGTTATGATAAGAGGGAGACATAAATATTATTTCTTTATTATTTGGTTGATTTCTTTGTCAACATTTTATCATAGAATTCATTCTGCCTTACCTTAGTTGGCCTGCTCAACCTCATTTGAAGATCCATGGTGTGTGGTTTGACACTTAATGCCCATGGCAGTTTGTGTTTCTCGAGAAGCTGAAAAACAGTCTGGGCTCACTTGGTTAGGGCCTTGGGCCAGACATTTTATCCTTATTGCTGTGGTAAATGGCATGCGATGGGCCTCCCTTATGGTGTTTAGTGAGGTACCCACTCATTTTCCACCATGGAAGCTGTCAGTTTGTCATCCACTGTAGTAACACACTAATTGTAAAGAGAAAAATCAAAGCATGCATGTTTTGTATCATTTATAACAAAAATTGTTAACACAGTCCTGATTCTGTTGCCAGCCTGTTGGCAGGGAGGTGTTGTTGCACCTTATTGAAGAGTTTGTGTTGAATTATGCCACCAATAGTACCTTGCGAACCTTCCTCGACAACACACTGGTACACATTCTCCCAACGATGAATCCTGATGGATTTGAGGCCTCATTTGAAGGAAGTTGTGCAGGGAACGTTGGCAGGTCTGTTTATCTTGATGTTTTATTTTCTTTGATTTGATACATGTTTTGTTTTTTAGATTTTTTTTTTCTTTTATGTCAACTACTGTGTTGACAGAATTTGTGAAGTGCTATTTGATGTATCAATGTCACTATGGTTCAGTATGTAAACAGATCAATATAATGGACAAAATACATATGATCTCTATAACTCATACTTCTTTTTTGCAAGGGCTTCTTCAAAATGAAATTACATTTATTTATTATTATGGATGTTTGTGCTTTTGTTGATATTTGTATACTTCAATGTTTAAAACTGAAAAAATGTAAAAAAAAAAAAAAAAAAAAACTTATTTATTATTGTAGTAGCCAAAAACTATTATCCATTTTTTCAAAATCTGTGAAAACTATATCCCTTTTACTTTCACCTTTTGTTAAAACAGTAAAACGTAAAACAGTAAAACTATTTAAATCCTTTCAGCTTTTTGTCAATATATGTGTGTTTGAAAACAAGAGTAAACGAATTGAAAGAAAAAAACCAAACGGGATCAAACTAAGAACCCCAAGTTGTGCAAATGTTGTTTATGAGTTAAGGCAATATTATACCATCAAATAGAGAGACGAGTTCCCCTACAAGGGAAGTAACTCTAGATTACAAACTTAATAAGTTTTATTTGATTGTGACCACAGCTCTAATTGTGTATAAACTCTGAATGGTATCTTACAGAGCGAACAGCAACATGTTTGACCTGAATCGCAATTTTCCGGACAAATTTGAATTCAATGACCTTGAACAACAGCCAGAGACAAAGGCTGTCATCAGTTGGCTGTCACAGTACCAATTTATCCTCTCAGCAAATCTCCATGGAGGGGCACTGGTGGTTAACTACCCTTATGATAATTATGCAGGAGGTAAATAATCAGAAAAAACCTCCAGCTTCTAATGTTTAGGATATCTGAAACCCATTGGGTGTATTTTTCAGCCATTAGACAGCTAACAGGATATTTTTCTGTCTGTCTCTCCATTTATTTGTCTGTTACAATTTTCATGCTACTCCCTCTATACATAAGGTACAGCAGTCATACAACTTCTGATGTATCTTCTTCTACCTAAACACCTTGAAGAAGTTCACTGCAACCGTATGGCTTTGGTTTGACATTGTGTATGCACCTGTTTCCATCAAAATAGGATTTGGTAAATCTAGGTCATAATTAAGTAACTTAAGAACAGTTGAATGAATCAAACCTTTTTTTTCCTACCATTAATTTAGGTGTAATTTGGCATTTTAAGAGTAGTCTTGCAATCTTGGCTTCATATGTTAATGATATACTGTTGATGTGCATGGGCCAATCAAATGCCTTCCTACATTTTTATAGCTATTTATTTAGCTGGGTAGACTGTCCAAAGCACAAAAAAGTCATGTAGAATTTTGCAGAACAACACACACAGCTACAATGAGATTATACAATGTATATTGATCATTTTAAAGTAATTTCTTTGTTGATTGGTCCTGCAGCATCATTATCTCTGGCAACGAAGCTTGTGCCGAGTCCAGATGACGATATTTTTCAGCACATATCAAAGGTATTCAGTTACTCCCATCATCGGATGTACCAAGGAGGGTTTTGTGGTGAAACTTTTACTGATGGCATCACTAATGGAGCTATGTGGTATCCTATGAGAGGTAAATTCATATTGAAAACAATATTTGTCTTCAAAACAGATATGATCAAATTAATATTTCAAAATGTTGGATTTCTTAACAGCTAGAAGCTATGGAACTGAAATAATTATCCCCCTCCAACCTTTGTTCAGGAAGAAGGAGGTATATTGGTGAAAGGTCAATGGTCACTCTTGACCACTTTTGTGCACAAGATATCTCATGAACCTTTTAACAGATTTAGTTAAAAGATTAGGGAGGAATATTTACATGTTTTTAAATATAGCTATTTCTTGATATTATTCTATCTTTCCAAATGGTAAAAACAAAATCCTCATGAAACTGTAACAATTTTTTCAGAAAACCAGGAAAATGAAGATAACTTGACATTAATTTCTAAATTTATTTTGTTCTTCAAACTTTGCTGTAAAGAGGTGTCAGAATTTACTAAAGTATTTTTGCGCGACATTTCATTCAAATCAGAATACCTTTTTTCATTTAATTTTTTGTATTTCAGGAGGAATGCAGGACTACAATTATGTACACGCTGGATGTCTGGAGGTCACTATCGAACAGAGTTGCTGCAAGTATCCTCAACATACAGAACTACCAAGTTTCTGGACGGAGAACAAGGATGCCATGATCAATTACCTGATGATTGTAAATACCATGGGTATGTAGGTTTTAGGGTAACAATGTACTAGTAACCCAATAACATGGGTATGTAGGTTTTAGGGTAACCCAATGTCATGGGTATGTAGGTCATAGTGTAACAAAGTTCTAGTAACCCAATATCAAGGGTATATAGATTATAGGGTAACAAAGTACTAGTAACCCAATATCATGGATATGTAGGTTTTAGGGTAACAATGTACTGGTAATCCAATGTCATGGGTATGTAGGTTTTAGGGTAACAATGTCCTAGTAACCCAATGTCATGGGTATGTAGGTTTTAGGGTAACAATGTACTAGTAACCCAATGTCATAGGTATGTAGGTTTTAGGGTAACAATGTACTAATAACCCAATAACATGGGTATGTAGGTTTTAGGGTAACAATATACTAGTAACCCAATGTCATGGGTATGTAGGTTTTAGGGTAACAATGTCCTAGTAACCCAATGTCATGGGTATGTAGGTTTTAGGGTAACAATGTACTAATAACCCAATGTCATGGGTATGTAGGTTTTAGTGTAACAATGTACTGGTAACCCAATGTCATGGGTATGTAGGTTTTAAGGTAACAATGTCCTAGTAACCCAATGTCATGGGTATGTAGGTTTTAGGTTAACAATGTACTTATAACCCAATGTCATGGGTATGTAGGTTTTAGTGTAACAATGTACTGGTAACCCAATGTCATGGGTATGTAGGTTTTAGGTTAACAATGTACTAATAACCCCATATCATGGGTATGTAGGTTTTAGTGTAACAATGTACTGGTAACCTAATGTCAAGGGTATGTAGGTTTTAGGGTAACAATGTACTGGTAACCCAATGTCATGGGTATGTAGGTTTTAGGGTAACAATGTACTGGTAACCCAATGTCATGGGTAGGTAGGTTTTAGGGTAACAATATACTAGTAACCCAATGCCATGGGTATGTAGGTTTTAGGGTAACAATGTACTAATAACCCAATAACATGGGTATGTAGGTTTTAGGGTAACAATGTACTAATAACCCAATGTCATGGGTATGTAGGTTTTAGGGTAACAATGTACTTATAACCAATGTCATGGGTATGTAGGTTTTAGGGTAACAATGTACTAGTAACCCAATGTCATGGGTATGTAGGTTTTAGGGTAACAATGTACTGGTAACCCAATGTCATAGGTATGTAGGTTTTAGGGCTGTGATATCCTAATAACCCAATGTCATGGGTATGTAGGTTTTAGGGTAACAATGTACTAGTAACCCAATGTCATATGTATATAGGTTTTAGGGCTGTGATATCCTAATAACCCAATGTCATGGGTATGTAGGTTTTAGGGTAACAATGTACTAGTAACCCAATGTCATGGGTGTGTAGGTTTTAGGTTAACAATGTACTAATAACCCCATATCATGGGTATGTAGGTTTTATGGTAACAATGTACTAGTAATCCAATGTCATGGGTATGTAGGTTTTAGGGTAACAATATACTAATAACCCAATAACATGGGTATGTAGGATTTAGGGTAACATTGTACTAATAACCCAATACCATGGCTATGTAGGTTTTAGGGTAGTGGTGTCCTAATAACCCAATGTTATGGGTATGTAGGTTTTAGGGTAACAATATACTAATAACCCAATATCATGGGTATGTAGGTTTTAGGGTAACAATGTACTGGTAATCCAATGTCATGGGTATGTAGGTCATAGAGTAACAAAGTTCTAGTAACTCAATATCAAGGGTATATAGATTATAGGGTAACAAAGTACTAGTAACCCAATGTCATGGATATGTAGGTTTTAGGGCTGTGATATCCTAATAACCCAATGTCATGGGTATGTAGGTTTTAGGGTAACAATGTACTTATAACCAATGTCATAGGTATGCAGGTTTTAGGGTAACAATGTACTAGTAACCCAATGTCATGGGTATGTAGGTTTTAGGGTAACAATGTACTGGTAACCCAATGTCATAGGTATGTAGGTCTTAGGGCTGTGATATCCTAATAACCCAATGTCATGGGTATGTAGGTTTTAGGGTAACAATGTACTAGTAACCCAATGTCATAGGTATATAGGTTTTAGGGCTGTGATATCCTAATAACCCAATGTCATGGGTATGTAGGTTTTAGGGTAACAATGTACTAGTAACCCAATGTCATGGGTGTGTAGGTTTTAGGTTAACAATGTACTAATAACCCCATATCATGGGTATGTAGGTTTTATGGTAACAATGTACTAGTAATCCAATGTCATGGGTATGTAGGTTTTAGGGTAACAATATACTAATAACCCAATACCATGGGTATGTAGGATTTAGGGTAACATTGTACTAATAACCCAATACCATGGCTATGTAGGTTTTAGGGTAGTGGTGTCCTAATAACCCAATGTCATGGGTATGTAGGATTTAGGGTAACATTGTACTAATAACCCAATACCATGGCTATGTAGGTTTTAGGGTAACAATATACTAATAACCCAATAACATGGGTATGTAGGTCATAGAGTAACAAAGTTCTAGTAACTCAGTATCAAGGGTATATAGATTATAGGGTAACAAAGTACTAGTAACCCAATGTCATGGATATGTAGGTTTTAGGGCTGTGATATCCTAACAACCCAATGTCATGGGTATGTAGGTTTTAGGGTAACAATGTACTAGTAACCCAATATCATGGGTATGTAGGTTTTAGGGCTGTGATATCCTAACAACCCAATGTCATGGGTATGTAGGTTTTAGGGTAACAATGTACTAGTAACCCAATATCATGGGTATGTAGGTTTTAGGGTAACAATGTACTGGTAATCCAATGTCATGGGTATGTAGGTTATAGGGTAGTAGTGTCCTAATAACCAAATTACATGAAGTATTAACTCTCTGGGTAACATTATATTGATAACCCAATACCAAAGGTTAGTATGCTTTAGGGTAACAAAGTACAAATAACCCAATTTTATGGGTTTCAGGGTAACAATGTACTAATAATTAAATACAATGCAGGGCTTTCACACCCCATTTTGGGACTGGGGCCCAGGGCCCTTAGAATTGGGAAAAACAGCAGCTTTTTCTTTAGAAAGATATTATTTTGCATTGGGAATGGAACCGAATATCGGCCCCAAATCTGGCAGATCAAGAGCCCTGCAATGATAGTGTATATTTCAGGGTGTCAGTGGGGTGACATTGTACTAAAATCCCAATACCATGAGTACATTGTATGTAGATTTCAGGGTAACAATGTCCTATTAACCCTGTGTAATGGACATGTAGGATTCATGGAGATGGTATAAACAGGACATAGGTATAAATAGGTATAGATATAAATCTATGGTTTAAAGAACTTTATTTAAATCCCTTTCCGATATTCCATCTCTGTAATTACCCTTGGTATATGAAACAAGAGGATTAAAATATTGTTTTGTTATGGTTTTCGTAAGAGTTATTTGAAGCTATGGGCAAAGATTTTGTTAAGGTTATATGCTACCTTACACATTATACCTGTGATCTGTGTAAGAGTTAAGGCTATATGCTACCTTACACATTATACCTGTGATCTGTGTAAGAGTTAAGGTTATATGCTACCTTACACATTATACCTGTGATCTGTGTAAGAGTTAAGGTTATATGCTACCTTACACATTATACCTGTGATCTGTGTAAGAGTTAAGGTTATATGCTACCTTACACATTATACCTGTGATCTGTGTAAGAGTTAAGGTTATATGCTACCTTACACATTATACCTGTGATCTGTGTAAGAGTTAAGGTTATATGCTACCTTACACATTATACCTGTGATCTGTGTAAGAGTTAAGGTTATATGCTACCTTACACATTATACCTGTGATCTGTGTAAGAGTTAAGGTTATATGCTACCTTACACATTATACCTGTGATCTGTGTAAGAGTTAAGGTTATATGCTACCTTACACATTATACCTGTGATCTGTGTAAGAGTTAAGGTTATATGCTACCTTACACATTATACCTGTGATCTGTGTAAGAGTTAAGGTTATATGCTACCTTACACATTATACCTGTGATCTGTGTAAGAGTTAAGGTTATATGCTACCTTACACATTATACCTGTGATCTGTGTAAGAGTTAAGGTTATATGCTACCTTACACATTATACCTGTGATCTGTGTAAGAGTTAAGGTTATATGCTACCTTACACATTATACCTGTGATCTGTGTAAGAGTTAAGGTTATATGCTACCTTACACATTATACCTGTGATCTGTGTAAGAGTTAAGGTTATATGCTACCTTACACATTATACCTGTGATCTGTGTAAGAGTTAAGGTTATATGCTACTTACACATTATACCTGTGATCTGTGTAAGAGTTAAGGTTATATGCTACTTACACATTATACCTGTGATCTGTGTAAGAGTTAAGGTTATATGCTACCTTACACATTATACCTGTGATCTGTGTAAGAGTTAAGGTTATATGCTACCTTACACATTATACCTGTGATCTGTGTAAGAGTTAAGGTTATATGCTACCTTACACATTATACCTGTGATCTGTGTAAGAGTTAAGGTTATATGCTACCTTACACATTATACCTGTGATCTGTGTAAGAGTTAAGGTTATATGCTACCTTACACATTATACCTGTGATCTGTGTAAGAGTTAAGGTTATATGCTACCTTACACATTATACCTGTGATCTGTGTAAGAGTTAAGGTTATATGCTACTTACACATTATACCTGTGATCTGTGTAAGAGTTAAGGTTATATGCTACCTTACACATTATACCTGTGATCTGTGTAAGAGTTAAGGTTATATGCTACCTTACACATTATACCTGTGATCTGTGTAAGAGTTAAGGTTATATGCTACCTTACACATTATACCTGTGACTTGTGTTTGTGTTAATGTTATATGCTACTTACACATTATACCTGTGATCTGTGTAAGAGTTAAGGTTATATGCTACCTTACACATTATACTTTGTGTCAGAATTAAGACTATGTGCTACCTAAGACGTACCTGTGATGTGAGCTTAGACATACCCTTAGTTAAAACATAAGGCCAAAGTGAAACTGGAGATAATACAGGCTGTACAGGTCTCTTATTTCAAGTAATGTCAGCATTTCTGTGAAGGTGTCCGGGGTTTGGTAAAGAAAGCAGATGGGACACCTGTCAAGGGGGCGCAACTTTGTATTATGGGACGCGAAGACATCAAGTTTACAACAACAGCACAAGGCGAATATTGGCGAATTCTACTTCCTGGAAACTACACAATTATGGTGAGTAGTCTCCCTTTGAATGTCTGCTGTCCTGCAACCAGTTTTATGGTGAGTGATGGGTCAGTGTTTTTTCACTGTCTTGAAAGTATAAACTTATATGTATCATGTGTAAATGTTTTTTGAAATAAATATATTGAAGGTCATGCAATTCAAATAATCTGAAAATATGTAGAGTTTTAATTGTACAGCATTTAAAGGCAGTTTGAAATAGTAAACTTAATTTCATGCTCTCACCATTGTATGGTAGGGTGTCCAGAATTATGAAATTTAGTTCAGTCCTGTCCCATTTCAAATCTATCACACCATCACACCCATTGAAAAAGGTCTACTATGACAATATCCTGGATGAGTCTACATGTCATTGGCAAGGTTACCATTATTCATTTTCAAAAATTCACAAACCAAATGACATCAGTCTGCATCAGCAACAGATATGATACAAAGCTGTTTGTGGTTCCACCTTATGTTATGTTTGATTAAAATCACTCGAGGAATGAAACCACTAGAGAACTGAAAATGATTTTATAAAAATAGTAATAGTAATGGTGAACTTAACCCTACAACCTTGAACTTGTAATATTATGGCCTCATGATGATTGTGAAGTTTGATTGAAATCTGTCATGGAATGAAGCTGCTGAAGAGTTCTAACGATTTTCCCAAAATAGTAGCAGTGACTTTGATCAAGTGGCTTCAGTATATATACACAAAATCAACAGATGTCTGTAGGGATAGCAGACGAACTAGAGTATGTGTGTGACCTTATTAGGCATAGTAAAAGTAGTTCCACTTCTAGGTCAAGATAGTGATGTCACATAATTGTTAAGAACGTGCACAGAGTGCATGTAGCTTGTCTCACCCTAGGGTGAGATAAGGAAATCTCACACTGGTAAAACGTGTGGATATCCCTGTCCAGGGTAAGAGAAATGATAGTGTTTTATGAATGTTTGAAGTTTGATTGAATTCCCTTGAGGAATGAATCCTCTAATGTTTAAAAATCTGAACTGTGACCTTGACTTTGTTCCTCGAGGCTTGATAAGGATAAGTGTTTTATTACATATATTTGTGTGTACATCCCTACATCCCCTTCCCGAGATTCATTACTAAGGAATGAAATGTATAACATGTATCTATAATATTTCTTGTGCAACTTCTGGAATGAAAGTTTCCTGTTTTCAGGTAAAAACCACGGATTTGGGAGAGACAAATCAAATCTTCACAGTTCAACCCAACATACCAACAAGGCTGGATATAGTGCTTGGTGATATTTCAGAGCCATTCAACTCAGGACATGTAATACAGAGTTGCCTTCTGTTGTTGTCAAGTGCACTTGTTACCATAGCGATGTTGTGATAAACATATCATCCAATAGGAATCCTTGTTGTAATTTTATACCAGCATATCTGTGATTTATGTTTTTAGTCAGGGAAATTAATAATTGACCTTGTGTAAATTAATTTAAACTTAATGGAATTTCAATAGGAAATGTGATTTCATGTTTTAATCTTGCATGGTACCAGATTTTTTTTTTATAGAAATTGACTAATATTTATTGGTAACAAAACCTGTAGCAGAAAATTAGAAGGATTTTAACAAGGAAATAACAAATGTTTCACTGGAAATTAACAGAATTAAAATTTTTTTAATAGGCTAATTAATAAATATTTTAATAGAATAAACATTGAAATTTCATGCATTTGAATAATAGTATTCCTGATTTTTGTTCATATTAGTAACTTAATAAAACAAAAAGGAATCTCAACAACACAAAGACTTTTTGTAAAGCTGTCTACATGTTTCGGCCGCTATGCGACCGTCATCAGGACAAGATGCTTTTTTCCAAAATAAAATTTGTCCTGATGATGATCGCATAGCGGCCGAAACATGTAGACAGCTTTACAAAAAGTCTTCGTGTTGTTGAGATTCCTTTTTGTTATATTATGTTTTAGTAGTAAGGAACTCTATTGAATCCTAAGGATCCAACCGAAGACACTACCGCAAATTCTTACATTAGGAGTGTTGGATGGCCCATTATTTATTATATTAGTAACTTGTAACTTTTGATGGTCATATGAAAATTGACTGGATTTTTAAAAACATACACTGAATCATTCATATACTTGGGCCTTAATAACATTTAAAGCATCAAGTTTTTAAGATCTTATTGCCAAGCAATAATCAAATTTCACTTTTAAATGTATGTACAGTTTTATTTGCACATTTACTTGTATGTTTGTAGCTAATCACCTTAACAGGTAATTTTTGTTGTTGCCTTGGGTACCTGTATAAATATGGCTCTTTCATACAATGATGTCAAACCCCCATAATTAATACTGTCTCTGATATGCTGTAAAATTATCTATTTTTGAGAATGATTTATTTTCAGTCCACCATTATCAGATGTGATCATTTGATTTTGGGTCTCATCAAAAGAACAAAATGCTATCAAGCGGCCATCTTGTATTTTAATTTTTAAAGTTTGTTATTGCTATTTCTTGAGAGCTGCCTGTATAGATCTTTCTCAAATTTTGTATATAGGTTCCTTTTGGTCCTCAGTTGTGCTTGTCTAATTTAGGGACTGATCAGAAAAAGTTTGTCATCTCTTTTTCTTATGAAGTGCTTGATCTTTCAAAAATTTCAGATGTAGGTTTCCCTTGGTCCCTAGTTATGCCAATTTGATTTTGGGACTGAACAGAAAAACAAAATGGCCGACAGACAGACATCTTAGATTTTTAGGTCACCTGAGACAAAGTCTCATGATGACATATTCTAATACCCTTCATTCAGCGTCATACTTAAGTAAACAATTTAACACTTTCAACTTCTTCTCAAAAACCCCTGATCCAATTTCAATGAAATTTTGCAGAAACCTTCCCTGGTGTAAGATTATACAGTCCCCACCCTCCAGGGGCCTGAGTGGTGGGCCAAAAGGGGTCAAATTGACTTAGATTTCAAAAATCTTCTTCTCAAGACCCAGACATTGAAGAATCAAATCTCTTCATGAATGGAAGCATCTTAAATTGTGAATTTGATGGCCCAGGGTCTCAAATTTCCACGTTGGGAGGGGAGTAATGTTTACTGTAGTTTATATAGGAAAAATTAAATTTTTGAGCATTATTTGTTCAATTTCCATTGGAAATATTTCAGACTTGGTTAGAATTATGAGTGAAGGATGATGGCTTGATGGTATGCCCATTAAGATCCTGATCCATGGGTATGCTTTCCTTGATCCCTAGTTGTGCATGTTTGATTTTGGGACTGATCAGAAAAACAAAGTGGCCATCTTGAATTTTGCCTAGAAAAGATTGTTATTGCTATTTATTAAGACTCAATGGATATCTCTCAAATTTCATACATTTGTTCCCTTTGGTCTCTCTTTGTGCTCATTTGATTTTGTGACTGATCAGAAGAAACAAAATGGCTTATAGGCCGCCATTTTGGATTTTGCAGGTAAAGATTATCATCGCTATTTCTGCAAAGGAATGTTCTAATTTCTTATCATTAAGAGCAAAACAGAGAAGAGAAAAAAGAGGGAAAAGATCCAACTTTCAAAGAGAACATAAAGATCAAACAAAGGTGGGCGCCAAGATCCCTCTGGGATCTCTTGTTTTTCTTGATTTCATTGATACTCTATAATCCACAAATTTATTGGTCCATGAATTAGTATAAGCAGATTTATTGAGATATATTTATCCAAGAAATCAAGTGTTTACAAAATAGTAATTGTCTTGAAAAACCATGAAAATTGAACTCCATAAAATAAAAGATTTCACAATATTACACTTAGTCCATCAAACTTAATGTTTGTCAATTCAAAATATACAGCATGTATCTTCAATTTCTAAACAAAAACATAAACAAACAAGGGCTGGGTTATGCTTCCAGATTGAGACAAATTTAAGTATAGAAAAAAACAAAGGGCAATAAGAGTGTTATGATTTTTCCTACTCATTGAGATTGATCTACCAAGAAAGTTTCATGTTAATGCCTCTTAAAGTTTTAGTGTAATACTCCAGATAAAAGTATGAAAAATAACAAAGGCAATAACACTTAAATCATGCAAAAAAGAGTTTTTGTGAACTGCACTTGTTGAGATCTATCTACCTTTGAAGTTTCATGTTGATACCTCTAATAGTTTTAGTGTAATGCTTCAGATAAAATTTAGGTATGAAAAATAACAAAGGGCAATAACTCCTAAATTATGCAAATGAGAGTGATAATTTTGGTGCACTGCTCTTCTCTTTGTTGAGACCCAGGTGTTATAAATATCTGTTTGAGTTACATCTGCATTACAAATATCTTTTATTTGAGTTACCTCTTGTTTGTAAATATCTATATATTTGAGTTACCCTGGCACTATAAATATCTGTATATTTGAGTTACCTCGGTATTATAAATATCTGTATATTTGAGTTACCTCGGTATTATAAATATCTGTATATTTGAGTTACCTCGGTATTATAAATATCTGTATATTTGAGTTACCTCGGTATTATAAATACCTGTATTTTAGAGTTACCTAGGTTTTACAAATATCTGTATATTTGAGTTACCTCAGTTTACAAATATCTGTATTTGCATCAATAAGGATAGCTGGACTTTCCTAGCCATTGCTAAATTATGTTGTTTTTTTAGGTATGTGTGAGTATATCAGATATTGTGTACATGAGTGTTACAAGTTTCATACCATGTCACTTTGTCAAAAGTGAAGGTGACCAAACAGTTTTTGTACATACGATTGGTATATATTGCTGTATGACATACATAATGGTATATTCATGTAGGACATGACTGCAGATAGTACTTCATAATTCACATGAATTCTTAATAACAGTAGATACAGGGATAAGCTTACAACCAGACCTGAACTTATTACCAGTTTAACACAGATACTGTAAAAGAGGGATTATTTATCAAGATTTTGAGAACATGCAGAGACAAATGGATGGTCTCAAGTCCAATCATAATTCATGTTCAAAACTGTTGATTATTTTGGAATTTTGTCTTCTTTTTAGTCATATATAGTAATAAATATTCATTTTTACAATCAGGGTTAGGTAAAGGTACCTTTGTAATCTGGTATGAATTTCGATGTAGATTTTATGACACACACACACATATATATATATGCATTTTGGAACTTATGTATAATTATATTGTTTGATAGGGTTTTTTTTAATTATTTTTCTTTTTTTTTATCTATTTAAAAGCAGCAATACAAACAGTTGTGTAATGGCTGAGTACAAATATCTTCCATAAATTTGCTTTGAATGATAAAATAAAATGTGATTCCAAAATAGCACTTGTATTTATTTATTTTACGTAGATATCTACCGAGGTAGATCTATCGTTTTAGTCACAAGATCACCCTTGTGGGTGTTTAGGTCATCTGACACAAAGGGTCCGTCGTCATTCACCGTGCTTAAGCTTTCCATTCCAATGTTCCAATGACTGCTGATATTGGACCTGTAGCGTGATGAGATGAAGGGTTACCAAGTTTGTTAAAATCAATGACCTTGACTAACTTTCAAGGTAACAGGGGTCAAATATGTTAAAATCTATAAACAACTTTCCTTCAATAACCAGAAGGCCAAGGGCCTGTAGCCTAGGGATGAAAGGCTACCAACTTTGTTTTTATCATTGACCTTGACCATTTTCAATATTACAGGTAACAAAAGTGTAAAAAATGTGTAACAAAAAGGACTAAAGTGCTGTTATTGGTGTTGTTGCATGCTGGCATGAAGAGTTTATTTTTGACCATGACCATTTTTCAAGGTCACAGGTGTCAAATATGTCAAAATCTTCACCTGACTTCTTCTCAATGAACAAAAGGCGTAGGGCACTACTATTGGGCCTGTGGCATGCTTGGATGAAGGGTTACTAATTTTGTTCACATGATTGACCTTTTCTTTTTGTTAAAGGTAACAGAGGTCAAAAGTTTTGAAAACTTCTCTATAATAAAAAAGTCCAGACTGTTGATTCTTTATTGTGTGGATGAATGGCTACCAATTTATTCATATAACCAACCTTGACCTATAATCAAGGTATCTTGGGTCAAATGAGTTGGGGTCTTAAAAGTTTCTTTTTTCAACAAGTGAAAGGTCAGGAGTAATGGCATTTTGTAGTGCCATGTATAAAGAGAAGTTTATTTCAAGTTTGCTGTCTTCTATGTAAGCTATAGTGTAGATGAGCAATTTACTTGAGGCCTATTTGGCCTCTTTCAGATATCGGTCTTTATAGTCAGATGACCGTTAAGGCCCCATGGGCCTCTTTTTATTTTTTATTTTCTTTTAAACTTTGATTTTTTTACAACATTAGTCATGAAACACGTCATCCCAACTTATATTATCACTTTTGATGGCTCAGATGGTAATGTGTGATGGTTCTTACTGCGGAAGGTGACCTCATACCTTTTCATGTCCATTCCAGACCCCTAGTTGAAAGATGAGTGTGTAACCAATGCTTTACTTTACCACCTGATGTGGGTCACTAAATTTCTGTCAACAAGCACTCCCATCTTTGCCGAAAACAGCTGTTGATATAGGTTGAGGTAGTGAATTATCTAACTTATTTAATAAATAAATAAATTTTCAAGAAAAAATCTTGTTTACTTTGTAGGCTTGATACGATTGTTGTGACTCTTCATGATGTCTATTAGACTGGCAGGCCACAACACATTGCCACCTTGGGGTGTATAGTTTTATACTGACAAAGAGCACAATCTCCAAAAAACAGCATTTTATATATATACTCCACTTAGTCACATCATTCTGGCAATAAGAAATGAAAATGAAAATATTGCCAAAAAACAGAGGTAATATTGAGATTCAGAGTGTTATGATGATAAACTTTGTCTCTTAGAAGAATGAGAAAAGTTTGTGAACCCTTTCGCAAAATATATTCAAAATATTAGTGCACGGATGATGTTTACATTTCTCCTAACATTAACAATCCATTTGGCATTGATTTCCATAATCTAAAATCGCAATGTTATGCAATATTGTTTAACAACTGTGATGTTGAGTGACATGTCAACTTGACATTGGAACTTTTGGTGTCAATTAAAAACACAGAAACAAATTTATTTTTGTACGTGATTATTAGTGTTGACTACAATAACAAGAGGCCCATGGGCCTTAACGGTCATCTGACATTAGATACAAGATTTCACCTTGATTTAAGAATCAAGGCCACTCAGCCATCCCCTTGAAAGTGGATCAAGACTTTTCATTTCAACAAACTTGTTTGAACTTCATCCCAGCATGCTAAAGGTTAAATATTAGTACTGAAGGCCTTTGGTTAGTCAGAAGAAGTTTCTTAAAAGATTTCAAGACTTTTGACCACTGTGACCTTGAAAGTGGGTCAAGGTCATTTATTAGAATAAACTTGGTAACCCTTTATTCCAGCATCCTACAGGCCCAATATCAGCACTCTATGCCTTTTGGTTATTGAGAAGAAGTTATTCAAAGATTTTAACATATTTGACCCCTGTGACCTTGAAAGTTGTTCAAGGTCATTCATTTGAACAAACTTGATAGCCCTTCATCCCAGCATGGCACAGGCCCATTATCTACACTCTGAGCCTTTTGGTTAATGAGAAGTTGTTTAAAGATTTTAACATATTTGACCCCAGTGACCTTTAAAGTGGGTCAAGGTCATTAATTTGAACAAACTTGGTAGAGCTCCATGCCAGTATGCTCTGTGCCAAGTATTAGCCCCCTAGACATTCTAGTATTTGAGAAGAAGTTGTTTGAATGAAAAGTTTACGCACGGCAGACGACGACGGACGAAGCACGATGGGTCAGATGACCTAATAAAACTTCTAATTTTATCGACCACACATACTTATGTGAAAGCGAATCAGTAAAAAGTTTGCAAGGTTTCGGAGAGAAAGGCAAACACCAGAACTTTCATCCAATGTGCCAGCTAAAAATTGCCAGCAGTAAATCAGCGTATTAGAGTTGAGTTCCCTTGTCCTGTCAGTATGTCGCATCAGTTTTTACTCATCCATCACATCTATTCCACTAAAACCAGCATACGAATAGTCAGGGTATCCATCCATCTATTTGTGATGGATAAAACTTGTATAATATAAATCTGTGATGGTGAGCTTAGGACTAATTTTCTTTTTCAATGATTTTCTGAAAAGTTATGTCCATTTTATGAAGTTAACCTTAAGTAATTCTGGTCTTTTTTTGGCACAATTCAATTTCTGAATTTTTCACCAGAAGTAAATAGTATAAAATAATTTAACTATATAACCTTCTGTATCTGCCCAAACAATCATGTTTTAGCTGCATATGATGAAATTTTTTTTTGAGAATTTAAGAGAATTTATAGAAATTCTCAATCATGGCTACTCCCACGGATCCTGGGATTTTGTCGGTTGCTTAATTTCGTGCCAGGTTGTGGCGTACTGTTGACATGTCCTGATTATTAGCCAGTCACCTATAAAAGCCTTAGATGCTTGCCCTTAATTTACTCTATCACTACAGCTTCTTTCAAGTCTCTTAATAAACAATATAAAACGACAACTTACAAAATGTTAGATATTTTTTTTATTTCATACAAGCTACTAGTAGTATACATGTATATGAATACAATTTCACATTGAAACGCAAATCACACCAAGTCTATTCTAGATATAACTTCACCGTATATATATACCTATACTGGGTATGCATGTTGATATACACAGCCAGTGAAAACAGCTGTCTGGACAACATACCATTAATGACTCACCAATAATGTAAAGCCACTTTTCTAAGTCAAGAAATTATACAGATGATAAACTTAACTTGTGAATTTAATTTCAATTCATAAATTAAATCTGGAGAAAAGCAAAATGAATTTTTTATTATTGTTTAATAAATATAAGAACATGTCAAAATTCCCACTGAATCCTTTTCCTCCAAAAGAATATTTCAAATAATTATCCAAAAATTAAAACGTCTATCACTATCTGGGTCCCTATATCAGGTGAATGTACCTCCAGATACTTAAATCTGTGTGTTGGTAACAAAAAAAAAGTTTTGGAAAATTTCAAACTTGTACTTCAACGAAATGACATTCAATGCTTTTTATGACGTAAAATGAAAATATTTCCAAATATAGCACATTTCATTTATTGTCACATTGCTTATCATAAAATTCCTGTTAATATCATTCTTTCATTCAAATTTTCATAAAATACCATCTTGCTCTCCATTATACATTGTAGGTCATGATTCTAACAAATATTCTCTAATTTTGTGATTCCTTTATAGCTTCTAAAAATGACAAATATCTAAACTACCAGTTTTGGAAAGTTTTTAATTTTTGACAAAAAATAAGATTTTATTTTCACATTATTTCTGGTGTAAAAGATGTATCACAAATTTACAAACCTGAAGTAAATTATGATTTTTAGACAATATATATATACATGTATAAAACTGTTTTAATTTCATATCGGAAAATGTGTTTTTAGTTTCACATATAATTAAAGAGTATGATTGCATCATCTTCATTTTACAGTTCAAAAAATCTGTCACCTAAATGCAAATTATCAAGTATGAAAAAATCCAAAAAATCTCCCATTTATCACATTTTTTTTTGTTTCGGCCTTATTACTTACTGCTTCCAATTCCCTGCACAATCTGCAAACATTACACTGGAAATATATTGTATGCTCACATAGGAAGTATCCACAGCAAGTGTTTTTCAAACCACATTACAAACCACTACCTCAGTACCATGGTATTTCTCTGAAAATCACACCCTGTTTACACAGGTTTTGACGACACTGTTGTCATATATCATACAGGTAGATGTATTGACAGTTGAATAAACTTTACCATTTCTCTCTACAAAAATCCTCCTTACAAAATTACTGAGGATTTTGCACAATTGGAGTTTCAAACCGTATTTACATCATGGGGGGAAAAAGAGAAGACTTATTGTCTCTATGTAAATTTACTACAACCTATGATTATTTTGTATATATACCAACCGACTGAACTGCAGGTGATAGGTGGAAGCTTCCAATAGATATCATGTAAATATCTCAACACCTCATGTAAATCAAACACACTTCATAATCATACCTATACAGTACTTGTGTGGATTCCTGCAGTTCAATCTATTATTTTCTCCATCCCACATTTAACAAGTAATATACATGCATTATTTTTGTGACAAATTTTTCTTACAAAATGAAAAAAATTGTTAAATAAAAACAGAAAAAAAAAGTAAATCTTTTTCTGCATTGCACATGTATTTAGTTTTGTACTTAACAAATGCAGTTCATTTATACAGAGATTTCTTTCTAAGATCAAGTATCAATTCAAAGACTTAACTTCTGTAAAACCAAGGTCACTTCTGTTGATTGTGGTATCGTACATAGTAACACAACTTCTATATCAAATTTGCAACGTTATGGATAGGCAACTTAATACATAAAAGTATTCACTCAAAATTTGTATTACCCTGCACCGGCCTAACTATCATAGATGATTTTGACGAACAGAAGAGGAAATTACTCTCTCTTCAAGAAATATAGTTCTCTCTCCCTACAGTTCACATCACTGACTGGGCAAGTTAATGCAGATTTTTACAACAGCAGGCACATTTATTTTCCTTAAAATACTTGTTCAGTGTGTGCACAAGGTCAAATGTCTAAGTCTGACAACATAATTACATGATACTGAAACATAGCAATATTACTTAAAGTGTTTGAGAAATGTTAGCCTGTTATTCTTAACTGATTTCTTGATCATTTTTTGTACAGAATAATGTTTCGTACATTTCAGGAATTAAGTTTCTTCATAAAGACTAATGCTATTTTGTCAAATCACTTAATGTTATGTATATCTCAACACCATTCGATATCCTCCAGTAACGGGTAGGAGAGAATATGATGCACTGTCACACACCCACACACTGTCTTCATTAAACAAATTCACAACAACACCTGAACTATATAATAATCAAAGTAATATATGATAAAAGCATCTCGAACAAAAGTAATCATTCAAAAGTATTAAAAGGCCTAAAACTAAATCAAATTAAGCCAAAAATCACTTAAAACATGTTATTGCTATATCTCTACACAAGTTATAAAACACATTCAAATATATCTATAATACATACACTGTTTCCTATTCACATGCTCTAGAAGACTGCTTTTCGTCAATTTCTTAACGGAACACATTTCAATTAATTCACACTGAGAGAACTGATTTCACCAAATAAAACTGGATAATTTGGCTACAAAAAAATTTAGAGATAAAAAATATTCAACAGTATAAAGAGTGCTGTTAAATTAAATCATCTAAAATATGAAAATACAATTATTTGTAGCACTACTTTCCATTTCATATACATGTTTCTAACTTCACAGACAAATTCGATCGTGTCATTATGATTATAAAAAAATTTCTGTAAATAAAAAGAAATTTCACTGAAGTTTATTGAAATGTAATATTACTGACATCAAGCAAAACTGTCACAGTTTTAACTGCTTTTCAAATTCCAAGGCAAAACAAAACATTCAATCACTGAAACCTGTTTTCTACACCATCTTTCTTTCATATTTCTTTCATTATCTACAAGTCTATATAAAGATATACCCATATATATAGTATGTACAACAAATTCCATATAAGGCAAAAGACTTATTGCCTGTAACAAATCTATAGTCAGTAACAAGACACGCTAGTAAATAATACAGATTTACATTCTTATTAAGGACCCTTCAAAAAACTACTCTATTTATGTCAGTAAAACAACAAATATTTGTGGTTTTCTGCATTTGATAATGCTACTATCAACATTTATTGAAACTTACGGATAAATTTCAAAATCTTTTGGTTTTTGACATATACGTACCAACGCTGTACCAACATCTATCTGAACTACACATGGAAGTAATTCCCCCCCCCCCTTATTTGTTTTCTACCTTTCAGTAAGATCACTCAAACATAATCCAACCATACATAAAAAAGTTCATATTTGCATTTTTTATCATCACTTTAAAATTTTAACACAGACTTGCTAATCAAATGTAAAATATCATCAAGGAACAAAAAATCTAAAAAAAATTTATATACTACAAGTCATCAATGCCCCCCATTCTATTGCATAGAAGAGTCATTGGTTGATGAATTTGCAGAGGAAGATTTTGAAAGTGACCTTTGACTCTTTGAACTTTGACATTAGACTACCTTAAGATACTATGAGGTTCTGCTGAGAGGTTCTCAAGATATAACATTAATGGTCAAGAGCATAAACTTGCACAAGCACAGTCAAAGAAATCAACTACAAAAAAACTGCAAAAACCAAATTCTGCAAATAATTTCAAATTTTCATTGAACAGCATTATACAGTTATTTCCCTTCCTATATGTAAAGTAAATGGTTGAAAAATTCCAAAGTTGTTCAACATTTTAATATACTTATTGAACATTTTCAAATTACAAGTGTATGAGGCACTGATAATGAAAATTATTTCATTCCAATTCAACATAACTACTATCAAAATATAGCAATACAAAGCAGAGACTGTGCTCACATCAGCTGTCTTTTTCTCTATAACACGAAGCATCTTTCTATACATCTGTTTTTAGATTTCAAGACCAAACCAAGATAAGAATTTTTCGCATTTTAAAACAATGAGTTTCAAAAAGTTCAAGAACCACAATAGAGTATATATCAATATGCATATAAAAATCCACTTCATAAACTTTGACAATTAATTGAACTTTTAACCAATGAACATAAAATAAAACAGAATTGTTGGATCTGTCACTTAGTCTAAATCATGCTCAAATTCATAAACTTATTACTTAAACCACAAATTCTCACTATTTATAAAAACAAGATGATGAAATGAAGAAAATTCTTCACTAGCTAACCCTTTTCCAAAACAGACAGTAAGCCTAGGGGGCAAACATATACAATTTGAAAGAAAATTGCTGAATATATTCTTGGGAATATATTTGGGAAATTTGGCCAGATTATGAATTACAACTGGAAAGAGGGCTCATATTCAGCCCCAGAGGGCCCCTTCAAAAAAGTCCTGATCACTGTTTGTAAAACATGTTAAAGGTTTATCAGACTTAAAAGGAAAATTTCATATTTTCTTTCTTTGCTTGATCATAACAGGATATCATTACCTACCTAAACAAACATGTCTAGTCACAAGACAGTTTGGCACACATTGCAATAACCATCTATTTGTGATCTTTTAACACTGGGCTTATTACCAGACACAGACTTATTGCTGAATAAAAACAGGAATCATATATATAACTGACTGAAAAGTTGTTCGAAATTTCAACTTTCGTTTTTTGCACAGAACTGCTGGCATTCACTCTGGCAGGAATATTGAATACAGAAATTGTAAATTATATTCTACAGATGAAAAAAAAAATTGGTAAACTGACAGATAAAGAAGACTAACACTGATTATACTTTATGGTATATCCTCCTCATCATCATATCATGGTTTGTGATAAATTCTGTGAAACTTGTTTTAACAAACAACACTCACTGCAATACCTATCATACTTAGGATCAATCTCTCAAATCCACAAATAGTTTCTGTTCAATAATTACACGGTCAAATCTGTACACAATATGATATACTCACTTATTCAAGATGATATAATTTTTACATAGTCCTTCAACGAAAAAAACCCAACAAATTAAAATATCGTAACTTCTAACTTGGCAGTTAGAGACAAATCAACAAATATAGAGAATATTATAATTCTTTACCACATGAAAAATAAATCTGTATACAACAGGAATTTTCATGTTTGATTCACATCTGACTTCTGATCATGACCCTCAACACACTTTTAAAACCTGGTTTTAAATATCCCCAAAAAACACAGATACTTTCTGACTGTAAAAATTACATCCCTTTGAAACAGTAAAACATTTTTGCAACGACAGAATATTTCACAACAGTTAAGTTTTAACATAAAAAAAGAAAGAGGGAAAAAATAAATCTGTACATTGCATGAATGTTATATAACTGTGCGGAAAGAAAATGATCTGTATCGTCGCAAGAGTTATCTGCTCTTTGCAAATGGAAATGATTGCCACATGTAAAACAGTAAAATATACATGTATATGAAAACTTAAACCTGTGATAAAAAAGTATTTCAATAACTTACCCATAAGAATGCTCAACATTGATTATGATGAATTCCTGATAAAACTACACAATGGTAAATTTGATCCGTCTTCATGTTTTTATTCTTGAATTTTTTAAAACTTGTCCTTACTTCTTGGCTCATCATATTCAAGTAACTAAATTTGACCAAATACTACATACTTGTTTCTCTATAAAGATAAATCTTAAAATAGTGTTTTCAACAATTCACCATTCAATAATGTGCAACAAGCTGAAGTCAATGAAACACCAATGTAGCACCTACTAAAGTTTTTTCATAAATTATAATTTATATTTGATTTTTCCTATCAAAAATAGGAAATAAAAATATGAAAAGAAATTTTTTCTTCAGATTTTGGATTCTGTTTAGATATATGTTTTTCACAAAAACCAATTTGGATTTTGAAAAATATTGTATACCTCTACAAGCGTATGAATAAAATCACCAAAAATGGTCTTCATTTTTAAATCTCACATTGACTTCTCACAAAACAATGGGGAAAAAACAAACAAACTTGTGTTCAAAGTACAATTTGAACACCCTAAGAAACTGAGGCTTTTAACATGGTATATACAAAATTGTTTTATATATTTAATTTAATTAAACATCCTTCTAAACAAAACTAGTCCCAAACTATATGTCTTCTTTTAAACTTTGTAATTTTAAGATAATGTTGTTGGTACAATGTAGTTTATGAAGCTAGTAGCTCATTAATTGGTAACCGGAGTCAATATCTAGGTCAGTGAATGATTTATTTTATGTTTGATTTTAACTAATAATTTACGGGTTGAAGTTTCCTTTCTTGAGGTTTTAATTTTGCAGTGCTCAGAAGTATTTGATTAGAAACAAGAAATAATAACCAGGATTCAGCAATAACCCATAAGGACAGGATCAGTCAATGGGAAACCATCTATAGGTTTCAAATGACAATAGTGGGACAGAAATCAACAATGGCATGACCAGCTCTCAAAGTCAAATTCTATCGACCTCAACTCATTAACAATCAACCTTCTCAAGAATCACAGATGTTTTTATTTATCAAATGACATATTAAAATTTAAATTCTTTGTTGTAGTTTATTTTTTCTTTCCAAGTTCTGTACCTAATTTAATCTATCAGATTCCTTTTTAATGTGAAAAAAAGCATCCTTCAGTCTAGTTCCGTGCTACAACACTATACACCCAATAAAAAAAATACTGATCTAGATATAGCTTGGTTAAAATATGCCATTCTCAGAAATTCAAAACTATACTCAAAACAGTGTTTGTTTCTTCTAACTGGAACATGTTGAATGTAGCAAAACCACATTTGGGAAGACTATCATAAAGGCAAACACAAAAAAATAAATCTGAACTACTCTTTAAATAAATCAAACATGGACACTGTAACAGCATTATAAAGGTCAAACAATACCATTTAAAAGCAAATCACAGCATTCAATAAAAGTATGAAAGATTTCTTCTAGAATTGAAGGACAACAAAATTTCTCAGATCAAACCCACACATCCACATACAGGCATGTAAAAAATATAATTTCATTTGCTTATCACCAACAATAATTTTCAATAATCTTACTTTGAGATACAAAAGGGCAGGTAGGTTAATTATCAGAAAAGTACAATATACATTAAGATCACTCACACTATGTTTAGAAATTAATACTTAACAGAAAATAAATGCAGACAAGACCTCTGGAACATGGTAACAGCAGTTCTGTTAGTCTTTGCTGTATAGGTGCTTCCTTTGTCTGTGGTTTGAAGTTTTTACAAAAGAAACATGCCTGATCACAGACAAATATTTAATGATGCAACCCAATCTCTGTTTCCCTGCTTTTGCGTTTGGTCCATTATAACACCTATGGAGTGTTCAGTAGATGGTGATGAATGTTCATTTCTCAATTACTAGTAGAGGGCATTCGTTATCTGTGTAATACTGACCTGAAATAGCTGACCGGCATCGACCTCCGTCACAGAAGGTTGAGGTATCAATATGTGCTATATCACCCAACATTTTTTTCCCTGTCCATATTGATACTGTCTATGGCAGTCTTGATGGATGCCTTACCATCACACTGTTATTCCATCGTTGGTGCCAGACCTAAATTCTGCTCTTTATCTCCATCCTGTTCATCCATGGATTCTTCCTCTTCACTTTCACTCTCAGCTTCTGAATCTGATTTTTCAGAACCCTCCATGTTATTCTGTCTGTCTTCATGATCTCTAGATCTACCTTGATTTTCCATTTGTGCTTCTGGTTCTACATGTTCTTCCTCCTCTTCCTCCTCCTCTTCTTCTTCTTCCTCTTCTTCTTCTTCCTCTTCCTCCTCTTCCATGCCTGTTTCTTTTCTGGTCTCTGGTTCTTCAACTGTTGTTGAATCCTCAACTGTTGTTGAATTCTCAACTGTTGTTTCATCTTCAATCTGTGTTTCTTCAACTTCTGCTGCTTCTTCAGCAGCTTCACGTTCTTCCCTTTCCTGTTTAAGTCGCAGCCTTTCAGATTTGGCTGCAGCCCTTGCCGCAGTGGCAGCTGCCTTTGCAGCTGCCTTTGCCTCCCTCTTTTCCAGCCTGATCCTTGCCTTCTCTTCCTTCAGTCTGGCTTTTGCCTCTTTGGCTTTAGCCAAAGCTGCTGCATTTGCTTCGGCATCCTCCTTGGACCTTGCTTCCCTCTCAGCAGCAAGTCTAGCCTGTTTGATGTGGACACGTTTATTGTGGACACCAAGGTTTCCTTTCTGTCTGAAGGTCTTTCCACATATTTCACACTTGTAAGGTTTTTCACCAGTGTGCAGCCTGCGATGTCGCTGGACACTTTGTGCCAAGGTGAAGGTCTTGTTACAGATTTCACACTTGTATGACCTCTCTTGGGTGTGGGTCTTGCTGTGTCGATACAAGTTGGCTCCATCAGCGAAACCTTTTCCGCATGTGGTACAGATGTATGGTTTTTCACCTGTGTGGATCCTACGGTGAGTTTGCAAGTTGTACAGCAAATTAAAACTCTTGCCACATGTCTCACATTTGTAAGGTTTTTCACCAGTATGTGTCCTGCGGTGGCGCTGCATGTCCCCTGTTTGATTGAATCCTTTGCCACAGATGTCACATTTGTACCCGTACTCGCCAGTGTGAGTACGAAGATGGGTTAACAAAGTGTAGGGCATGTTGAATCCCTTCTTACACACAATACAGTTGTATGGTTTTTCGCCTGTGTGAGTCATCATGTGACGCTGAAGCTTGTTCATGTCCTTAGAACGCTTCCCGCAAACGCCACAAGTGTTGGGTTTCTCTCCTGTGTGAGTAAGGAAGTGGATCTGCAGATTTGTGATCTCATTTTTAAAATCTTGGCCGCAGACATAACACTTGAGAGGCTTTTTTTCCTCCCCTTCATGGGTCTTAAGGTGCTTGTGTAGTTGGTTACGGTTAATGAATCCATTTCCACAGATGTCACATTCATACGGTTTTTCTCCCGTGTGAATTCTGAGGTGGCGTTTCAGGATGGAGGCTTGTTTGAATCCTTTACAGCAAACATTACATTTATAAGGCTTTTCACCTGTGTGTGACTTCAAATGAATGGGTAGGTCATGTGGCTGTCCAAAACCCTTACCACATATCTCACACTTGTAAGGCTTGCCATCATCTTCCTTGGATACTTTGGGTTTCTTTGGAGTTTTCTTTTTCCCCATTCCTTGAATGGCCCCATACTGATGATCTCCTTGGTGATAGACATCTTTATCAGACTTGTCCGATTCCGAGCTCTGCGTTTGCTGGTTTGCACCAGAAGCCCCAGGGAAAACCGGCATTCCACAGACATCTGTCAAGTTCTGAAACTCTGGCGGCTTTTCAACTGAACGCATTCCGAAGTTTGCCAGTTGAGCAGCAGCTTGGAAGAACTCTTGGCCATAGGCATTGTGTCTATTAGGGTCCTTATCCATTTCTTTTTCCACTTGTTTTTCTCCACCTGGTGGTTGCATTCCAAAATTACCTGGCAGGAAACCTGTCTGAATCCCTCCCATTCCACAGACATCTGTTTCTGGAGGTCTCTCTGTAGAGTGCATGCCAAAATTAGCTAGCTGTGTTGCTGCCTGAAAGAATTCTGGACCATAAGACGTATTCCTTTGATAAGGATCCATGGCATCGTTGGACTTTTGTGAATGTGTGTCAGGCTGTTTCTCTGCCTGATTATGCATCCCAAAGTTGGCAAGTTGTGTCGCTGCCTGAAAGAATTCCGGACCATACATGCTCCTCTTATATCGATCTTTATACTCATAAGGTTTACGAGTGTCTTGCATTCCTGAAGGTATATAGGGATTTGGGATCTGACCACGATTATGTCCGGATTTGTCAGAACTATTTGAATCCATGTCTTTTTCCATTCCTGGAACGGTGTACTGGGTTGACCCTGGCCGATTCCCATTCTTGTTCATGGAGTTTGAATCTTGACGAAGTCTATCATCAGCCATGTTTGGAACAAATGGATAACTTCCTAAATCAGACATCCTTGGTGCAGAGTACTGTGGTGCTACTCGAGAGTTCAACTCAGTGCTAAACCTTCCCTCAGACATGTTTGCGACGGAATGTGGGTCAGCCATTCGCCGGTCAGGCTGGAGGTGCAGGGGTGGAATATCCATGACTGGATAAAGTACCCTGGTCTATTAGTAAATCGTTGTCAGATCCCGATTTGTGTCACAAGCTGATCCCACAGTGTTGATATTACCTGAAAATAGAAATTATTATTTGTTTACCAATATGAAAAATGTTGCTATGAAGACCCTAAGCCACTTACGAAATTCATGAATAAATTTTGAAGTGCAGCGATGTAATATCTACTTGATATTGGAGTTAAGATTGTAGGACTCAACTCTTTATTCATTCAGTTTAAGAGTCAAGTAAGGTTTTGCCTGCCGTTTCATGTGGTAGGAATAAATAGCACCACATAAATACAGCACTTGACTTTTACATAAAAAATCAACAAGGTCAGCATTTCTCACCTTTCAGTGTTAATAATAAAACATCTCATTATCATATTTCAATATTTCAAATACTTCAGTCTGCCAACAGTGAGTCCAGTCTGTATTGTCAGGCTCAATTACCAAAATTCTGTCCTCTGAATTTATAAATGCTACATGATGAATTACATTAAAATCTGACAAACCATTCCGGACTTGTTATATTTGACTGATGCACTATAAAGTAAGGTCATCATGTAGATAATAGGATATGTATGGACAATATGAGCTTCAAATGTTATCTATATTTGTTTTGAGCACTGTTAACAAACTCTTGTACTATGAACAGAAGCTAGGTCTAATTTGGTAATGTGTTTTATAAACATTTAGTTACACATATTGATCAGATATGAAAATAAACCAAAGGTGAAAAATGTGCTTACTGGATTTTTTTCCTGTTTTTCTTGGGATTTATCCTCTTGAATTTCAATAAATTAACAGATTAATGGTTTGGCAATTATGTTGTTATGGGTTGGGTTTTTTCGCACATTAATCACCGAATTTTGTCTCTTTTCAAAGTCATGCAAGAATTTTTAAAGGAAGTATTTGATTGGTTGGTGTGATTTATTATCATGGAAAGTTTAAGGTACTTCTCAGAAGTAAACATACTTTTCAATACTTTAAAAAATAATCTTAAGAAGTATGATCATAGGGATATATTTCAAAATGCAGATGAGCCAAAAGGTGAAACTAAAGCCATCAGCTGTACTTCATTCTTTCAGGACAAAATCAATTTTGGACAAAAAAAGGCTTCAGTGTCCAGTTTATAATTGGCTATCAAATTACTGGTCATTTTAATATTTTAACGGAAATATATTTTCACAGTAAATTAATATTGCGAGTTTCGAATGTATAAGAAACTTTTGATATATCTGATGGCGAGTGTTCAAACATAAGAGAGCAACTTCCCTACGAAATATGTTAATAAAATCGTGATTCGGACAAATTCAATGGCTGGCCAAGGAGTTTGTGCTTCTTCGTAATCTGTCTTCAAATTCACCGCCTTTATTTACATATTGCACCAAAAAATACACCTTAAATATCCAATAATCAAAATCGCGAAATACAAGCGACAAGCTTGCAATGTAAGAAGCGAAAAATTGTGATTCAAAAGTCTAAGTTGGCATGGTTAGCTTAAGATTAGGGGGGAGGCCATTTGTTGGAATGACCCACAAAAGGGGCCATATGCTTTAAAGCGTAATTCATGCAGCTTTGCTATTTTGGAAAAATACTAAACTTTTTGCAAAATTATGCAGCTTAAACTGATTATTTATAGATGAAATACTCACCATTTGGTAATAAAAATAGCTTCTTTAGTCTGTAATGAATGTGGCCCAGTTCTCAGGACTAACAATGCACCTCTAATCGATCAACATCCGGCGTGACGACATCGGACTAATAAAACATGTCTGGACAATGCGTGGACGACCGGCAACGAAAACACAAGAACTGGATTATTCACGAAAATTATGTCTATGACAAAATAATGTATATGAAGCAGTAGATAATTCCTTATGGCTCGTATATTGGATACTTTTCATGAATCTGAATTCATATGTAGCACCTTGCTAACCTTGGGTCAAAGCCAGAAATAAAAATCTGACTTGTGTAAGGCTACAGCACCTTAAAGCTGATGGGCTTGCTCAAGTCCGAGATCAATGCTAAGACCACGTATAGATTAAAATATACTTGTAAATCCCTATGATAAGTCAGAATCCATATAATTGAATACTTAAAATTTAGAGAGCAATATTTTTAAAGAAGATAGATAAAATTATAAGGATATTTGTTCTATAAAAAAAACCCCTCATGATCGTGATTGTAACAAACAACTTCACAAAGCATCAGAAGTCTGCCACCCGGTAAGCGATATCGTGTCTCCAGGGAATTAAGATAGTGTGTCTCGATATTTTTAATCGCAGATAGTCAGGACCCTGCGGACTTTCCAGGTAACCAAGAGCACGTGTCTCGATGCTGGGATGTATATTTAAGAGAACCAGGATGACCTGTCTCTAAAAAAACTAAGATCACTTGTCTCCAAGGATCCTAAACCATCTGTCTCCAGGAAACCTAACAGAACAACCTGTCTCAAGGGAACCTTAACCATCTGTCTCTGCTATGAAACAAGATAACGTGTCTCGTGAGAACTAGTGTGTCACCAAAGAACTAAGATTACTGCCGTTTATGGTTCGGAGGGGACATTTGAAGATGGCGACGACGAGGCGCGACGGTAGGGTAGAGTGACGACATTCTGATCTCAAATTTTATAGATTTTTTTAGTAACTGCAATTTTCTGCAATGGAGATCCCATTTCTGACATGTTGAACACCATTATTATTCGACAGGGATAAATGAGATTTGAACTTTTCGTAATATAAATCCGAAGCTGACGCTGGATGCAAGCATTTTTTCTGCATTTTCCCAACATTAATATCACATTGACAAGACCTTTACAATATGAAAAAGTGAAGTCCATTAACATCCCATTGCTTGGGTAAGATGGAAATCGAAAAAAAAAAAAAAAATACTTGCTGCCATCTCCATTGAAAAAATAAAATAAAATCGGCATAAAAGATGGTATGAGAATTAATATAAAATTATTTTAATTAATATTCAAAAGTTACAGAGCTAAGAACCGGACTTTGAATTTCATTGTCATATATACAACACAGCCACATAGTTAAAAGAATCTGTCTAACACTTCCGCGCAGATTAAAATTAAATCACCTTATCCAACAGGTTTCACACAAGTAATATTGACACTAAAATAGACTTCGAGTATGTTGATGTCGATTGCTGACAACTTGCACGTGAGGCCTACTGTTTGCGTTTGGTCAAACCATATAAATATTGTTACCTGCCGTTTTGTTTAATATACTATAACTTTGAATTAACTTACAAGTAAGCAAGCAGGAAAGCAAGCGAGCGAGTGAGTGGAATGATGAAGATGATGATGATGATGATGATGATGGAGGTTTTTCGTCTCCGCGACTCTGCCCGTCGCCGGGCGGAGTCCAATCGGCATGCGCCGATTCTCTGGCGACGTTTGTGGAATAGATAAATACGCCACGGTATTTATTAGTAATAAATCGATCATCGTGATAATCGGCTAGAATTAAATGGAGACAAATCCGTTTTTCAGTCTGTTGCCGCGTACACGATTTAAAGCGACCCCAGTAATCAGGATTTTACTAAAAAAAAATAAAGGGAACGTTGTGAACAGGAAACAAGGAATTATCTACTGCTTCGTATACATTATTTTTCTTAGACATAATTTTCGTGAATAATCCAGTCCGTGTGTTTTCGTTTCCGGTCGTCAAATGTCAGTTGTCCAGATTAGTAGAAATCAACAAAATTGTATATTGTTTCTCATATGGTGTTATGAAACAGAAAGTTTGTGTTAAAAATATATTTCCGTTGAAAATAAATTACCAGCTGGGTACCTAATAACTATTGGGACACAGTTTCACATTTAAGAACAAACTATGTGTCCTTGTATATCACGCAGTGCAGTGACTAACGCGCTCACTCACCCAGTCGGTTGGGATTCCTATCTGATTCAAATACAAATCTGCTCTGCACACTTTATGGTGTACAGAGATCTACCATATGGTTTTCGTTTTGAGGGGATAACATGGAAAATCCATCATCAAACATGTATCATCCACTTTTTTCCATCGCCTTGTTAAAGAACTTCATGTCTACAAAAAAGATTTTGGTCTTTTTTCCGTCTGATTATCCTATTCATGGCAGTAATGGCTATACAATATTCCTATTCCTTCTACTGTTTGTATCTTGATATATTTGCCGGTTTCTCGATGGTCTTATGTTGTTTAGTATAACGTATCGCTATGCTCTGTATAGTGTATTGAAAACATTACGGGAAGTGGATCTAAGCTTAACTTAGAACTAAACCTAAACTTTGATTATTGTTATAACGTAGTGACTTCTTTTTATAATAAAACCAGATCGAGCAGGGTTACAAGTTAGATAAAGATATAATTAAATATATCTTTCGAGAAGACTGAAATCTTCTACTTTCTTCACAATCTAATATACCAAGGGACTTAACTCGTCTTTCCATATTACAGGTTTGGACGTTTTCAGTTCTGCTATGAAACATGGTAATATGACAAACTATTTGATATAAGAGAAAGTTGAAATGTGTTATCAACATCGTCCAAACTTGAATGGTAAGCTTAAACACGTTCTTATCGTAGACCATTTAAACTAAGACTGTCATTATATTGTCGTACACTCTCAGTAAAACTATTGTCTCTTGTTTTTAACGAAACAATGCAGAGTGATAAAGAGTGCCAAAGAGACAAATAACTTGAAACAAAATTTTACTTTAAACTCTTAATTTCCCGTTTATTTTGTTCATTTATTTTTTCATGCAGTTTGATTAATCCAAAAATTTTAATTACATATTGCATCATTGATCAAACAATTGAGTCATGGCGTCGATATTTCGTTGTATAACAGTCAGAGACGTATATAAACATGCTTCCTCTGTTACAGCTTTGTTGCCTCTCACAAATTAATTGAGAAATATAACTTTTACTTATTCACAACGGCTATGAGTACGTCTTTTTCAACCGAGTGTATTCAATAAGCGCTTTTAATTTACAACTACATACTAATTAGTTCAACACTTTCGTTTTATGATGATTATTAAAATGTTAACAAATATATCACCTCTTATAATTGTACATGCGTTTGTCGCAATATACCTGATGAGGTAGTTTATATGTTGACAGAAAAGAATCCCTTTACCTTTGTTTATTTTCGCTCTTTCCAGAGAAGTTAATTTATTTGATGTGTAGGATCCATATATAGTCACATGTACATCACATACGTGATGTTTTACCAGGCTCGAATTTCATAAAGTTGATATTCATAGTGACATGTTTACAGATTTGACACTCAGGATGAATACTGACCTTGATCTGACCGTTTAATCTGAATACAGACTACTTAATACTGATCAAATATCGAACTCCAGTGTGATCCAAACAACAAATAACTGAACAATAAACAAAATATTCGTCTCTAAAAGTAAATGACATGGAGTGAATTTTCGTTAATTTATAATAGAAAATCCGTGGAAATAATGAAAGATATTCATAAGAAAATAATTAATATAACTCAATTAACGGACGTGTTCAACACCCCATATAACAGATTAAGTCTTCCTTTTTAATCCTAAAAATGTGCTGCAAATTGCTTTCTCTGTTGAATAAGTCTGTGGTATCAATATGATTTCGTTTTATTTTGCTTGACACCGAGGCAGTCAATATGTCTGTACCGAGGAACGACTAACCAATCCTACAAGATGACGTACAAATTCATTGTTCATCCCACCTGACACACTTCCTTCTTTCTTTGTGTATAATACACAAATATGCTAATACTTCCGGTAATTCTCTGTCAAAAGGGGGCGTGGTCTTTAGCCATGTGCTTCTTTGTTTATGTAAACATGTCGTATTTAAGAATCACATGTAAATTTGAGATAATTTATTCATCTGATATCTAATCATTGTTGAAATATATTACTTTTAGTTATGAAATTGCAATTTGACATCACAAAATATTGCTACATAGTGATATTTTCAAAATATCAGTTTCTGAAAATAGAACAAATTTGACCTTTAACCCTTGACTTGGCATCTTGGGAAACGTTCAGGCGTTGTCACGTGACTTCTTTGTGTGTCGGACTCGCAGCGTGTGAGTCAGACAGCCTTGTATCTCTCAGTATTCATCTATGTATTCAAATATATAAACGGAATTTTACCAAAATACTCTCCGATGTGGATGGAGAGGCCTTAGCGGTACTGTGTGTGCAAAAGGGGACATGTGGAGATTTTAAGTAGTACATTCCAAACGATTTTCGTGCAGGCACCTTGCTGGATTTCGTGGGTTGGTTATGGCGGTGGTCGGGCAAAGACACGCTCGACACATAATAATGCCCCCTCCGAATTTACCTCCCCACTCCCAACACGCTATCCTGACGGCTGCTGTGGCGGTTCCCTATTACCAGGTTGTTCCTCCACAAGATGTCCAGCCGGACAGACCCATAGGATACGGGGCATTTGGAGTTGTCTGGTAAGTAAACCGACTCGCGAGCCTTTGTTCCTGTCGTCTGTCGCGACGAGACATGATGGAGAAAATTTCACTTTCTTTCGTTGCTATATTGAAAACAAAAGCAAAATTTTACTTACCATGGTAACACAATAGTCAACTCATGTATGATATTCTATCATATATGTTATTTTTTATCTTCATTTTGTATTTATTGAGACAACAATGAAAACGAGAAACGTATGCTTTGTTTCTTTGTGTGTCCTCGTACGGACTGAATCAGCTGATCGGGGCCTGAGGCTCTGACAGCACTAACGTGAACCGTAGGGTACTGTCAGTATTGTCAAAACATTTATGTATGCTATAATTGAAAACTTGCCAGAATTAATTGGAATACTGTTAAGAAAATATTACACCATCATAATGTATTTGATGGGATTGTGTACATAAAAAAGACTCGCTTAGGGTCACTTTTCCTGGTCTTTGTTCGATTCTTGGTAAACAATAATATTGAACTGTTATATTTACTGTACATTTATTTTTTTATTCAAACTTTGAAGTAGTAATTGAATTCTAAAGAATTGTTTATATGCCCTTTATTATATATCATTCTAACTAGATATTATCAGTCAAGTTTAAATGTGAAATTGGAATTTGAAGCTTGAATCTTCTTCGAGGATCATGCACTATTTTCGGTTTACAACACACTTTGTGGTGTCCTGGGTTACATTGTGGCTGATGTCAATTAAAAGATTAAAATAAATCTTGTTATTTACAGATTTTATGCTGTCTCTTGATCAATCTTAAGTATAGTATTGATGGTGACTTGGTCTCAAAATCAAACCTCAGTATTTTGTAAAGTTAATATCTTCATTCCTCATCTAGACAAATGTATATTTTCATCCCAGATTAAAATATTGCAAGCTATAAATACAACCTGCTATTTATTAGAGAAATGGCCCAGGGGTGTCTTTTAAAGTTTTCAAAGAGATTAAGTTGACTGATGTGAATGGGCAGGGCATGTAATCTGGGATGAGTCGGCGACTTACTATACACTTCAATACAAGTTTAAAACACAGGATATTTTATCTAGCTAGGAGATTGTTTTTAGGCTATAGGAGTAAGATAGAGGTTTTTTAACTTCAGAAAAATCTTGGAGAAGCATGGACAAGAACCTTGATCTTGTACCATAGAAGGTTGTGTACCTCACTAGCCCAGAAAGTGCTAAAACAAATGTATTCTAAATTTTGCAACTCGAACTCGAAAATTTGAAGCATGATTTCTAGAATATCATTGTTAAAACTACTCAAGGGTTGGGTGTAATCGTGTCCATTGTGTATATGATTTTATCACTGGTTAATGTTCTCGTGTTCACAGTTCTGTGAAATATATTAATTTTTTTCAGTGGACAACACTATGTCAGTCATATTCTCCAAAACATATGCTTTGTGCACTTGTTGCTTTGTCAGTCAAGGCCATGAAGGGCAATATTCTACAGTACTGTAGATGTACTTACAATGTGCCATCTGTTGAACTCTTCCTAAGGAGGAGGAAAAAGTTAGAACAAAGAGAAAATAACCCTTTCCTGATGCCAATTATCGCAGACAACAAAAGACCTAAGTTCACAGTGTTGAATAGTGATAAGCGTTTGATGAATTGCCCAGTCTCTCAGATGATAGAATATGTCATATGTCTGAACTACACTTATAAACGATGTATTGGGTTTGTTGGTAGTCTTGAAACTTCAAGTTTATCTTCCAGTCCATGTTAAAGTAGATAATAGCTGTGTTTATCGGTGAGTAATGAAATGTAAGGGCACTTGGTTCTGTGTGATACAGGTACATTAACATGGTGTGGTACCAATAGCTGGAGTGTATGTTATAGTGAACAGCAGGTGGTTATAGGAGATTGGAGAGGTTATAAGTCCTGTACTGCCTCAACATGTTCAGAAGTTCTGTTGAAGGAGATTTGTGACTTTTCTGTAAATCCTGTCTCATTTGTCTATAAAGAATTAAATATGTTCACATGGAAAACATTAAGAAGAATAGTTTTTGATGTGCCTATATAAAAATTATCAGTATCTTCAACAAAGTAGGCAATGTCCTTCATTGAATATATAATGTGATTTTGAACTAACAAAAGGTGAAGTTAGAACATATTTCTTTGTTTGGGAAGCACTAGTTGAACAACCATGAAGATCAGTGAACCTTTAGTGTGTACATACAGTATGTACCTAGCACACCTGCCCTTATAGTTATAAGCACACTCCAATCTTTTTTTCTTGGAAAGCGATAGGTTCACATGTACTCAATCAAAGTCAGTGTACAATATTCATTCTTAACACATTATCTCATATAACAAGCAACTGGGTGATAGATCTGGCTAAAATTTCAAAATTTTATAAATTCAGTACGTTAATGCATTACATCAGAAAAGAAGTTGCTATAATGTGTGATGTCTTTGTTTGGGGAGTTTTAGTTGAAAAATTAATGAATATCATAATTCTGTGGATTGGGAAATTTCCATTATAGCTAAATGTATGTTTGTAATTGAAATTATCTCATCTTTAAACCACATTCCCAAAATTTTCAATATGCTGCTGAAAATTACTCTCCCAATTCACCAATTTTCTTCCCAAAATAAGAAAACATTTGCCATCCCAGACCTGTCAAACATCTTAATGCCATGTAGCTGGAAAATGTCTTGCAGTATTACTGTATATCTACATGCCAAAATGATTTGATAGGCCTCTGTATGCTGTGTGTCCAGAACAGAATTATGCAGGCAGATGAATAAAATTTTTGGGATTCCTGGCAGTCTTTCCACATGATACATATATGATATTTAGTTTGTGACACAACACATTATGTTATTTGTTATCAAGATTTTATGTGTTGACATAATTTAGAATGTATCTGGGGAAAAAAATTCAATCCAAAATCAACATAGTACTATTGAAAAAATGGTGCTTGACCCAAGCTTTCATTTAAAGGTGACTAATGAGAACATTTTCAATTCCCTGACAAAATATTGACAGGTATATTCATCAAAAGAAAATGTGGAATTGATTAAAATGGAGGAAAAAAAATGGTTACAGCATACATCATTTGACATATTTTGTAGGGAAATCATTTTTGCAGTGAAGCCTCAATGATCAGTAAAAATAATATGAGAGCTATTACTAGGGCAAGGTAATTGTGGAAATAAAAAAAATCCAGAAATAAATGATTATCATAATTCTGAGGTATGGAATTTGGTTATTTGTTCAAAATTCTCACTCTAGCTTTAAATGGACGTTTATAATTCCCAATATACATCTAAAAAGAAAAGGCAATAAATAAGTTGGTAAAGTTAACAGGTTATGGTTGAGATGCAGGATGGAAATTTTGCTGTGAAGGCTGAAACACATGAAGAGCAAGCATGTTATTGAGTTTGCTGGCTAATCCTGGGCTCCTATCTTCTTTAGTGTACACAGCACATCTCCTGGAGGTTCTTGCTATAAATAGAAGTACTTAGTATGCATAAAATATCACTGAGATCACATTTCTTCCAATAATCATGACTTGGTAGCTATTTCCAGGGACACATTTATACTCTTTCTGTGTACATTGATGTGTAAATATAGATTTGTATTTCATACAGTAATACATATGTGCATATTAATATACCTGCACAGTAGTAGTGTTGTTTCATTATTGACCCAGCTGTAAAATTGGTTTTTGTCATGCATACGTGTAGCCTAAAGCTAATTAGAAAATATTCTCGCTTATTCCTGCAAATCAATGTCTTAATTAAAAACATCTATTGTTCTAAAGGTGCTGTGCTTGCTTTGAAGGAATACTAGAACAATTTCGTTTTTTTTCTTTTTTTTTTTTTGGCCGAACAAATTTGGTTTTCTTTTTATTTCTTAAAATGACATTCTATGTGTGACTTCCAATATTAAGATTGATAAAGGTAAATATGTTAACTTTAATGTCAGAATTCATAAGAGATCTGTAAGTCATCTTTCACTCTACCATATTTATGCTGTAATCAACCCTGGGGATCAACACATATTATTCCTTCTTATTTCAAGTTGGGGATGGGTGTGGAAAATAAAACAAATTGCGTACTATAATTTTACACATTAGTGCTAAGGATGGGCGCATTAAAGGATATTTAAATTAAGTTGTTGTAATGTACAAGTCTTTAATTGTGTGTACATGTTAAGTCCTGTTGACATAGACTGGATACATCAGTAGATAACAATACAATTCAGAATTTTATATCACCTGGAAATGAATTTAACAGCATGTACACAAAATTTGTTAAACAAAAGTAAATTTGTTGAATTTCCATTATTCTGTGAAGCTCTAGAACTTTGAGACTGTTAACAGTTGCTTGAACTTACTAGCTGGGTATATATGTAACACACTGTTTCTGTGTTTATGACCAAAATGGCAAAAATTTTAAAATGCAGCTATAGCATTGCATGTCATAGTTACTTGTGAGTCTTCAGTATCAAGTTTTGTTTAATCAAGTATCACAAAAAAAAGCAACATTTGAAGTAGGTAACATTAATTCTTTCTGTCCTTGCAGGTCAGTAACGGACCCACGAGATGGAAAGAGGGTGGCCCTGAAGAAAATGCCTTGTGTCTTCCAGAACCTAGTCTCCTGCAAACGGGTTTACAGAGAATTGAAAATGCTCTGTCATTTCAAACATGACAATGTAAGTTCTCAAGTTGTCTTTTTTTCTCTCAATTAATTTTTGCCTTTAGTGCTACCAAAAAGTATATATTGTCAAGAAAAAAGCGAAAAAAAAAGCAATAAATTTTTCCATTAAGCTTCATAAATTTGTTTGCATCTTGTAGTCTGTCTTTCATTAAGAAAACATCTGTTGTGCATATATTTTTTCTTGACATTGTATTAGTTACGATCTTTGATGCCAACTGAAATTAGTTGACTGGGTGTGTTAATCACTTTTAAGTTTACAGTCGACATCTGAATATTTCCAAAAGTAATGATATTGAAGCTTATTTCATGATAAATGTGTTAATATATATATTTTTTGAATAGCTATTTTTGTTGGTGTAAGGCATTATTTTTTTGTTGCTATGCCAACTTGGTTGCTGCTTTGTGTTGAATTTGCCTTCATGATAAAATTCATTTATTTGGCCTGATAATAAACTTCCATTAAAAAAAAGTATGGTGGCACATATAAAATAGTTTTATTTGATATCTGTAATGAATATTTATCAAGATTTTTCCCTGTTCATTGGTAACCTTAGCAGTTGTCACTGATGTGCCGACCTGTTCATAAGAGTTGGTATTACATCAATAATTCATCATTCGTAGCAATATGTCGTGCAGTACCCACTCTCTCCACAAATAATATCAGATCAAAGTTTTTAAAAAAATCAATTTTGTTGTGTATTCATTCATTTTGATGGTAGTCTTATAAGTTGATGAATAGAATGAATTTCGATTGAATTTCTCAACCAACTATGTATCCGTATCATGAGATTGATTTTCAATGGGAGTTGAAAAAAGCATTTTATTTTATGCATATCACAGAGGTAGGAAAGGTCATATCAGATGTACTTGTACGTGACTTCTATTGTGGTAGATGGCTGTGGAAAGAATTTCAAACACTGCTGCTAAAATGATGGTTTTTCACTCAAACTTCATGAATTACATTTGAATTACTTTACTGGAGAAATTTTGACAGTTCAATTATAACCGAATAACATCAAGACAGGAGAAAAGTACTACAAGAAATGAAAAGTGTTCGAGGGGGAAATATGTGGAAAAAGATGTTGATAACGGCAAACTGATAATTTTTTATTAGCTTCAGAGAACAAATGTGATAAGATTTATTGGGGGAGGGGAATGTGACACTGACTTCATTATTGCTATACTCGGTAAATCCTAAGGGTTACTAGGGTCATGATTGAAAGCTGACCTGACAGCTGGTGTAAATCCTGCTTGGTGAACTATATCAAGATTATTTAATTTTGACTTTGAAGCTTTGGCAGGTGTTTGATTACAAGAATTTAAACGATTTAAAGTTTTTGTTTTATTGTTGATATTCTTAATCAATATGGTATTGGGTGGAAATTAAAAAAAGATAAAAACAGCCTTGGATGTTTCTGTTTTTTGGAAAAGCAAAAGATGAAATATTTGCCGATTACTATACAGTGCAATTTCGGGGAATTTTATTTGCAAGTGAACCAACATGTGATCTTTGTTATAAAACATGATCCATATTGTTTACACACACATATATGATGAAGTGGTGGGTGTGACCACAGATTGGGTTGGGTGTGTCCATTATCTTTACCTGTACTTATGCTGTAATCTCTATGCTTGTGTCTTTCAGTAGTGTGTAGTATAATCTTAAAGTCAATGTATACGTGGTATTGTGTACAGTGGTCTAAACAAGATTAGAATGAGAATCAGAATGTTCAATATCAAATGGACAGAGAAAATAATTACATGATTAACTTGGCTTATGAGAGCAGAGCCCTTGATCCAATTTACTGAATCTCTGGTATAACCTCCTCCCAAGCAACTTTCCCTGGGTGTATCAATAATTCTACCTGTGGTAACACTATGCCGTTGCAAATCCTGTGAACAGGTAACCCCCTCCCACCTACCAGATTCTTTATACTGAACCAATGACTGACATTACAGGTGTCACCTGTGGTGGGACAGCCATGTTCATATCTGTATCTACATCAGGTGTCATATCCTAGCTAAAAGAGTTTGACCCTGAAAAGTTCATTTAATAAGGTATATTTATAAATCAGGTATATTTGTGAAGACTACCATCTTTCCTCTCAATGCACAAGTCTTGCAAGTTTTCGCTTTTAACTGAAGGTTTTTGGTTTCTGACTACTTCACAAGCTGAAGAATGTAATATAGTTTTCAACCTGAATTTGACAGCAGTGCATTCCTTCAAAAAAAATAATCATTTGTAATATGCAATTGTATAATAATTTATATGATTTTTTCTTCATATTGGGGAAGATATTCTTGATTTTATTCTTTTTAACAGGGGGAAATGTTATGTTTTCAGCTTAAACAAAGCAAACAGATTTCAGATCATTTTGTGATATATTTTGTCACCTGTTTTTTTATGAATTGGAATACATCTACATATTTGTCAATTTGATATCCCAGCCTCCTCACTTCCCACTTACTTTGTGTAATAATGCAGAGATGTGTCTCGGCATAACCTTCCGCCATTGAGTGTAGAATGTACACGAGTACTCAGAATTTTGTATATTTAGTCCCTAGGGTTTAAAATGAATACTTGAACTTGAGCCATATGTTTAACTTGTGATACATTGACGTATTTACCACTTCAAAGGAAAGCATTCTCGGTTTCATGTCTATTAGCAATGTGTAAAAATTTCTTAATATATAATATTTAAAATAATATTTAAAATATTTTTTTGACTTCAAATATATTTGTGTGTTGTAAGTATTGATGATTTAAAGGTTAGAAATATTGTATTTAGTAAACGGTCAAACTGATGCAGTGTGAAATCGGTCTAAAAAATTTGCAGGTGATTCTGCTGTAATTAATTCACCTTCAATGCTAACAAATTACTTTTGGTTGTGGCTAAAATGAGGTTCTCTTGAGTTGATAGATCAGTAACTCCTCCCCATCCCTCCCCTCAAAAAGAATGAAAATATGAAAACAAACAATTGTCTAAAAAAAAAAGGCAATTCAAAAGCAAAATGTAAACTACTGTAGATGTTTGGGTGTTCCATTCCATGACTAAGCATTCTTCCTGTGTAGATTGCTATGTAGCCCAATATTAGTGGCATGGTATGTATAATTTTGATATGGAAAAGACACCATGAGTAGCAACATCTGGTCAGAAGCTTTGGTATTTAAAGGATGTTTGATGCCAGTATCTGGTTTGGGTAGATCCACCCCAGAAATGTCAAGCATGTTTGGAATGTGCTGTGAATCAACCCTCCACATAATACTGGCAACTAGGTCACTTTGAGTTGACTCACTTTGACATAACTTTCTCTTTAGCTTGTTCCTTTTTGTCTCGCGGTTCAGTGAATCTGGTGACATAAAAACACTAGATTTGAGACTGTGTGAGGATTTTTAATGTACAAGTGGTTGCTGTGTTGAACGAATTAGAATAAAATGCTTTAAGATCTATGTATCTTGTCTTGTAATAATGTCTCTGACATTGAATTATCCAAAAAAAGTTTCTAAAAAACATGCCATACAAATATATACTTCAAACTTCATAAGTTTTGAATGCATGAAAGTTATAAATAAAAAAAAAACATTTAGTCTTTAAAAAAAAATAATGAAGTCCTGTCATCAGTTTTGCTCAATAAAATATTTCATTTGCTGTAAAATTATGCCTCGAGAAAGTCTGAATCATTAAATGAAGTATTTACAAGCGTAATGTTGGGAAAACATAAGTTGCAGTGAGAAAGGGTTGTATGAGAGATGGAGTTGTATTGTACCTTGTGTGGCTGCAGTATGAGCTAGTCAAGTCTCCAGTGTACTGTCTATTGATTTTAGGGGAAATCCACCCATATACTAAAACATCTAGGCCAGCTATACAGCCACTGTATCATATCAGCCTCCCAGCTTGGTTAGCTTGAGCTGGCAGTAATTATACAGCCGTAGAATGCCAATCCGTCTGGTTAGCTTGAGTTTATGATAAAGCAGGTAGAAAAGATTATCCTTCAGATCAGGTTAGCTTTAAACAAGATACACACTGCCTTGTAGAGAAATGTTCTACAAGGGATTTTTAATCTGAAAATCTGCTTGCAGAGGAAGAACAAAGCTTCTTTGTGTTTGCATGAGACATGTTTGTGTTATTTTGAGAAGAAAATTGTTTAATTTAGAAACAAATATGAAGTAGGAAACAATTAATTTCAGGCATTATTTATTTGCAAACATGACATGTTATTGATCCAATAAGTCACAAAAATTTTCAGATGCATAAATATCATGTAGGCATTGAAAAATTGACATCACAACAGAATTTATTTATGTATCATACTCTGTAACAATGTACATGTAAATATATATTGGTAGGTCAAGCTGTGAATTAAATATGTAACTATCCTGAATCTCCATTTTTATTGTCTGTCTTTAGCGGAATTAACCTTCCTGTACAAAGTCTGAAAACATACATAAACTATGTAACTCCTGTAATGAAGAAAGGAAGCAATATCTTGGGTTTTAAACAACAATATTGTGTATTTACAGGGCTCTCACACCCCATTTTGGGACTGGGGCCAGGGGCCCTTAGAATTGGGAAAAATAATGGTGTTTTCCTTAAAATTGGGAAAACTTGGGGTCTAAATTGGGAAAAAAAGATACTATTTTGCATTGGGAATTTGGCCCCAAATCTGGCAGATTGAGAGCCCTGATTTACAACTGTTTCATGATCTTTCTTCTGTTTTTTCAGGTATTATCAGCTCTTGACATCCTACAGCCACCAAACATTGACTTTTTCCAAGAAGTGTATCCTTTTTAGAAAACGGAAGTAATTAAGAAAAGAAGACAAAGCCAATCTATTAGAGATGAATACAAAGTCTTGGTTCAGAATTTTGGGATCTGTGTTCGTATTAGATACATGTTAAAACACTGTAGACAAGGTACTTTTTCTATTGTTTCATATTTCGTTAAAAGTGCATTGCTGTAGTGTGTTATTGCAGATGACTATGAGGATGTGTTGAGTGAGTGACATGCTCACACTTGTCAATAAGGAAGTGAGTTGGTATTAATTATGACAGAAATGTAGATGACTGACTTGTCTCTGTTTTAGTTTGTTCAAAGTTTGGTATTATCATCTCTAAAATGACAAAGTCATACAACCAAATAGTATGTATCATGTAGTCCTGTCGTCACAAAATTAGAATATTTCCTGCTTTAATTATTTTTGCAAAAAAAAAAAAAAAAATCAAAAGCCAAAAAAAAAAAAATAGAAAATGTTGAATTTAAAAATGGGAAACAGCTCATTTAAAGATTATATGGAAAATGTAAAACTTGCAAAAAATCACCAATATTCTGAGGAAGATATATAACTTGTGGTTTGTCACTTTGGACTGTATCACATACTAAGCTATACTGGTAATAATATGATTTGGTGATGAGGTACTAAGTACTGAATATATATCAGGTTTACATAGAATACTGTCTAGACGGCTCTGGTGTACTGGGCTGACCTTTTTCTGGTATCCCTCCAGATTCTTTGTATGTGCTGATTGTATAGTTTCTCTCTGATGCTTACATAGAGAGAGGCCTTTCTACATCCGAGTGGGGATGAATGTACCCAGTTTCACTGTAGCTAGCATGATCTGTAGGGTCAAAAGGTGTGTATGTTAGCTTCAGGGTAAGATACAAATAACAAAGTGTTGTTTAACTGGTAGAATTACGGTAATATACTGGAAGTATTTACAATGAATAGAATTAGTCGCTGAAACACTGATAATTGTTATCGTGATATAATCAGGGGCTTGATTTATTCAGAATGACCCCGAGTTGACATTTACATCTAAAAATAGGACGTTTTCCTGTGGATACAGTGTCAAGTGATGAAAAAGCTGAGAGGTGATGTCTGTAAAATTCTAGTCAAGGATTGTTTTATATCTTTTAAATTTATGTTTCATCATCAGTTTAACAAAAATAATTTCAGATCTTTTTACTGAAGTCTCGAGTTACTATTGTTCTTTTGCATGCACAACACCTGTAAGCTGTATCTGTGGTGTTTATGCCTACAAATCCTCAAAGATGATAACAAAGACGATAAAATTTTTATGTTGGTCACCAGAAAATTCCAATTTATTATCTGGTTGAGTTGAGACAAGCTAAATATTCAGAAAAATATATGCTGCCATTTTGTTTTTTATGTTTAGTTATATTGTTTTCTCCTGTGAAATCTGAGACACTTCTGTGTAGGTTGGTTTTACCCGTATAAGTTTCTATTCAGAACTCTTGACTGAATTACTTCTGGTTCACTTCAAGCCAGTCTGATTTATTTGTGAATGATTTTGCGGGCCTGTGTCGGTTCCTGTTGTCGACAAAGCACTTCTTTGTTGTGTTTTTTCTACATTGTAGTTTTATTGTCGATGTCAAAAGTGTTCTTAATATGTCTTTAGTCTGTATGGTGTAATGGGGCTGTGGTTGTTGGCTTCTATTTATGAAGAGTCATTTTCCTTCTACAGTAAGATTAAGTATAGAATATTGTACATGTGTCCTTGACCAAATTTACTTCAATATTCTGAAAAGATGTTTCATACAGAAATAGATAAATATTTTATTTATTTACTTTTTTATTTATATATATATATTTTTTTTGACCTGCATTATGGATGGTATTATTTGTTAATTTTCTGTTGGTCTGTACTAGATCTATCCACCTGTCTGTCCATCTGTATGTATCCGTCCATCTGTCCGTTGATCCATAGAACTTGGACTTAGCACTGACTCCAATGTGTTGATTGTTAGCTGGAAGTTATATATTTTTGTGTCAAAGGTTGTTGGATGGTCCTTAATTTGTGATTTCAATGTTAATTTAATGTCAATTGATAGAATATGTTACAGATACAAGTTACATGTTGATAATTTTTACATTTCAATAAAACATTCAGCTGCTTCAATCAAACTGGAATTAAACTTGTTAAGTCAATAAGATAGGGAAAAAATACTTTGTTGTAGTTAGCAGAAAGTGAGTCTGGTTATTAAAATGACCTCCAACAGCTTCAATTCTTCAGTTTAGAAAAAACTGGCTACTAGTGCTGTTTTATTGTCTTTCAATAAGCCCACCCCTGACTTTGGAGTTCGAGTTTATGTGTCCGTCCCCTGGCAGATTACTGGATGAAAATGGTACTGTATATTTTTTTTATACCTTACTGAGGACGGTTTCTGATACTTAATTCTCGGGACAGACAGTAATATCCTGATGGTAGTCCAAGCTACAGAGGACAGACTCTCTAGTTGCAAGTCTATGATTAAGTTCTACTGTGTCTGTATAACATGGATTGTGTAGTTTTAAATATACTCAGGATGCCTGGGGGGAAATATGGTGGATAACAGTTTTTTCATGTAAAACTCCCTGGATCGTCATTAGTCCAATAACGACTTGTATCACAAATATCTAGGAAAATATCAGATGTCTTGTGAATCTGAAAAAATACTGTTAAATGTCTGCCATCATACTGTGAAACATGGTCACTCGGAAAACAAAGTCAATCGACTCGCATATTCTTTGATATTGATTTTAGGTGGGTTTTTTTTCCTGTCGCAAACGTTGAGAGCTTTACCCTTGGGTGAGGAAAACTCACTCAATGAAATAGCTAATGCAGAAGATGGAAGAAAAAAAAAAAAAGGCCATTAATTCTGTGGCCAGATGGTGGATTTGTTTCCATAGCAACAGTAAGAGAAAACAAAGTGTCATATTCTTGAGGTTTTGGCCTGTGATTAATAAAACGGATAGCCATGGACTCCAAAATCTTTTTTCAGTCATCAGTTATCTTCCAACAGATTCTTTATTGTTATTTTGTGTTTGGTTGGAATAAAAATTTTAAAAAATTTTCAGGTAACTAACGTTCCTGTATGTATTTAAAGTCCATGGTACTTAAAGCATTTCTTTATTTACTTTGTTGATTTACTTTAATACCCAGTGGCAATCTTGATTACCCTTTCAAATTAAATTTAATTAAATAATTATCAAAAACAATATTTTGAAATTATCAGCAGTTTTTCAACTTAAGAAAAAAAAATCTGAAAAGGGTATTTTTTAATATACAGATATAAAAATTTTGAATGGTTTGAAAATAAGTAAAATGTGATTCCTTGACCAGCTGTCAGTTATGTACTAACAGAACTAATGCAGAGTGACCTGCACAAGATCATTGTTTCTCCACAACCCCTCACTTCCGACCATGTCAAAGTCTTTCTATACCAAATACTCAGAGGTAAGTTTTTCCTGATCATGTTGAAATCTCTCTATACCAAATACTCTGCAGTAAGTCACTTTGGACCATGTCGAAATCTCTCTATACCAAATACTCTGTAGTAAGTCACTTTGGACCATGTCGAAATCTCTCTATACCAAATACTCTGCAGTAAGTCACTTTGGACCATGTCGAAATCTCTCTATACCAAATACTCTGCAGTAAGTCACTTTGGACCATGTCGAAATCTCTCTATACCAAATACTCTGCAGTAAGTCACTTTGGACCATGTCGAAATCTCTCTATACCAAATACTCTGCAGTAAGTCACTTTGGACCATGTCGAAATCTCTCTATACCAAATACTCTGCAGTAAGTCACTTTGGACCATGTCGAAATCTCTCTATACCAAATACTCTGCAGTAAGTCACTTTGGACCATGTCAAAGCCTTTTGATACTAGATACCCAGAGATAAGTCAATTGCAACCTCATCAAAATCTTTCTATACCAAACACTTGGCGGTAAATCACTTCTGACCTTGTCAAATAAATTTCAGACCTTTACAAAGTCTTTTGAACACCAATAGTTAAGTCACTTTGAACCTTGATATGTGATTCAGTACTCTCTACGCAAGTAATTTCCGTCTGTGTCTTTATATATTGTAAACCAACTATATAATGATCCATATATCAAAGTTGTATTCTAGAATATATCTTAAAACCATTATTGAAGTTAAAAGTTCACACATTCTTGATGCAATTTCAATAGACTATGTGGTTTGTGTTAATTCATGTAAAAGGATGATAAAACATCATTGTATGGAAACAATGACTTACAGTGTTCCAACAAAATATTATTGTAAGGGGAAAGAAATACTTTTTAATATTATATTTTATTTCGTTATATTTCGTTAGCTTCCCAAGCAGTAATAATAATTTCATTTGTAGGTATTAATTTTACATTCCCAAGCAATATTTATTTATGTTTTTTTGTGATGTTCATTCCCAACCACCTAACAATGTGTATTTTATTCATAAAATATTCATTATTTCCAATTAAATTTTTTCCCCACAGGCTTAAAATACCTCCATTCTGCCAGAGTTTTACATCGTGATATCAAACCAGGAAACTTACTAGTCAACAGTAACTGTGTACTAAAGGTAGGTTATCAACATTGGCCTAAAAACGGGACTGACAAGTCCGACTATAATGTATTGAAAGAGTAATGATGCAAGATCGGTTAAATTCAATAATCGATTATCAATTACAATAGATAGATATTTTGATATAGCTAATCCAATACCTTCTTGACTAACTGTGTGTCCAATACTCATTTAAAGTTAATGCATTCTTCATTGAAGTAATATTTTGGTTTTTTGTAACTCCAACCTGATCTACCTCACTTAACTAACTTAACATAAGAATAAATATTATTGGCAATTATCATCTTTATCGTGCATAATATGTATTTTTCTTTTTTGCTCAAAGACAACAAAAATATATTGTAAGATACTGACGATTTATTATGAAATTTTAAAATTGATCATTAAATTCGATTAGGTTCAACGATTATTTAATTAATTATATCCAACTATTCTGCCATTACTATAAAAAGGGGACCAAATTTTTCGGCCAGTAATGGTCATGTTGAAAAACCATGATTCTCAGGAAATCATATCAGACTGTGCCAATAACTAGCCCTGTAATAAACCAAGGGGCTTTCTGAGCAAGAAGGGAGCTTGATGTAAATCAGTAATGCAATATTTCTAATAATAGGCATAATTTCTAAACTGTGGTAGGCTGAATATTATTTATGTGTATGTCTAACGTTCAGAAAAGTTGTTTATAATGTCAGATTTTTAAGATGTGAGGGGAGAAAAGGTCAAATATTTTATCAGTTGTAAGTACAGCCAGGTGTCGCTGAAGTGAGGTGTCAGTTAAGTCCGGTCTCACTGATTAAAGAAAGTAGGCTGAATGCAATGGTACGAGTGATATCAGTAAAATTAGTGATATCAGTAAAATTAGCTGTGAGTGTGTCAATGGTTTTAGTTACCTAATTCATAACACAAGAGAAAGAAAATAATAATCAACCATGGAAATTGTATAATCCTGTATATTTTGGTCAGGATCAATAAATTCTTGAAAAATTCAATTTATTTATAAATTACTTGTCATGGAAAACTTATTTGTTTTCAGTAAAATTAAAATAGATACCCCAAAAATAGCCTATCGATTAAGTAGAGCAGGAAACGCATGGAGTGGGATCCCCCCCCCCCTGTAATGGTATCCCAGAAAGTGGTTAATGCAGTTTTAAAGAAATCGACTTTGTTGTGATGGCGTCAACAAATTAAATATAATGTCAGCAATATATAGCTATTGATTTTTTCAAAACCAATAGTCTGGACTCTGTGCGAATGTGTTTTTTCTAAAAATATGTTCTATAGCCTTTGGCTTGAAGTAAATTCCTGATCTTGAAATACACCAAAATATCTATATATATTGACTCTCTACATACCAGAATAAGAATCAACATTCTATTTTTGAAGTCATTTCAATTTTATTCTCTTTGACCAGAAATTTCTATCAATATCATTTTATTTAGATTCAGTACATTTATAGTACATACTTCATATCCTAAATCATTCAGATCAGAATTTGCAAGTGAAAATGATACGTTGCAGTTCATTTACTAGATAAATTCAACATCAAAAGATTAATGACAAAGGGACTTAATTTTAGATTTGTTCCCTGTTAAGACCCCCACACTCACAAAGGGACACAATTTTAGATTTGTGACCTGTTAAGACCCCCACACTCACAAAGGGGCACAATTTTAGATTTGTGACCTGTCACGTCCAGGCCCTCAAAATATTCACAAATAAATGCCTATCTTTATATGAATTTTCAAAAATGAAACAGTTTTACTGAATTTCTGTTGAATGGATACATTCCAGAGATTTTTATTTTCTCTCTAAGGTCTTTTTTGTTTTTGCATTATGGAAGTATAATTATTTTCTGTATCATTGTGGGAGGGTGTCATTTTACAAAAAAATCACTATAGTGAAAAATTGGCTTAAAAAAATTGATAACTTTGAAATATGTTTTTAAACATTTCTTTTCAAACTGGTTTCCAATTGACTTTCTTAAATCCTTTGTGCATGTATCTTTGGCAATACATTGGTTATTTTAGTAAATATACCTGATTCGTTTAAGAGTCCTTTCTTTATGTAAGACAATATTTCCCAATTACTCCTAAATAAGGATACATCTCCAAAACCCCCATACCTGCAAAATTATAGGTAAAATTACTCCCAGGTTTTAAAGACTGTCCTATATATACACATTGATAGAGGTAAGATATGCCCCAAGTTTCGAAATACAAAGGCGACACTGACTTTATATTTTTGAGTTGACTCTAATATGGAACATTTTGTTTGCTGAACAGATCTGTGATTTTGGATTGGCGCGGATTGAGGAGCCGGACGAGTCTATCCACATGACCCAGGAAGTTGTGACCCAGTATTATCGAGCCCCAGAAATTCTTATGGGGGCAAAGCATTATGGGTCAGGTGTAGATATATGGTCCGTCGGCTGTATATTTGCAGAACTGCTCGGACGACGGATTCTCTTCCAGGCGCAAAGTCCTATACAACAGGTGAGTAATGTAATTATAAAGAAACTATGTAGTATTGAAAACTGCATCGTTTTCTTACTGACACTGTGTTAATGAAAACTTGAGTGTGCACAATGGTTCTGATGAACACCATATCATATACAGGATTAACTTTTATAGTTAGGAATGGTTCTGATGACCACCAGGTCATATACAGGATTAACTTTTAGTTAGGAATGGTTCTGATGACCACCAGGTCATATACAGGATCAACTTTTATAGTTAGGAATGGTTCTGATGACCACCAGGCAATATACAGCATTAACTTTTAGTTAGGAATGGTTCTGATGAACACCAGGTCATATACAGGATTAACTTTTAGTTAGGAATGGTTCTGATGACCACCATGTCATATACAGGATTAACTTTTAGTTAGGAATGGTTCTGATGACCACCATGTCATATACAGGATTAACTTTCAGTTAGGAAAGGGTCTCATGACCACCAGGCCATAACTGTGTTTACTACAAGTTCCATGTTTTTGACCCCAGCTATATGACATAATCAGGTGTTGACTCTCCTAGGTGTTTATATATACTGGATGTTATATTCTTGTCTGCTGAGATCAAGGTGTATAACATATACCTTAAAGCCATCTGTTTTCCTGTCAGTCTCACCTCTACTTACCTGTGTTACCAGCTGTGTGTGACGGACAGTCGTTAACACAGGTGAGAGTGTACTCGCTGACCGGCCACTGCACGATAATGATGTAATGGAATTACATATGACAGATTGACGACTCTACTAGATTTAGTTATACGAAAGCAGCCATTGTCCTCAGAAACCCAGCCATTGAACTAGTAACAAGTGACATTATTGAATTGGTCCTCAAAAAACCTTGCATATATACCAGTTACAAGACATAATTTCCCTCTGAAACCAATAGTAATGATAAAACATGCTTTAATTAAGCTTAGGAATATCACATTGTATCTCTATACTAGACAAAAATTCATTTTAAGAAAAATGTGACATTTTAGTGTTTTACAAGAATGAAGTATTACCCTTTAATCCAGAAATTTTCTGCTTGGCATATCATACCAATTTTCTAAATTGTGATTTCGTGTAGAATAGATTTGTTAATAGACAATCAGGTTTATTCCAGCTTGTGTTGGTTATTTTTCCATTTCTTGTGCTAGAGGGGCTGTATGTTGAGGAGTGGATCAGTCCTTTTTTCCTTGTTGTAGCTAGTATGTGCCATTCCTCAGCTGTGGATCATACCATTAATAAAATTAGGGTTACTAAATCTCTGATAGTGATTGATGGATAGAGCCGCCTTCATAGGATTAATCCCTTGACCACAGCACACCCTGTTAGTCGCGGTTTAGTCCAGTGACAGAATTTGGTTTTATTGTGTGTATGAAGCCTTGATGATATCGTTAGTGCGGTAGCCTACAGAATGATCCAATCTCTGAGAATTGTCATTACAGAAGAATAGTGACCAGTCCAAGGCCAGACTGACCAGTCCATTTCAATAACACTAGCCATGGTTCATGCTACATTATTCTTCTGTGAACTGATTATTGATTTTGTAAAAGACCTCCACAAATTTATCTGAAAAGATGTAAGCCTCTTCTATATACCCAGGACTCTTAAAACTAGGGTTTGCATGGTAAAAAAGAAACTGTTAAAATTTGTACTGATGCTCCTTACCCATAGTGTTTTGTGTTTCACTCTCCTTACCCTTAGTGATTTGTGTTTCATTCTCCCTACCCATAGTGATTTGTGTTTCATTCTCCTTACCCATAGCGATTTGTGTTTCATTCTCCTTACCCATAGTGATTTGTTTCATTCTCCCTACCCATAGCGATTTGTGTTTCATTCTCCTTACCCATAGTGATTTGTGTTTCATTCTCCTTACCCATAGCGATTTGTGTTTCACTCTCCTTACCCTTAGTGATTTGTGTTTCATTCTCCTTACCAATAGCGATTTGTGTTTCATTCTCCTTACCCATAGTGATTTGTGTTTCATTCTCCTTACCCATAGCGATTTGTGTTTCATTCTCCCTACCCATAGTGATTTGTGTTTCATTCTCCTTACCCATAGCGATTTGTGTTTCATTCTCCTTACCCATAGTGATTTGTTTCATTCTCCCTACCCATAGCGATTTGTGTTTCATTCTCCTTACCCATAGTGATTTGTGTTTCATTCTCCTTACCCATAGCGATTTGTGTTTCACTCTCCTTACCCTTAGTGATTTGTGTTTCATTCTCCTTACCCATAGCGATTTGTGTTTCATTCTCCTTACCCATAGCGATTTGTGTTTCATTCTCCTTACCCATGGTGATTTGTGTTTCTTTGGAATCTGAGAAAAGGACTGGTCTGTGCCGACATGGTTATTTTTATGGACAAGACACTTGACCCTTTTCAATTTTGTTAGCATGCAAAGGGGCTCCTGTATGGTGTTCTGTAAGGTAGCAACCAGCTACTACAAGGAGACTCCACCTCAAAATGACCTATATACTGACAATATACTGGGCTGTTTATCAAATCTCCTTTATTATTTAACTTGCATTTTTGTATCTGAATAAAGTGGTGTTTAGAGAGGATTTCAAACAATTCTTGATCACTCTTTGTAAATTAGTGAGCGATAGAATGTTGATGAAGGACAACAATTTCCAATATCTTGAAAGTGAATTAATAAATATAAACGGTTACTGTTATCCAAAGCATATTTGATATAATATAGGTTATCATCATTCTTCTGGCTGATGGGTGATATAAATGTATTTAGTTGCATATTACATACCGCGAGACTGTCGTCACCACAAACAATTTATTAAAACATCAACTTTGATACGGAATATTTTGTGTCACAATTCTCCCTCTGTTATATCCTCGAATTATAAGTGACATTGAGTTCTCCGTGTGGCTGGATGTCTGTCGCTGTCGTAATAAAACAGGCCACTAAAAAGTTTCGATAATGGATGAAAATGATAGTCAACTTGTGTGTCGTAAGGACATTAATTGTGTCTCGCTTGACTGGCCAGGAGACAAGCTTCACCTAGCTAACAGCTGTGTCCCTATGACAGAACCTGTATTGGTGATGATCACGGAAGATATTGTCTTGAAAAGGAGCTGTAGTATTTTATATTGATAAATTTGAAGAGTTACAGTGACATAGCATAAATTGTAGGCTGATCATGATTGATCATTTCAAAGTTGGTGAAATTGATAACATTTGTCAATTTCAATTTGATTACAGATAAAAGTTTATAAAACCTGTTAAATTGACTATATTTGATTAACTGGATTTGCAATTTTTCTTGTTCTTTTTTTGAAGACTGAATGGTTCATCAAGTGAAACGGACAAAGTAAAATATTCTATGTATGTTTCTTGTGTATTAACTGGAGTTATACAGTGATAAGAAGGCAGAGAGATGATCATTCTGACAGTGGATTGATTCAAAGAAAGGCTTCTCCTATTTCACATAACTGACCTGGGCTGTCATCCTAGGTCATGTCAGGACATTAATCTGAAAATAGTCTATATTAAGAACCAGTTGTACAAGGGCCAGGTCATTCAGAATAATACTGTATTTACCTTTAATTGAATTGGTGTAAAATATTTTGCTCAGATTGAAAATAAAATCTATTTAGTTTTATGGCATTTTACAAAGAAATATGCAGCATTTTCTAAAACTGTATAAATTATGTTACTTAAATTGTTTCACATTTCAATTAAATTGTCATACATTTTTCTGAAATTGTTCTACATTTTAACTCAATCCGTCTGATATTTTACTGACTTTGTTCCATATCTTACCAATATTAAAGCAATTGAGGGCATATCTTACAAAATTGATATTTTCAAATAATTGTAACATGTAACAAAGTAAGTGTTATTGTGTAACAATTACCACTATTTTCAAATGATGGCACTCCAGAGCTTAAATTGGTTCTATAGTGTTTATCAATTGGAACAATGATATTTGACAATTTGCCTAGAATGTTTTGTTTTGATTGGATGTTGTATTGACAAGTACCATGCTGTTGTCCTGGTGGAGTCGTGCAGGTTGCCGACTCCCGGGCTTGTTGACTGACACTCATTCATAACTGTTGTATGATGGAAGGTAATAGTCAGTACTAGGTCATTGGCCAACTGGGTCATAGGTCAGTGACTGGTGGGACAGAACACATCAAATATAAAGGATAAACGAAAAGGCAGTTTACTGCTGTGGCCTGATGGGTGATCAGAGAGGTTTTACTTCTTGAGAACTATGGGTAATATGGGGGTTGGGGGGGTGGGGAAGGGGGTTGACTGTTATGGTTTTCTGGTTAATTTGGACAGAAGGGTTTACTTCTTTGGGTTTCTCGGTAATCTAGACTGAGGAGTTAATCCACCAGATTTGACCTTGAGGTTTATCAAAATTGTACAAATATATCAATTCTATCAAATCATTTCAAGATAAAATATCTTGGATAAAATTTGAATTTCCAGTATTTCCTTATCTTTTATGTCACTAAAAAATGTCATTAGATTCAAAATGATTCACTTTGAATACAAATGTTTATACTTTTAGGTCACCTGAGGCAAAGTCTCATGGTGACCTAATGCGATCGCCTTCATCTGGCAGAGTGAGGAGTGTGTCGTGCATCTGTAAACAATTTGATATTTTCGTCTTCATCTCAAAAATTCCTTATCCGAATTCAATGCAATTTTGCAGAAACCTTTCCTGGCAGAAGTTACAGCCAAATTGTGAATTATACAGTCTCCACCCCCAGGGGCCTGAGAGGCATGGCCAAAAGGGGTCAAATTTACTTCATTTTTCAAAAAACTTCTTCTCAACACCCAGATACAATAGAATCAAATGGTCTTCAAGGATGTATTAATCTTAAGGGGCTTTACAAAATCTTGTGAAATTCATGGCCGGAGGGTCTCACATTTCCACATTGGGAGGGAGTAAAGTTTACTATAGTTTATATAGGAAAACTAGATTTTTGAGCATAATTTGTTTAATTTCCATTGGAAATATTTCAAACTTGGTTAGAATTATGAGCGAAGGATGCCTATAATCATTGTCACAATTTCTGTTTCATGACACTGGATAACTACCCTTTAACCTCTATATTCAATATTGCTTGTTGTATTTTGTTTATGTTGGGATTTGGTGAACTTTTACACAGTAATCAATTTTTATCATTGTTAATCAAAATTTTTGTCAACAAAAACACCCCAGCATTGTTAAAAGGTTTGTCATAGATTTTGATTGTTGCAAAAAGAGCTGTGAAATATACAATAGTAACATGTGTAATTCATTATGTGTGGTAAAATGGTGACAAATGTTTACCTTAATTATCAAGTGTATTTTGTGTATTTAGAGAGGAAATAAACAAACTATCCTGGACTAAGTTATCTGGGTTGGTACTTGTATAGGCCAGTCCATGAATACTAGGTTGCTAAATTTTGCAGAATAATTATCAACAGATGGAGTACCAGTTTTCAGCTGTCTGAGTCACTAGCTCTGTACCCCTCAGCTAAAAATGGAACAGTTCAGATAACAAGTTGGTTGAGTCAATGCTGAATTTGTAGGGGAATATATATTTGGAGAATGTTCCAGGACCCAAGGAGATTTTGTGAAGATATGTGCCCTGTGGTGTAGGAATGAGGAATTCATGCTCCTGTGTCTCAAGGGGCCTGAACGGTTGTCTGTAGTCTTCTTCAGGCGAGACACATGAAAAACATACTTGTAGTAAAGGAGAGATTCACTGGACTGTGATTCCTTTTAAGTCTAGTTTGATACTTGGGGTCCTGTGTGTTGGACAGCAAAATGTGACGCCTCATACTGTGATAGGAGTTAGTATCACAAAGGGTCAGCATTGAAAAATATTGTCATTGTTAGAATTTATTGAAAGGTCAAAGGTCATCAAAGAAAGACTTCTAGGGTCTTGTGTTTAAAATCCATGCAGCAGTTTCTATTAGTTTATAATGCATTATGCAGGATATTGATATTTTCTTGTCAAATTCACAGGTAGCTGTATGGGAGGAAAGTAACACCTTGATGAACGTACAAAATCTTGCTAGATGCTACTTGCCCTTTGTCAGGAAAAAAGTAACTGTTGTACTGGGTATTTTTCAGGGTAACAGAAAGGTCAAAAAGCTGCTAACCTTCTAAACCTGTGGTTGGTTAATGAACCTTGTCACACCTGGACAGGTGTCTTTTCCAATGACCATTGTAGTCCAGTCTATTGCACTCAGTGTGACACCTTGCAGGCCGAGTGACCGCCTATAGCTGGTGGCTACCTTTGTAAACCAATGGGAGGTCCACCACTTTTCTTAAACATGAAACATTCAGCTTGGGAAACTGACAGCATAGAAAGAGACAATCAAATTTATCGGTCAGGGAGTTGCCTGTCCATGTCCAATATTGACTTGCAAAAGCTAAGATTAAGAGAAAAATGTTTATAAGATTTCATGTTTTGAGTTTTACACAAATTCTGGTTATTTCTGTCATAACAATTATTTCTTCATATTATAAATGTTATATAAAAAAATAATAAAAGTGAAAAACCTTTAAAAGAAAAAAAAGTCGGGCTGTGGCATCAGAAAGAAAGTATAATTCTTAACTAACAACATTATATGCTTTTACATGTATCTTGAATCGATCAGCGACAGAATGTGTGGTTAATTATTTGGGTGCAGTCTTTTGTTAATTGTATCATAATACTGTCTGACTTGGAACATGAATTGGTAGTCATAGGCAAACCATGTACGGGAACCTCATGAATCTTTACCTTAAGGTCAAAATTTTACCATCTGTGCAGTAAGAAACATAGATAATATTGATGGTGTGTGTATATATTTCTTTCTCTCTCTCTCTTTCTTTTTCTCTCTCTCCCTCAGTCTGAGCTGCAAAGAAAGTGGAGTTTGATTATGTTATGAGATTGAAGATGCAGTGAGATTTACTTCTTGTACCAAAGAACAGTGTTTCCTTGCTGGCTAAATCACTTGAATCGACAGATATTGTCTGTCTGGTTGTAAGATCTTGACAGCCGTTAACAGGCACATTTGGCCCGGAATAAATACCTGTAAACTTTCAGCCAAGCTTTCCTGTCGGTAGCACTTATGAAGCGGCTTTTGTAAATAGAGGTTGCCGTACAAAAATAAATTGCTGGTTTTAATGCCTCATTTTCCAGATTGATACACTCAAAATTTTCGTAGAAGGTTGGGGAGATGTATTGAGTATTGTAAGGCATGATAAGGGATTTCATAGACAGTTATATGTATATGTAGCAGGCCATATCAATTAAAACTGATATCACATTTCAGTCTGAGGGAAATATTTTGGAAAAGAATGCCACTATGAACTGTTAACATTTAATCTCATTTTTTTTTCTTTTTAATTAAACTTTTTTTAAGTCATAAAGCAAAATTTCTTAACATACTACCATTATACTAAATACATTTTTAACATTTTCAATACTTGTAGAATAAGGTCATATTTTGACATTCTGAAGTCTTTCTATGTTTTGCCTTTAATGTTCTGTAGTAGAAATTTAAATATAGTATGTAAAGTGAGGCTCCCGTCAAAGATTTGAGAAGCCCTGCAATTACATTGGAGCTGTGAGTTGTTTTCTTTATTCCTTGTCTTACGAAGACAAATTTAGACAAATTTCTCGAGTCAGTTTTTGTGTGATGGTTTGCCTGGTATAGAAGAGTCTCGGAGACTTGGTGGCCCACTGAGAGTGTAGGGGTTGTATTGATTTCGTAGCTTGTATAGATCTACAAGAAGCCTGCTGAAATAAGATTATTGTTGTCATCCGTTCTAACGGTTCTCGAAAGCCTGTAGCCAAATGTCTATATGCATATTGGTTGGTGCAGGAATTAATGTGTGTAATGAAAATTTATTTGACAAAGAGCTTTCCGGGGTAGTGTTCAGGAATTTCACCTTGACATTTTAGTAAAATTATCCTTCTTAAATTCCATTGTGACTTTTTTTTTATGCTCCCGAAAATTTTAGGGGGAGCATATAGCTGGGGCCTTGTGCCTTAATAAAACTGAAAAAGACAAATTTCCTGATCACAGGCCAGAAAAAGTTGTCTGACAAGTTATTATAAATTCTAGAAAATAACTCTCACTAGTTGCTTTACCATGTAGCTTTTAAATGACATTTGTTTAGATAATTGCAATTATTTTTTGGTGACAGGACTGAAAATGTTTGTCTTGTAATGTTAGACAGTATGATGATGATATCACATTGAGAGTGGTATTATGTGTAATTCAATCCTTTGTAATGATTGAAAGAGCCTGATATTCTGAGACTGATAGGTTTTTGTTTCCCACAACCTTGAAGAACTGTACAAAAAGTGTTTATTGATTCTTTCTAACCATGACTACCTGTGGTATATCTCATTAAATTAATTTGCGAGATGTAGCACATTAAAAAAAGGTTCATAAGCATTTGCTTCTTTTTCCATTTGAAATGGAAATATCTTAGTATCTTAAAATAAAAAAGGAAAAAACACATGTGAAATGATCAAAGGATTGAATCATGGGAAAGATCAAAAGGATTATAAGGCCGAGATCCATTCTTTACCTTGAAATGGAATTAATTAAGATGACACTTTATACAGTCTCAATCAGAAACCTGTCTCCTGATATTGCAGCTGGAACTTATCACAGACCTGCTTGGCACACCCTCCATAGATGACATGAGGACGGCCTGCGACGGTGCAAGGGCACATTTAAGGAGACAGCCCCACAAACCGCCCTCACTAGCAGCTCTCTACACATTGTCGAGTCAAGCTACCCACGAGGCGGTGCACCTCCTGTGTCGCATGCTTGTCTTTAACCCCGTAAGTACCCAGAACTTCAGACAGCACCACATAGGTGAAAATGTTGGTAGTAGATTTAAGTTTGTCATTAGTGATACTTTTTCCTGAAAAAGGCAAGAATACTTTAACACTGTATTGTAATCTATGTGAATGTGTGTTAAGGTAAACATTGTTCTTTTAGAGGTGTTTGTAGAATTTTGACAACATCGTGTTCTGAGAAATTTAAACCACTCAAAATAATTTCCGCTTGGACATTCATGAAATATTAGCCCTGAAAAATCATACTGCTACATACAGAGTAACGTGATATTACTTACATTTGAACCTCTTCAGCCAACCAAGTACATGAAATTTTCTCAATAATAGGTATTCTAAAGATAAGGCTAAAAAAATTCCTCTGCTAAAGATAAACTCAAAAAATTTATTTCGTCTTTGTGTCTCTAATATCTTTCAAAATATCTATCTAGCCTATCTCTCAAATTAGAAACTGACACAATATTCAATATGTATAAATGTCCTTTGTTTACAGAAAAAACGTATCACGGCAGCAGATGCCCTAGCTCACCCGTACCTAGATGAAGGACGTCTACGTTACCATTCGTGTATGTGTAAATGTTGTCTCAACACCAACTCCTCAGGGCGCCAGTATACCTCAGACTTTGAGCCTGTGTGTCACCAACCGTTCAGCTACACATTCGAGGATGGTCTAACGTCTGTGAGAGTAGTCAAAGGTTTGTATGGATATCATGTTAGATGAAGATAATGATATTTTACACTTGAAATATCTCTACACAAAAATTTTGAGCATTGTAAAAGATGTGGATTTGGGTGTTGTGAAAAGGTGTGTAAATGTGTAAAAAGAAATATTGGAAAGAATTATATATGAAAATTTAAATAAAGTATGAGTTCCTCCCTAACCTTTATCATTTTCTTGCAGAATAAATACAGTGCATATTAATATGAAAGATAAAATTGTTCTACAAAACCCTTAAATACATTTTTCTCAGAATGTAAAATTTCCAAATCTCCACTTCATTGTTGAAACAAAAACAATCAAGTAAACAAAAAAATAAACCAATCTATGGTTAAAACATTGTAAAACTGACTTCTAGATCGATTTGATTATTGAAGTTGACAATGATTGGGATATATTGTTTTTTTCATCGTAACTCTAGGGTTCTAATTGTGATTACAGTGTGGAATCTGTTTTTTTCTTTCCAGAAAAATTACACAAATTCATTTTAGAACAGCAGCAAGGCAATTCGGTGCCATTGTGTCTCAATCCAAACTCTATATCATACAAAAGCTTTGCAAGGTAAGTAACTCTGTTAAACAAATGATATATTCATTACTGTAAAATGCAATAGTTTCACCTGGCACAAATTTCGCTTTGTAACCATTTTAAGCATTTCAAAGTCATATTTTTTTGCAATGTCTAGTTTTACAAGAGTTTTCAAATAACTGATACAGGTATGATGTTTTTGATGATTCATTATGTGAAAACATGGTGAAATTTACCATTTTACAGTTTTGAATGTTAATTGCATACCCAAAGTCAAACATTTCCTTGGTTTGAAAAAGTTTTCGATTCCCTTGGGATTTGTTGATGTCTTACAAAGTTCTTCTCACTTCATCCAGAAACATTATCATTTGCAGGGCATTTGTTTTTAAATAAATTGTTAGCCATATCTTTCAGCAATCAAAAATTGTATATATCAAATCAATGTCATAATTTCTGATTTTTTCAGAATTCAACATCGGAGGAATTCTAGGGGTCTTCCTATTTACCTTATATGTGACCTTTGGCCTCCTTAAGCCACACCCCCTCCTTTTTTTTAAAAGAGTTTGCAAATAAATTGTTGTATACCATAACTGATATATTTACTGCTAAAAATCTGAGTTATTGTAATCTTTCTGCAGTGCAATTTCCTGCTTCTTTTCCCCTCATCAATATAGTTGTAAATTCTCTCAAAACTTTTTCTTACAAGGCAACCCTTTAGGATTTTCATGTTAACAAATCAGAAAGTATTGGGTTTGTGTGTGTGTTTTTTAGTTTTCAAAGCATTTTTATGCACAGTTTCATTTATCTTTCATCACGTTATTTATTTTTTAGCTCAGTTACACAGATTTCGTCAATAGTTTGTGCTTATCTGATATTTGTCACTTCTTTAAAACAGATAAAAAGGAATTCTGAGAAAAACGAAAGGTTAAGATAAGTGTTACGAGGATTGCTATTTTCATTTTTGTGATTTTTTTTCGTCAGCAGTATTTTTATCCTGATGATTGACTGTTTCTATTTAACCTCTATAGGGATCCGCTATCAGACCGAGACAACGTGAAGAGGGGCCACTGACCCGTAAAAGTGAGATATTTCCGTCTTGCCGCCCATTTTTCAGATATTCTCCCAATGGGCATGCCCAGTGCACACTGGACTCCATCATAAAGGGTTGCTCATAGCAGTGTCACATTGGTTTTTTCCCTGTTCATACTTTTCCAAATGAGTTAAAATGCTTTAAAACAGTGGATAAGATCAATTTCATTTATTGAATTGATTTTTGTTTCCTTGCTTTATTTTTTTTTCAATGTTTCCTCAAATTTTTTTCTGCATGCTTGTTGACTGATTATATGCACTTCCAGTTGTGGATATTAAATAACATTTTATAAAGAAAAAAAAGGAAGAAATGAAGATGCATTATGCATTCAAGGTCAGTTTAATCAAATTGTTCTAGAGCCAATTTTGTATCCTTCTTTGATGATAATTTTCAAAATTATGTATCTATATTACGAGAAGTTGTTTGAGCCAATTTTTCAGATCTTGATAGCTAAGCCTGATTCCTTTATAGCTTGTACTGAACAACATTAAGTAACCTTATAATCCTTGTCTGGTGTGCACAGGGCTCTGTTCATGGCTGAATACTAAGGCTGTTCATGATTGCGTGCTGTCCCCGATTCTTTGAGCTTTGTCATGTTGAGTCAATCCCACTGACCATTGTATTTGTGTGTGGTGGCATATGGATGTTCAATTAATATCTGCAAGGAGAAAAAGTAATATTATGGTCAATCAGTTATGTGGAATGAAGGAACAAAGATTCAATGCAGATTTATTGAAATTCATACGTAAAAAAAAATTTGGTAAAAGCGATTGTTTAAACATTTCCTGCATACATTTTTTTCCCCATTTTTTTTTCTCTCTCTCTCTGTCTCTCTCTCACTTATTCCTTTATTTCTAATTATTGAATATAATTGAACCTTTTTCCCCTTTTACATCCTGTCATTCCCAAAATTGATTTGACCAAAGTTTTTACAATATGGGCGGTTAGAGTGATCTCCCTTACAATGTTGCCCCTCTTCCTCCTCAGTGACATGTCATGATTTCCTGTTTGCAGAAATGATTTTACTTGTAGTTGTTGTGATATTTTGTCCGTTTCCATGTTTTTAATGCATTTCACATATGAACACTTTATTTTCTCTGATTGTACAGTGTCCAAATAATAACTTTGTCTTCATCTTTAATATGGTATCTTTATGGTTCTGAAGTAACATAATATTGGTGTTTATATTTTAAGCCTTGATGTGGAAAGTCTACAAATTAAATGACCAGTTTCCAATTGAAAAATAATAGCAAGGGGTCTAAAAGAAAAATGATTATCTTAAGATCCAGCTGTAAATATTGTTAATCTGATTATATGGGTTTGTTACAAGAAGAAGCAATGTAAAAGTTTTTTGAGAGGGAGGAGAGAGAGAGAGAGGGGATGGTTATATTTTTCTCTAATTTCTCTTTTATTTTTCAATAATTAAAAACCTACAAAAAGGGTACTAATGACAAAGGATATTTTACTTCCCAGTAATAAGCTGACCCTTTAGCTATAGAAATTAAGTAGAATCACAGACAAAGAATATTGTACTGTTCTGTAGTAAGCCGACCCTTTAGCTATAGAAATTAAGTAGAATCACAGACAAAGAATATTGTACTGTTCAGTAGTAAGCTGACCCTTTAGCTATAGAAATTAAGTAGAATCACAGACAAAGAATATTGTACTGTTCAGTAGTAAGCCGACCCTTTAGCTATAGAAATTAAGTAGAATCACAGACAAAGAATATTGTACTGTTCAGTAGTAAGCCGACCCTTTAGCTATAGAAATTAAGTAGAATCACAGACAAAGAATATTGTACTGTTCAGTAGTAAGCCGACCCATTAGCTATAGAAATTAAGTAGAATCACAGACAAAGAATATTGTACTGTTCAGTAGTAAGCCGACCCTTTAGCTATAGAAATTAAGTAGAATCACAGACAAAGAATATTGTACTGTTCAGTAGTAAGCCGACCCATTAGCTATAGAAATTAAGTAGAATCACAGACAAAGAATATTGTACTGTTCAGTAGTAAGCCGACCCATTAGCTGTAGAAATTAAGTAGAATCACAGACAAAGAATATTGTACTGTTCAGTAGTAAGCCGACCCATTAGCTATAGAAATTAAGTAGAATCACAGACAAAGAATATTGTACTGCCCAGTAGTAAGCCGACCCATTAGCTATAGAAATAAAATAGAACTATTGACAAATAGATTTTCCTTGTCTTGTAATAAGTCTCCATCCTGACTTTGAAAATTTTGAGATTTTTTCGTCAGCCCTGGAATTATTTACAGGAAAAAATTCAGTTGTACCATGATCAGTATGTTACAGGTGGGTGGAGATAAATTGGTGTGACACAAATGGTATTTTCATTTTAACAAATACTTGCATGCATTTCTGCATTCCTGTGCTATAATGTTTAGATGCCAGGCTAACCTGGATTTTTTTTTGTGTTTTCCAGCTCCCAAGTGGCCCAGCCATCAGAACTCCCGCCGTCTCCTCATGCCTGGGATTAGCCCAAACCTCCTCATTCATTTCATCAATGTCATCGTCTTCATTGTCATTACAAACTTGAGCCAGGACCAAAGTGTGAATGTTTCATTCGACCAATCATTGGATGTACAATTGTGTTTGTTGACTAGAAGGCAACAGCCAGTGAATTCCACTCATCTCTGTTAGATAGTTGTATTATAAAGATTTTGGTGCTCACAGATTATACAAGTTGTGTGTATAAGTATTGTTGTGTAATAGTTATAATAATCAGGCAAAACACTGTTTGACAGTGAATCCATTCTTACTGTTTAACAGTTTTTGTGACATTCAAACAAAGATTAATATGTGACAGTTGGTTTACTATCAATGATCCTATTATTGAAATCGTTTCATTAATTCAGAAAATTGAATGAAGATTGCATTCTTCTATATTTTTAACCTGAAGGAACCCAAAGTTATTTTGTTGTCAAACAGCATAGCTGTAATATATATTCTCTTATAAATAGATAAATTGAGGTTACACTAAAATATTACACAATAATCTTTCAAATTATCTCCCCTTATTTTATTGGGTGTTTGCTCCCTTCTCGAGAAAGTACAACCCTCTGTCACATAATTACCTGGAAAGGATCTCAATCAGTTGGACTTCAACCCAGATGTGGACATAAATTTCTCCCCAGATTTTAGCTTTTGGAAAAAAATTCAGAAAAATATCTCTTACTACATTTTATAGCCATTGCCATGGTTTCAAGAGGAAAAAATCCTCAGAAAAATTAGGATTGAAAAAGAAACAACAAAACTTAAACATCCTTTTGTGAGTTTCTAAACCAGATATTCCAACGTATGCAGATAATTTGATCTTTTACTGAGAACTTGTCCAGAATTTTTCTCGTGTGGACCGACAAGCTGAGTTGAAGTCCGACTGCAATATCTATATCATCTTTATAACTAACGGTGACTCACATATCAGTGGCATGATCTCCACCTGTTTGTGGTTTATCAAGATTTATCTCCCCTTGTTCTAGTGTCTAGAATATAATGGGACAGACCACCTACACAAAGATCTGTTAGTCATTTTTAAAGTGCATTCAACATTCGTCTTTGCAATGAATAAGTGTCAGCTGAGTTGCAGTTGATCACCTTAAGCTCTTCATAAATATATTTCGTGAATGAAAGGTCAGAGGTTCCGATTTTATGCCCTGGATGAGGACTTAAGCTGTGGTATTGATGGGATTGTGCCAGTATCTTGTGTAACCCAGTGTTTTGTGAAAAATCACACATACTTTAAGGATGTTTTCCATCTTGTACATTTACAAATAAGGACTATTTTCGACAGACTTGTGTGGCTTCAATAGTGATTATACACAATTTGTTAGGTTGCGTTTTTACTCCAACGGTACAGATTTTTGAAATATTTGAAAAACAATGTCCAAGATTTATGTGTGAATCAGGGTTGTTAATCTGGTGCAACATGCCTGTCTACAAGGTAGATTGTGTGCATGGGTGTTGCTTGGTATTTTTGCTGCTTTATAAAAATGGAGACTTTGGTTGATGTTATTCGGTTGGAACTCAGTGTGGGGACTTGGCACCAATGTAATCTCCTCTACAATATTTATAGAAAAATTGATACGCATGACAAAATGATTGGTGACATTGCTGGTATGTACCAGAGGTCAAGAATCTCATCCTATTGGTATGTCCTAGTCAGCCATTTTATCTTTCCCCGTGTTTGCCGTATCAGCAAACTGTTAATTAAGATCATAATGAATATTTGTCCAAGACATTTGACCTTTTTTTTTCTGCTTTCTTTTTTCTCTTTTTTTTATATATATATTTTTTACTTTTAGTAACTTTTAATTCCAAATCTCTGTATTACTTGAGATATTAAGATGAAACATTCATCCCCACGTTTACAAAGTGGAATGTTCCATAACATTAAGTCTGGTCATTCCAAAGAGGACAGCAGTATTGGAAGGGTGAAACGAGAACTATACAACACAATTTCTCAATGGCATTTAGGACATGGAGCAGTAGTGTTGTAACTTGACCAAATATCATGACGTCGTGTGAGTCTTGAGGACAACACCAAATACCATGTATGATATTATATAACTTGAATGTGATATGTAATTACTTTATTTATAGAAACTGCTTGAGCCAATGATAAAATCATGACAAATGGGTAAGCTTTAACAAAATGCCAAGCCTTGCAGGAAAGTAGGTACGAAGTGATGATGCCTGTCTCTAGTTTCACAAAATGTACCTTAACTTATTTCAAATTTCAGAACTTCCCCTTGGAAAGTCAACAAGAAGTTAGGAGATATCTTCTTTAAAAAAGAATTTCCTTCCTTCTAAAATAATTTGTATGGAAGTAGTATTTTGAAGTAGTTCACAAACAATTTAACTAGAGCATGAAGACGTACGTGTTTGGAACACACCAATATGTCGATACACTTTAATTTTTCTTGGTGTAATAGGTACTGTGACTCCCCTTGAAGGTGTTGTGTTATTACAAGTCCTCGCCTAATGATCTCACATGGATAAAAATGTATATCTCACTTTTTACTATAACAATTCCCTCTATTTCATCCATAGTATGACATTTATTTTATTTCTTATTTTTGTGTTTGTCAAATGTATTCTTAAAATGATGAGACTGTGTACAAAGTTATCAATACCTTAATATTTTTGTGTCCAAGTGTGTATGATATAATGAAATATTATATATACGAATGTACATATGAATTATAGAAATCAAAAAGGGGAGACAACTCTGAAATCTTTAACCAAAAGTTTTATATATTTATTGTCTTTTTTTTTTAATCAGACCACATATGCATATTGGATTTATTGTAAATGTCGTGGTATGTAAATACCTGTACTTTAAGCCAGTAACATAGTGTAGCATGTCTTTCTATCATCTAGAAAATTGACTGCTCAGAATTTCCAAGGTTGTTGTATGAAAAGATGTATATAGCTGTAGCAGATCAATACCATTTTATGTAAAATATCTTTGCCTTGGTTGTAATTCATTCTGATATAAGCCCATGGAGCCAAAACATAACCCTGCTACAAATAAGGAAATTGAATAGTTCATTTGTCCCTGTATTAAGATGGGCTGATTGCTAACCATGGGCTTATTGCCAGATAGATATTTTTCTCTACCAACAATGTATTGACAAAACGCAAAATATTCCTGTGCTTCTTACAATTTTCCAGCAACTGTTATATGTCAGTGGGTTTTTTTTTTTAACGAAAAAGACCATTCTTTTGTCTTATGTAACAAGTGAACCCCTATCTTTTTTCAATGAATAGATATTATCTTCTACATTCTCCAGTTCAGAACATCTGCTTATCTCAGGGAAAATAAAGCATACTGCAGGCTTCAACACACCTCCCCCCCTTACCCTTCTGTTTTCTGTTTTATTAACTAGATGCAGCCCTTGTATATTTCTATTTTACATTTTTGATGTTCTCCACAGAACTCACAATTAGGTGTGAATAAGATACTTGCTTGATGGGTGTAAATGCTGCTAGGTATCCTATGCATTTTGGTCTAAAGGGTGTTTGTCTACAACCTTATTTTTTACATTTCTACCACGATGTGTTTTGCAAGCCAGCAGTCTTACAGACAGCTTATATAGTTTTTTTTTTGTTTTTTTGTGACTATTAGGGGTAATTGGTTGTGCAATTGAATGTCTTATCACTGCAAGAATTATATGTTTGATAATCAAAGTTTGTTGTACATTCAAAAAAGTTTGTCTCTATTTAAGAAAAAAATTTGTCAGGGTTTAAATGAAATTTGTCCAATTGTTTAATTGTGTAAATAGTAGTTTCCATGACAAGAACATATCTTCGAGTTTTATGTAGCATGACCAACCATCGACCAATGGATGAACCACCAATGAATGAGCCGGCTCCCAGTTTGTTGAATCCATACTTTAGGAACATTTTTGTCCCTCCCGGCGGCCAGGTAACTGATAATTTGGGAAACTGTGGATTGGCAGTTCATCTGATCTTTTAGAAATTTTTTACACATAGGTGCATTCCATTATACCAGTCACCGACTACCTTTTTGCTAGAAGTAACTACACAACGATGTTTAGTAAGCAAGTTTTTTTCTGGAACTTTATTAAACTAGGAATAAATACTTTCGTTTCTCAATCAGTTATGTGGTTTTGTTTCTATTTTATTAGCAACAGAAAGAATTTAATTTATTTTGTAGTCACTAGTATGTTGGTGCACATTTTTTGTTGTCCTTGATAAACCCACTCACTGAGTTTACGATTGACCTTATGACACGCAACACTGAGTAAGATATAGTAGGGTGCAAATTTTAAAATAAAAGTTTGAATCAGAATTCTCATCTCAGAAAACTGAACATATAGACATATAAATTGTCAGATAATCTTTTACAGATTTCAAGAACAGAATTTATCGGGGTTTTTTTTGTTTTTGTTTTTTTTTTTTTTTTGGGGGGGGGTTTTTTAATTGTGAAAAGGCAAAATAAGCATAGTAAATTATGAGGCCATTCAATCCAAGTTCTAGAAACATAAAAAACAAAAATGATGGGAAAGGATTATGATCTGCATTTATCATGTTAAGGAGGTGACAACTCTTATTGTCTCATCGGCATTGAGACTATATATATACATATATATATATATATCTATAAAAACCTATATATTATAAACATTGTACAGTTTTTATGTAAATAAGCAAAGGTCATTCCACAAATCAATGTGTTTACTTGTATATCTAATATTTTTGTCAATGGAATGTTTCTAATTGTGCATGTTCGTGGTTGTACAGGGTCACGTTGGTTGACAAGGTGAGTTTGTGTTCGCGTGAAGAGAAACAGGCACTGTCGTATAATTTTTTACTTTGATTAAAATGATAAGCATTAGAAGTTAATTTGAACAGTTATAAATAACATCAATGCAATTTTATGTAATTTGTGGAACATGTGAAAATAAATGGTTAAATCTTTAAATTGCATAAACAATTGCTAAAATTGAAAGATAAGATCATTTTCAACTGAAAACAAAAAGGCAATAATGTGGGTTAACTTTTTTCTCCTGTATTTCTACAAAACCTCACAATTTTGATTTGTTTTTTTTTTTTACGATTCTAAAATAAGATCACAACATATCTTGAGAATTGGATACTGTGCCTGGGATAACGTGATTGTGTAAATATTTATAGAAATGTCAAGATGAAGTTTAGTAACAAAGTGGAGTACCTCTCCCAATGTCTAGACAAAGCTTTGATGTCCGTGTTATTAAATATAATAAAAATGTAAAAAAATGTTCAAAGAAGGGTAGACAACTCTCTCCTTCCATTCTGATCCCATCCATCCTCGATGTACCCATTTCCGAATTAAAGATACAATATTATTGTGTATTGCAGAATTGTTGATAGCATTTCCCATCTCTTACCTATATGTCAGTACTTGTTTCTGTTTATTAGTGTGTGCAATTTTGTATTGAACTGTAAATATGATGAATGGTGAAGTTATTTGTGTCCCCTTCACCATGTAAAGTTAAAACCTAACTTTTTAAACTCGCCCCATTACAGTTGTCCTATAATTGTTCATATATAAAAACCCAACATTTTTATGAGAGTCAAAAGCAATATAAGTTTGACTTCAGCTTTTGGTCAGCAGTTATGGGGGACATTTTGGTGGGACGTACATGTGGAAATCAATGTGTTTTAGTTTTCATTGTACACGTGACATTCAGTGCCTTCCGTTTGTACCTCAGGTCCTGTACACGTGTTCTGTTTGCAAGTTTTAAAACCCGAAGTTTTACCCAAAATTTGATAGACAATTTTTTTTCTTTTTCTTTTTTCCTCTATTGACAACAAATCTATTTCGTCATTCCTGTGGCTCATTGTGGTCAAATTGTCTGTTTTCGGTCACATTATTAAAAATATATGGGCTCTCAATGTGTCTATTAATGAATTCATTGTTATTAAACCTTTTTTAATTTAAATTTTTAAAACAAAAGAGGGAAGTTGTCGGCTTGTTTGGTTTAAGTTCTTTTTTTGTTTTTTTTTTGTTTCTTGCTAGCTGGACACTGTTAGGCTGGTTCTTCTGATGTCAGGCCTTAACTTCCTTCTACATGTGTGTGTTAGTAAGACTGTTGTCTTTACATGATATCTTGTATTTCAAACATTGGCCAAGGTTGGTGATTGTTTGACACTGACACCCTTTTCATAACCACTCTATGTGAACTATGAGCAGGGTTTACCTTTGACCTATTGACCCTTGTGGCCTTTGAATTCTTATCTTGCCAGAGGAATGCAATGGGAAAAGGTTGTTGTGTGGGTGATTTTTTTTTATTATTATTATTATCATTGGCTGTACAAACTGCCGCCCCACTCCCCCATGGTTATTTGCCCGGGGGATTGGGGTTATTTATTGTTTGTCCAGGTCTGCCTAGATGTATTATAGATGCTATATATGATGTGTCTATATTTAGATATGATAAAACCTTAGCTTTTGTTATGTTTTGCACAGAATTTGCGAGTGGAATGTCTGAGACAAATTGTGTCTGTAATGTCTATTTACATGTATTTATGAACGAAGTAAACTTTAATAAATGGACTAAAACATGAAAAATAAACTGAACAATGACTTATTTTTGTTTTTCATGCACTGCCATCTAGTTAAAGATAATTGGTTTCCAGTATTAAATTACTGTCAATTGCATAAGTTACTCTTGTGTGATATGAGATATTTGTCCTCTCTATATTCATTTGTTTTAAGTCTTTCAAATTTTGATAAGATACAGTGATAATTCTCAACCAGACCAAGTAATAATTTTCATCGAGAGTAAGAATTTACACACAACAAAGTCTTGAGGCAGAATCAATGAGATCAGAGTGTAAAACACTCAGAAGAATGCCACAGAAACTTTAACTTAGATTTATGCTGCGGTTGTGTAGCCAGAGAGTCTTAAAGTGTATTTTTCAAACCAACAACATGCACACAGCAACTTCTATATTTTTTAATCAAAGCTGGAGTTATCTCCCTTCTTGTATTGTACATTCAAATCCAGAGCGACCACTGCATCTATCCGTAAACCTATTGGTTTCTGAAAAATTCTTCTCTTGCTGAATACAAAAAGGTAACCCCATGGCCCTCTAGAACAGAACTCTGTGAATATAAAAGGGCATTTACATTAAAGCATTGATACAAACGTCGGGACAGGAAATCATAAAATATGTACACACCAAATAGATTGATGAGATGAAGGAAGTTCATGAGATATGAAAATCTTTCAATCCATCTACATGTGATATTACTAAAGTGGAATGACCAAGAAGCACGACGCTTCCTGAACACATTGTTTTATTCTCCAGGAGTCTCTGTGTAAATCATTCTATGGAATTTGAGTTTGGATTATTATTGTGTGTATGGTTTTTCATTGGGGGTTTATTTTTGGGAGTGTGGGGTTGTCTTGTCTGGTTTTTTTTTACCAAGCAATCCATGGATGTGTTTTCCCAATCAGATGATTTCAATTTCTTTAATATATATCTATAAACACAAAATAGAGAAGATGGTTTAGAGGTTGTGCACGGTAACCACGGAGAGTCCATGACAAACTGTCGATTGACTAGCCAGTCAGCACTGTTAGCCCATCTAACATTGCAAACCCCTTGCCACACTGAGTAAGTTGAGTGCTCAAAACCAGAGGAATGACAAAAAAATGTAATAAGAAAGAAAAGAATAAGTAAAGATATCAAATGTTGCTAGACTGACCACAAGTGTTGGGTTAGACCTGATTAAACAAGTGTTGAGGTGGATCTGATTAAACAAGTGTTGGGGTGGACCTGACTGCATAAGTGTTGGGGTGGACCTGATTTAACAAGTGTTGGGCAGGACCTGATTTAACAAGTGTTGGGGTGGACCTGATTTAACAAGTGTTGAGGTGGACATGACTGAATAAGTGTTGGGATGGACCTGATTCAATAAGTGTTGGGGTGGACCTGATTTAACAAGTGTTTGGGTGGACCTGATTTAACAAGTGTTGGGTTGGACCTGATTTAACAAGTGTTGAGGTGGACATGACTGAATAAGTGTTGGGATGGACCTGATTCAATAAGTGTTGGGGTGGACCTGATTTAACAAGTGTTGGGGTTGACCTGATCTAACAAGTGTTGAGGTGGACATGACTGATTAAGTGTTGGGATGGACCTGATTTAACAAGTGTTGGGGTGGACCTGATTTAACAAGTGTTGGGGTGGACCTGATTTAACAAGTGTTGAGGTGGACCTGATTAAACAAGTGTTCAGGTGGACTTAATCTAACAAGTGTTGGGGTGGACCTGATTTAACAAGTGTTGGGGTGGATCTGATTAAACAAGTGTTGGGGTGGACCTGATTTAACAATTGTTGGGGTGGACCTGATTGAACAAGTGTTTGAGTGGACCTGTTGGGGTGGACCTGATTTAACAAGTGTTGGGGTGGATCTGATTAAACAAGTGTTGCGGTGGACCTAATTTAACAAGTGTTGAGGTGGACCTGACTGCATAAGTGTTGGGGTGGACCTGATTTAACAAGTGTTGGGGTGGACCTGATTTAACAAGTGTTGGGGTGGACCTGATTTAACAAGTGTTCGGGTGGACCTTATTTAACAAGTGTTGCGGTGGACCTGATTTAACAAGTGTTGGGGTGGACCTGATTTAACAAGTGTTGAGGTGGACCTGATTTAACAAGTGTTGGGGTGGACCTGACTGAACAAGTGTTGAGGTGGACCTGATTTAACAAGTGTTGGGGTGGACCTGATTTAACAAGTGTTGGGGTGGACCTGATTTAACAAGTGTTGGGGTGGACCTGATTTAACAAGTGTTGGGGTGGACCTGATTTAACAAGTGTTGAGGTGGACCTGATTTAACAAGTGTTGGAGTGGACTTGATCTAACAAGTGTTGAGGTGGACCTGATTTAACAAGTGTTCGAGTGGACCTGATTTAACAAGTGTTGAGGTGGACCTGATTTAACAAGTGTTGGAGTGGACTTGATCTAACAAGTGTTGAGGTGGTTGGGGTGGACCTGATTTAACAAGTGTTGGGGTGGACCTGATTTAACAAGTGTTGAGGTGACCTGATTAACAAGTGTTGGGGACCTGGATGGACCTGATTAAACAAGTGTTGGGGTGGACCTGATTGTTGGGGTGGACCTGATTTAACAAGTATTGGGGTGGACCTGATTTAACAAGTGTTGGGGTGGACCTGATTTAACAAGTGTTGGGGTGGACCTGATTTAACAAGTGTTGGGGTGGACCTGATTTAACAAGTGTTCGGGTGGACTTAATCTAACAAGTGTGGGGGTGGACCTAATTTAACAAGTGTTGCGGTGGACCTGATGTAACAAGTGTTCGGCTGGACCTGATTTAACAAGTGTTCGAGTGGACTTGACTTAACAAGTGTTGGGGTGGACCTGACTGAACAAGTGTTGAGGTGGACCTGATTTAACAAGTTTTGGGGTAGACCTGGTTTAACAAGTGTTCGAGTGGACCTGATTTAACAAGTGTTTGTGTGGACCTGATTTAACAAGTGTTTGAGTTGACCTGTTGGGGTGGACCTGATTTAACAAGTGTTGGGTGGACCTGGACCTGTTTTAAACAAGTGTTGGGGTGGACCTGATTTAACAAGTGTTGAGGTGGACCTGATTTAAAGTGTTGAGGTGGAAGTGTTGAGGTGGACCTGATTTAACAAGTGTTGGGCAGGACCTGATTTAACAAGTGTTGGGGTGGACCTGATTTAACAAGTGTTGTGGACCTGATTTAACAAGTGTTGGGGTGGACCTGATTTAACAAGTGTTGGGGTGGATCTGATTAAACAAGTGTTGGGGTGGACCTGATTTAACAAGTGTTGGGGTGGACCTGATTTAACAAGTGTTGGGGTGGACCTGACTGAACAAGTGTTGAGGTGGACTTGATTTAACAAGTGTTGGGTTGGACCTGAATTATCAATTGTTGAGGTGGACCTGATTTAACAAGTGTTCAGGTGGACCTGATTTAACAAGTGTTCAGGTGGACCTGATGTAACAAATGTTGGAATGGACCTGATTTAACAAGTGTTGGAGTGGATCTGATTAAACAAGTGTTGGGGTGGACCTGATTTAACAAGTGTTGGGGTGGACCTGATTTAACAATTGTTGGGGTGGACCTGATTTAACAAGTGTTTGAGTGGACCTGTTGGGGTGGACCTGATTTAACAAGTGTTGGGGTGGACCTGATTTAACAAGTGTTGAGGTGGACCTAATTTAACAAGTGTTGGAGTGAACCTGACTGAAGAAGTGTTGGGGTGGACCTGATTAAACAAGTGTTGGGGTGGACCTGATTTAACAAGTGTTGGGGTGGACCTGATTTAACAAGTGTTTGTGTGGACCTGATTTAACAAGTGTTGGGGTGGACCTGATTTAACAAGTGTTGGGGTGGATCTGATTAAACAAGTGTTGGGGTGGACCTGATTTAACAAGTGTTGGGGTGGATCTGATTTAACAAGTGTTTGAGTGGACCTGTTGGGGTGGACCTGATTTAACAAGTGTTGGAGTGGACCTGATTTAACAAGTGTTGGGTTGGACCTGATTTAACAAGTGTTGAGGTGGACCTGATTTAACAAGTGTTGGGTTGGACCTGATTTAACAAGTGTTGAGGTGGACCTGATTTAACAAGTGTTGGGTTGGACCTGATTTAACAAGTGTTGAGGTGGACCTGATTTAACAAGTGTTGGGGTGGACCTGATTTGACAAGTGTTGAGGTGGACCTGACTGCATAAGTATTGGGGTTGACCTGATTTAACAAGTGTTGAGGTGTACCTGATTTAACAAGTGTTGGGGTTGACCTGATTTAACAAGTGTTGGGGTGGACCTGATTTAACAAGTGTTGGGGTGGACCTGATTTAACAAGTGTTAGGGCTGACCAGATTTAACAAGTATTTTGGTGGACTTGACTGAACAAGTGTTGAGGTGGACCTAATTTAACAAGTGTTGGAGTGGACCTGATTTAATAAGTGTTGAGGTGGACCTAATTTAACAAGTGTTGGAGTGGACCTGTTGGGGTGGACCTGATTTAACAAGTGTTTGGGTAGACCTGACTGGACAAGTGTTGAGGTGGACATTATTTAAGAAGTGTTGGAGTTGACCTGATTTAACAAGTGTTGGAGTGGACTTGGTGTTATAAGTGTTGGAGTTGACCTGATTTAACAGGTGTTTGAGGTGGACTTTATCTACCAAGTGTGGGGGTGGACCTACTTTAACAAGTGTGGGGGTGGACCTAATTTAACAAGTGTTTGGGTAGACCTGATTTAACAAGTGTTAACGTGGACCTGACTGAACAATTGTTGGAGTGGACCTGATTTAATAAGTGTTGAGGTGGACCTAATTTAACAAGTGTTGGAGTGGACGTGATTAATCAAGTGTTTGGGTGGACCTGTTGGGGTGGACCTGATTTAACAAGTGTTGGGGTGGACCTGATTGAACAAGTGTTTAGGTGGACATGACTGAACAAGTGTTGGGGTGGACCTGACTGAACAAGTGTTCAGGTGGACCTGATTTAACAAGTGTTGAGGTGGACCTGATTTAACAAGTGTTTGGGGTAGACTATATCTAACAAGTGTTGAGGTGGACCTGATTTAACAAGTGTTCGGCTGGACCTGATTTATTAAGTGTTGGAATTGACCTGACTGAACAAGTGTTGGGGTGGACCTAATTTAACAATTGTTTAGGTGGACATGACTGAATAAGTGTTGGGGTGGACCTGACTGAATAATTGTTGGGGTGTAACTGATTTAACAAGTGTTTGGGTAGACCTGACTGGACAAGTGTTGAGGTGGACATTATTTAAGAAGTGTTGGAGTTGACCTGATTTAACAAGTGTTGGAGTGGACTTGGTGTTATAAGTGTTAGAGTGGACCTGATTTAACAGGTGTTTCAGGTGGACTTTATCTAACAAGTGTGGGGGTGGACCTATTTTAACAAGTGTTCAGGTGGAGTTAATCTAACAAGTGTGGGGGTGGACCTAATTTAACAATTGTTTGGGTAGACCTGATTTAACAAGTGTTTAGGTGGACATGACTGAATAAGTGTTGGGGTGGACCTGACTGAACAAGTGTTAGGGGTGAATCTGAATTTAACAAGTGTTGAGGTGGACCTGATTTAACAAGTTTTGACGTGGACCTGATCTAACAAGTGTGGGAGTGGACCTATTTTAACAAGTGTTGAGGTAGACCTGATTTAACAAGTGTTGAGGTGGACCTGATTTAACAAGTGTTGGAATGGACCTGATTCAACAAGTGTTGAGGTGGGCCTGATTAAACAATTGTTGGGGTGGACCTGATTTAACAAGTGTTGGGGTGGACCTGATTTAACAAGTGTTGAGGTGTACCTGATTTAACAAGTGTTGGAGTGGATCTGATTAAACAAGTGTTGGGGTGGACCTGATTTAACAAGTGTTGGGGTGGACCTGATTTAACAATTGTTGGGGTGGACCTGATTTAACAAGTGTTTGAGTGGACCTGTTGGGGTGGACCTGATTTAACAAGTGTTGGGGTGGACCTGATTTAACAAGTGTTGAGGTGGACCTAATTTAACAAGTGTTGAGGTGGACCTGATTTAACAAGTGTTGGGGTGGATCTGATTAAACAAGTGTTGGGGTGGACCTGATTTAACAAGTGTTGGGGTGGACCTGATTTAACAAGTGTTGAGGTGGACCTGATTTAACAAGTGTTGGGGTGGACCTGATTTAACAAGTGTTGGGGTGGATCTGATTAAACAAGTGTTGGGGTGGACCTGATTTAACAAGTGTTGGGGTGGATCTGATTTAACAAGTGTTTGAGTGGACCTGTTGGGGTGGACCTGATTTAACAAGTGTTTGGGTGGACCTGATTTAACAAGTGTTGGGTTGGACCTGATTTAACAAGTGTTGAGGTGGACCTGATTTAACAAGTGTTGGGTTGGACCTGATTTAACAAGTGTTGAGGTGGACCTGATTTAACAAGTGTTGGGTTGGACCTGATTTAACAAGTGTTGAGGTGGACCTGATTTAACAAGTGTTGGGGTGGACCTGATTTGACAAGTGTTGAGGTGGACCTGACTGCATAAGTATTGGGGTTGACCTGATTTAACAAGTGTTGAGGTGTACCTGATTTAACAAGTGTTGGGGTTGACCTGATTTAACAAGTGTTGGGGTGGACCTGATTTAACAAGTGTTGGGGTGGACCTGATTTAACAAGTGTTAGGGCTGACCAGATTTAACAAGTATTTTGGTGGACTTGACTGAACAAGTGTTGAGGTGGACCTAATTTAACAAGTGTTGGAGTGGACCTGATTTAATAAGTGTTGAGGTGGACCTAATTTAACAAGTGTTGGAGTGGACCTGTTGGGGTGGACCTGATTTAACAAGTGTTTGGGTAGACCTGACTGGACAAGTGTTGAGGTGGACATTATTTAAGAAGTGTTGGAGTTGACCTGATTTAACAAGTGTTGGAGTGGACTTGGTGTTATAAGTGTTAGAGTGGACCTGATTTAACAGGTGTTTCAGGTGGACTTTATCTAACAAGTGTGGGGGTGGACCTAATGTTCAGGTGGAGTTAATCTAACAAGTGTGGGGGTGGACCTAATTTAACAAGTGTTTGGGTAGACCTGATTTAACAAGTGTTAACGTGGACCTGACTGAACAATTGTTGGAGTGGACCTGATTTAATAAGTGTTGAGGTGGACCTAATTTAACAAGTGTTGGAGTGGACGTGATTAATCAAGTGTTTGGGTGGACCTGTTGGGGTGGACCTGATTTAACAAGTGTTGGGGTGGACCTGATTGAACAAGTGTTTAGGTGGACATGACTGAACAAGTGTTGGGGTGGACCTGACTGAACAAGTGTTCAGGTGGACCTGATTTAACAAGTGTTGAGGTGGACCTGATTTAACAAGTGTTTGGGGTAGACTATATCTAACAAGTGTTGAGGTGGACCTGATTTAACAAGTGTTCGGCTGGACCTGATTTATTAAGTGTTGGAATTGACCTGACTGAACAAGTGTTGGGGTGGACCTAATTTAACAATTGTTTAGGTGGACATGACTGAATAAGTGTTGGGGTGGACCTGACTGAATAATTGTTGGGGTGTAACTGATTTAACAAGTGTTTGGGTAGACCTGACTGGACAAGTGTTGAGGTGGACATTATTTAAGAAGTGTTGGAGTTGACCTGATTTAACAAGTGTTGGAGTGGACTTGGTGTTATAAGTGTTAGAGTGGACCTGATTTAACAGGTGTTTCAGGTGGACTTTATCTAACAAGTGTGGGGGTGGACCTATTTTAACAAGTGTTCAGGTGGAGTTAATCTAACAAGTGTGGGGGTGGACCTAATTTAACAATTGTTTGGGTAGACCTGATTTAACAAGTGTTTAGGTGGACATGACTGAATAAGTGTTGGGGTGGACCTGACTGAACAAGTGTTAGGGGTGAATCTGAATTTAACAAGTGTTGAGGTGGACCTGATTTAACAAGTTTTGACGTGGACCTGATCTAACAAGTGTGGGAGTGGACCTATTTTAACAATTGTTGGGGTAGACCTGATTTAACAAGTGTTGAGGTGGATCTGACTGAACAAATGTTGAGATGGACCTGATTCAACAAGTGTTGATGTGGACTTTATTTCACAAGTGTTGGGGTGGACCTGATTTAACAAGTGTTGGAGTGGACCTGATTTAACAAGTGTTGGAGTGGACCTGATTTAACAAGTGTTGGGGTGGATCTGATTTAACAAGTGTTCAAGTGGACCTGGTGTAACAAGTGTTGGAGTGAACCTGACTGAAGAAGTGTTGGGGTGTACCTGATTTAACAAGTGTTCGGGTGGACTTAATCTAACAAGTGTGGGGGTGGACCTGATTTAACAAGTGTTCGGCTGGACCTGATTTAACAAGTGTTGGAGTTTACCTGACTGAACAAGTGTTGGGATGGACCCGATTCAACAAGTGTTGAGGGGGACCTGATTTAGCAAGTGTTTGGGTGGACCTGACAGAACAAGTGTTGAGGTGGACCTGATTTAAGAAGTGTTAGGTTGGACCTGATTCAACAAGTGTTGGTGTGGACCTGGTGTAACAAGTGTTAGAGTGGACTAGACTTAATAAATGTTGAGATGGGCCTGATTTAACAAGTGTTCTGGGGGACCTGACTGAATAAGTGTTCGAGTAGACCTGACTGAACACGTGTTGAGGTGGACCTGATTTAACAATTCTTAGGGTGGACCTGACTGAACAAGTGTTGAGGTGGACCTGATTTAACAATTGTTTAGGTGAACATGACTGAATAAGTGTTGGGGTGGACCTGACTGAACAAGTGTTGGGGTGGATCTGAATTAACAAGTGTTTAGGTGGACATGACTGAATAAGTGTTGGGGTGGACCTGACTGAACAAGTGTTCGGTTGGATCTGATGTAACAAATGTTGGAATGGACCTGACTGAATAAGTGTGTGGGTTGACCTGACTGAACAAGTTTTGGGGTGGACCTGATTTAAGAAGTGTTGGGTTGGACCTGATTCAACAAGTGTTGGGGTGGACCTGGTGTAACAAGTGATCGAGTGGACTTGACTTAACAAATGTTGAGGTGGGCCTGATTTAACAAGTGTTGGAGTTTACCTGACTGAACAAGTGTTGGGATGGACCTGATTTAACAATTGTTTTGGTGGACCTGACTGAACAAGTGTTGAGGTGGACCTGACTGAATAAGTGTTGGGATGGACCTGATTCAACAAGTGTTGGGGTGTACCTGATTTAACAAGTGTTAGAGTGGACTAGACTTAATAAATGTTGAGGTGGGCCTGATTTAACAAGTGTTCTGGGGGACCTGACTGAACAAGTGTTCGAGTAGACCTGACTGAACAAGTGTTGAGGTGGACCTTATTTAACAAGTGTTGAGGTGGACCTGATTTAACAATTGTTTAGGTGAACATGACTGAATAAGTGTTGGGGTGGACCTGACTGAACAAGTGTTGGGGTGGATCTGAATTAACAAGTGTTTAGGTGGACATGACTGAATAAGTGTTGGGGTGGACCTGACTGAACAAGTGTTCGGTTGGATCTGATGTAACAAATGTTGGAATGGACCTGACTGAATAAGTGTGTGGGTTGACCTGACTGAACAAGTTTTGGGGTGGACCTGATTTAAGAAGTGTTGGGTTGGACCTGATTCAACAAGTGTTGGGGTGGACCTGGTGTAACAAGTGATCGAGTGGACTTGACTTAACAAATGTTGAGGTGGGCCTGATTTAACAAGTGTTGGAGTTTACCTGACTGAACAAGTGTTGGATGGACCTGATTCAACAAGTGTTGAGGGGGACCTGATTTAACAAGTGTTTGGGTGGACCTGACAGAACAAGTGTTGAGGTGGACCTGATTTAAGAAGTGTTAGGTTGGACCTGATTCAACAAGTGTTGGTGTGGACCTGGTGTAACAAGTGTTAGAGTGGACTAGACTTAATAAATGTTGAGGTGGGCCTGATTTAACAAGTGTTCTGGTGGACCTGACTGAAGAAGTGTTCGAGTAGACCTGACTGAACACGTGTTGAGGTGGACCTGATTTAACAATTCTTAGGGTGGACCTGACTGAACAAGTGTTGAGGTGGACCTGATTTAACAATTGTTTAGGTGAACATGACTGAATAAGTTTTGGGGTGGACCTGACTGAACAAGTGTTGGGGTGGATCTGAATTAACAAGTGTTTAGGTGGACATGACTGAATAAGTGTGTGGGTTGACCTGACTGAACAAGTTTTGGGGTGGACCTGATTTAAGAAGTGTTGGGTTGGACCTGATTCAACAAGTGTTGGGGTGGACCTGGTGTAACAAGTGATCGAGTGGACTTGACTTAACAAATGTTGAGGTGGACCTGATTTAACAATTCTTAGGGTTGACCTGACTGAACAGGTGTTGAGGTGGACCTGATTTAACACGTGTTTAGGTGGACATGACTGAACAAGTGTTGGGGTGGACCTGACTGAACAAGTGTTCAGGTGGACCTGATTTAACAAGTGTTCTGGGGGACCTGACTGAAGAAGTGTTCGAGTAGACCTGACTGAACACGTGTTGAGGTGGACCTGATTTAACAATTCTTAGGGTGGACCTGACTGAACAAGTGTTGAGGTGGACCTGATTTAACAATTGTTTAGGTGAAGATGAGTGAACAAGTGTTGGGGTGGACCTGACTGAACAAGTGTTGAGGTGGACTTGATTTAACAAGTGTTTAGGTGGATCTGACTGAACAAGTGTTGAGGTGGACCTGATTTAACAAGTGTTCAGGTGGACCTGATGTAACAAATGTTGGAATGGACCTGACTGAATAAGTGTGTGGGTTGACCTGACTGAACAAGTTTTGGGGTGGACCTGATTTAACAAGTGTTGGGGTGGACCTGGTGTAACAAGTGATCGAGTGGACTTGACTTAACAAATGTTGAGGTGGGCCTGATTTAACAAGTGTTGGGGTGGACCTGGTGAAACAAGTGTTCTAGTGGACTTGACTTAACAAATGTTGAGGTGGACCTGATTTAACAATTCTTAGGGTTGACCTGACTGAACAGGTGTTGAGGTGGACCTGATTTAACACGTGTTTAGGTGGACATGACTGAACAAGTGTTGGGGTGGACCTGACTGAACAAGTGTTGGGGTGGACCTGGTGTAACAAGTGATCGAGTGGACTTGACTTAACAAATGTTGAGGTGGACCTGATTTAACAAGTGTTTGGGGTGGACTATATCTAACAAGTGTGGGGGTTGACCTATTTTAACAAGTGTTCGGGTGGTCTGAATCTAACAAGTGCGGGGGTGGACCTAATTTAACAAGTGTTGAGGTGGACCTGATGTAACAAGAGTTCGGCTGGACCGGATTTAACAAATGTTGGAGTGGTCTTAATCTAACAAGTGTGGGGGTGGACCTGATTTATCAAGTGTTAAGGTGGACCTGACTGAACAAGTGTTGAGGTGGACCTGATTTAACAAGTGTTGGGGTGGTCTTAATCTAACAAGTGTGGGGGTGGACATATTTTAACAAGTGTTGGTGTAGACCTGATTTATCAAGTGTTAAGGTGGACCTGACTGAACAAGTGTTGGGGTGGACCTGACTGAACAAGTGTTGAGGTGGACCTGATTTAACAAGTGTTGAGGTGTAGCTGATTTAACAAGTGTTGAGGTGGACCTGACTGAATAAGTGTTGGGATGGACCTGATTCAACAAGTGTTGGGGTGGACCTGGTGTAACAAGTGTTCGAGTGGACTTGACTTAACAAATGTTGAGGTGGGCCTGATTTAACAAGTGTTGGAGTTTACCTGACTGAACAAGTGTTGGATGGACCTGATTCAACAAGTGTTGAGGGGGACCTGATTTAACAAGTGTTTGGGTGGACCTGACAGAACAAGTGTTGAGGTGGACCTGATTTAAGAAGTGTTAGGTTGGACCTGATTCAACAAGTGTTGGTGTGGACCTGGTGTAACAAGTGTTAGAGTGGACTAGACTTAATAAATGTTGAGGTGGGCCTGATTTAACAAGTGTTCTGGGGGACCTGACTGAACAAGTGTTCGAGTAGACCTGACTGAACACGTGTTGAGGTGGACCTGATTTAACAATTCTTAGGGTGGACCTGACTGAACAAGTGTTGAGGTGGACCTGATTTCACAAGTTTAGGTGAACATGACTGAATAAGTGTTGGGGTGGACCTGACTGAACAAGTGTTGGGGTGGATCTGAATTAACAAGTGTTTAGGTGGACATGACTGAATAAGTGTGTGGGTGGACCTGACTGAACAAGTTTTGGGGTGGACCTGATTTACCAAGTGTTGGGGTGGACCTGATTCAACAAGTGTTGGGGTGGACCTGATGTAACAAGTGTTCGAGTGGACTTGACTTAACAAATGTTGAGGTGGGCCTGATTTAACAATTCTTAGGGTTGTGACTGAACAGGTGTTGAGGTGGACCTGATTTAACACGTGTTTAGGTGGACATGACTCAACAAGTGTTGGGGTGGACCTGACTGAACAAGTGTTCAGGTGGACCTGATTTAACAAGTGTTCTGGGGGACCTGACTGAAGAAGTGTTCGAGTAGACCTGACTGAACACGTGTTGAGGTGGACCTGATTTAACAATTCTTAGGGTGGACCTGACTGAACAAGTGTTGAGGTGGACCTGATTGAACAATTGTTTAGGTGAACATGACTGAATAAGTGTTGGGGTGGACCTGACTGAACAAGTTTTGGGGTGGACCTGATTTAAGAAGTGTTGGGTTGGACCTGATTCAACAAGTGTTGGGGTGGACCTGGTGTAACAAGTGATCGAGTGGACTTGACTTAACAAATGTTGAGGTGGGCCTGATTTAACAAGTGTTGGGGTGGACCTGGTGTAACAAGTGTTCTAGTGGACTTGACTTAACAAATGTTGAGGTGGACCTGATTTAACAATTCTTAGGGTTGACCTGACTGAACAGGTGTTGAGGTGGACCTGATTTAACACGTGTTTAGGTGGACAAGTGTTGGGGTGGACCTGACTGAACAAGTGTTCAGGTGGACCTGATTTAACAAGTGTTGAGGTGGACCTGATTTAACAAGTGTTTGGGGTGGACTATATCTAACAAGTGTGGGGGTTGACCTATTTTAACAAGTGTTCGGTGGTCTGAATCTAACAAGTGTGGGGTGGACCTGGTGTTGAGGTGGACCTGATGTAACAAGTGTTCGGCTGGACCTGATTTAACAAATGTTGGAGTGGACCTATTTTAATTAGTGTTGGGGTAGTCCTGGTGTAACAAGTGTTGGAGTGGACCTGACTGAACAAGTGTTAGGGTGGACCTGATTTAACAAGTGTTCGGGTGGACTTAATCTAACAAGTGTGGGGGTGGACCTATTTTCACAAGTGTTGGGGTTGACCTGACTGAACAAGTGTTGGGTTGGACCTGAATTATCAATTGTTGAGGTGGACCTGATTTAACAAGTGTTGAGGTGGACCTGACTGAATAAGTGTTAGGATGGACCTGACTGAATAAGTGTTAGGATGGACCTGATTCAACAAGTGTTAAGGTGGACCTGATTTAACAAGTGTTGGGGTGGACCTGATTTAACAAGTGTTGAGGTGGACCTGATTGAATAAGTGTTGGGATGGACCTGATTCAACAAGTGTTGAGGTGGACCTGATTTAACAAGTGTTGGGGTGGACCTGATTTAACAAGTGTTGGGGTGGACCTGATTTAACAATTGTTTAGGTGGACATGACTGAATAAGTGTTGGGGTGGACCTGATTTAACAAGTGTTGGGGTGGACCTGACTGAACAAGTGTTGAGGTGGTCTTTCTTTAACAAGTGTTGGGGTGGACCTGATTTAACAAGTGTTCGGCTGGACCTGATTTAACAAGTGTTGGAGTTGACCTGACTGAACAAGTGTTGGGGTGGACCTGATTTAACAATTGTTTAGGTGGACATGACTGAATAAGTGTTGGGGTGGACCTGATTTAACAAGTGTTGGGGTGGACCTGATTGAACAAGTGTTGGGGTGGACCTGATTTAACAAGTGTTCGGGTGGACTTAATCTAACAAGTGTGGGGGTGGACCTAATTTAACAAGTGTGGGGGTGGACCTAATTTAACAAGTGTTCAAGTGGACCTGGTGTAACAAGTGTTGGGGTGGACCTGATTTAACAAGTGTTGGCGTGGACCTGACTGAACAAGTGTTGAGGTGGACCTGATTTAACAAGTGTTGGGGTGGGCTTTATCTAACAAGTGTGGGGGTGGACCTATTTTAACAAGTGTTGGGGTAGACCTGATTTAACAAGTGTTGAGGTGGACCTGACTGAACAAGTGTTGGGGTGGACCTGATTTAACAAGTATTGAGGTGTACCTGATTTAACAAGTGTTGGGGTGGACCTGATTCAACAAGTGTTGGGGTGGACCTGGTGTAACAAGTGTTCGAGTGGACTTGACTTAACAAATGTTGAGGTGGGCCTGATTTAACAAGTGTTCTGGTGGACCTGACTGAACAAGTGTTGGAGTAGACCTGACTGAACACGTGTTGAGGTGGACCTGATTTAACAAGTGTTGGGGTGGACTTGATTTATCAAGTATTCGTGTGGACCTGAATGAACAAGTGTTGAGGTGGACCTGACTGAATAAGTGTTGGGATGGACCTGATTCAACAAGTGTTGAGGTGGACCTGATTTAACAAGTGTTTGGGTGGACCTGACTGAACAAGTGTTGAGGTGGACCTGATTTAAGAAGTGTTGGGTTGGACCTGATTCAACAAGTGTTGGGGTGGACCTGGTGTAACAAGTGTTCGAGTGGACTAGACTTAATAAATGTTGAGGTGGACCTAATTTAACAAGTGTTCAGGTGGACCTGATGTAACAAGTGTTCGGCTGGACTTGATTTAACAAGTGTTGGAGTTTACCTGACTGAACAAGTGTTGGAGTGGACCTGATTTAACACATGTTGCGATAGACCTATTTTAAAAAGTGTTGGGGTAGACCTGACTGAACAAGTGTTGAGGTGGACCTGATTTAACAAGTTTTGGGGTAGACCTGATTTAACAAGTGTTGAGGTGGACCTGACTGAACAAGTGTTGGGGTGGACCTGATTTAACAAGTTTTGGGGTAGACCTGATTTAACAAGTGTTGAGGTGGACCTGACTGAACAAGTGTTGAGGTGGACCTGATTTAACAAGTGTTGGGGTGGACTTGATTTATCAAGTATTGGTGTGGACCTGAATGAACAAGTGTTGAGGTGGACCTGATGTAACAAGTGTTGGAATGGACCTAACTGAATAAGTGTGTGGGTGGACCTGACTGAACAAGTGTTGGGGTGGACCTGATTTAACAAGTGTTGGGGTGGACCTGACTGAACAAGTGTTAGGGGTGAATCTGACTGAACAAGTGTTGGGGTGGACCTGATTTAACAAGTATTGGGGTGGACCTGATTTAACAAGTGTTGGGGTCGACCTGATTGAACAAGTGTTGGGGTGGACCTGATTTAACAAGTGTTGAGGTGGACCTGATTTAACAAGTGTTTGGGTGGACCTGACTGAACAAGTGTTGAGGTGGGCCTGATTTAACAAGTGTTCTGGTGGACCTGACTGAACAAGTGTTGGAGTAGACCTGAATGAACAAGTGTTGAGGTGGACCTGATTTAACAAGTGTTGGGGTGGGCTTTATCTAACAAGTGTTGGAGTGGACCTGATTTAACAAGTGTTGGGGTAGACCTGATTTAACAAGTGTTGAGGTGGACCTGATGTTGGGGTGGAACAAGTGTTGGGGTGGACCTGATTGAACAAGTGTTGGGGTGGACCTGATTTAACAAGTGTTGGGGTGGACCTGATTTAACAAGTGTTGGGGTAGACTTTATTTAACAAGTGTTGGAGTGGACCTGATTTAACAAGTGTTAGGGTGGACGTGATTAAACAAGTGTTGGGCGGGACCTGATTCAACAAGTGTTGAGGTGGACTTGATTTAACTGATTTTAACAAGTGTTCGGGTGGACTTAATCTAACAAGTGTGTGGGTGGACCTGACTGAACAAGTGTTGGGGTGGACCTGATTTAACAAGTTTTGGGGTGGACCTGATTTAACAAGTGTTGGGGTAGACTTTATTTAACAAGTGTTGGAGTGGACCTGATTTAACAAGTGTTGGGGTGGACCTGATTTAACAAGTGTTCGAGTGGACCCGATTTAACAAGTGTTGGGGTGGACCTGATTTAACAAGTGTTTGGGTGGACCTGACTGAACAAATGTTGAGGTGGACTTTATTTAACAAGTGTTGGAATGGACCTGATTTAACAAGTGTTCGGGTGGACCCGATTTAACAAGTGTTGGGGTGGACCTGATTTAACAAGTGTTCGGGTGGACCCGATTTAACAGGTGTTGGAGTGGACCTGATTTAACAAGTGTTGGGGTGGACTTTATCTAACAAGTGTTGGGGTGGACCTAATTTAACAAGTGTTCGGGTGGACCCGATTTAACAGGTGTTGGGGTGGACCTGATTTAACAAGTGTTCGGGTGGACCCGATTTAACAGGTGTTGGAGTGGACCTGATTTAACAAGTGTTGGAGTGGACCTGATTTAACAAGTGTTGGGGTGTACTTTATCTAACAAGTGTTGGGGTGGACCTAATTTAACAAGTGTTGGGATGACCCTGACTGAACAAGTATTGAGGTGAACCTGATTAACAAGTGTTGGCGTAGACCTGACTGAACAAGTGTTGGGGTGGACCTGATTAAACAAGTGTTGGGGTTGAACTTAATCTAACAAGTGTTGGGGTGGACCTAATTTAACAAGTGTTGGGGTGGACCTGATTTAACAGGTGTTGGGGTGGACCTGACTGAACAAGTGTTGAGGTGGACCTGCATCTTATTGATATTAACAATACCGAGTGACTTCATCATGCTGGCATTTCTTATATGTGAATCAGTCTTTGTAAAGATCGAGAGCAAGCACTTATAATATTGCGTTTTAGAAAGCAACTATATATAGACGACTGCAAATATATCAAACAAAACATAAGTTACTTATACAATCTTTTCGAGGAAAACATTTGATCCGTCTTCATTTGTTACGTATTTTTTTGTGATTGAGAAGATCGGATTGTCAAAATATTTTTCCTGCTCCTCCTTTTGGAGAGAGTGATTACTCGCTGAGAATAGTGTTGTTCTAATCAGTTCACAGAAAAAAAAGGATTCAAATTACTATATTGCTGTGATTATTAATCAACAAAGATGACGACTTCGAAAGTTGTATTTTCGGAAACCGAGTCGAGTGTAGAAAACCGTACGGACTACAATTAAAGGGAGATAAATCATATAACGGACAATTTGATACAATTCTGAGTGATCTAGCTTTACACAAAGAAAAAACGAAAAATGTTTTAAATCTTTGAAGTTTGTGTTTTATATACATACTGTAGACCAGTTTCTTACAGAGTCAAATCCCTTGAAAAGTTATTGACTTTAAAAATAAAATTTATTCTTTTTCTAAGTGCAGGTTAAGTGCAAGAGTTACGATCACTTATGCCCTCGGTATCCCCGGAACATTTCGCGGTATCTAAATTGATCGTCGAGGTTTAATTCATGTATACGGAAGGAATTAAAATTTTAAAGTCTTTAAGTTGTAAAAAAAAAAAGGCAGAATGATTTTAGCCAGCTCCCGTCCATCTCCCAACTATGAAAACTTTGATGGCATCTAAGGGTGGCATGTCAGGATGTTAAAGAGATAACGCGCGACCGAAGGGAGATAACTGCTATATCATCAGCATACTTCGTTATTTCTCGTTATTGAGGTCATACCTTCATAAAGATATATATTCGAAACACTTCCTACAACAGAAAGAATAATATGTGATTTCTTTCTCATAAAATAATGTTAGTTATGAAATATCATACATCAGAAAATTTTAATGTAAAATAGACGCTATTTGCTTAAATATGTTACAATACAGATTTACTTTCTCAATCCCAAAACTTTCAAACGGACGTCTGGAAGGAAAATCCGAATTTCCCTTAGCTTAAAGACAATGAGAGGATCGTTGAAGTTGGCGTGATCCGAGAACGTTTCTATGCGTTTTGTTAATTTGGACCCGACCGCTCTATTGTGGCGAGTGAGTTAACCGTTACGCCATTCAATATATCATTTAACTCAATATTTAAATCAACACGTTACCACATTGAATTGTCTTTGTTTCTTTTCCTCAAATAATCACAATGTATGCCACAGGACGAGTGACGTAAATTGAAAATTAAGAAAAAAAGTAGTTAATTGTTTCAAAAAACAATAACAAAACAAACAAAAAAACATACATTGAGTTACAAACGATTTTCCCATCGAGATTTTTATTCCGTCAATATCCAACATGCTGACACAGTGGATCTCGTATTCAATGATGTCATTTTAGTGACTAGTGACCGTCAAACTTCGCTTTGGTACTCTCATTCCGTTGTAGATTGAGATAAGACAGGGTGCATTTGGTGTTTCATTTGCGTCCCACGAAATAAAGAGTAAAAGTTATCAGATATTGATTATCGGCACCTTCTGTTTTACGCTTAATATTGGGTTAAAATACAGCTCTGATTATCATTCTTTGGTATCTTCTTAACCCATAATTGAATAATGGAATTAAATGGAACAAATGTGTGAGATTCTATTTATCATATAACTTTTAAAAGCAATCCAGAAAGTCAAGAAAAAAAGTCAAGAAAACAAGACGTGAAATCTGAAATAGCGATGATAAAATTCTCACGCTATATATCCTCTTCGGTGACGTCACAATGGATTTGACAACTTAATTAAGATTATGACGTCACAGCCGAAATAAAGGGAACAATCAGCCAATCGCATTCTCATTAGGGTGTTATTAGGGCGGCGCGCATGAAACATATTATGAGCGAATGATTAACGAGCTTCGATTCAATTGATCACGTGAGGTCATATTTATTAAAGACAGTGCCATACGATGAGTAAAATATTTAGACGATGATTAAAAACACGACTGTAGAAAAAAATACGAGAAATCTGGCCTTTTTCCGACAAATTATATTTTACATTTAAGATACACGTTTATTAGAACATGCCTATTTGCTCTATCTTCTTGATGGTTCATGTTCTGAAAAACAATCTTAATTTAAAATGCATGAAAGGGAAGACAGATTGCAATATCTTATATGTATAGTTAATCTGTTCACAGGTGTTTGAAATTCTGACTGTAAATTGAGAAATTAATAAGACATAAAAGAGATGTACTCTTATTTTCAGTCAGAATTCCAAACACCTGTAATCTGGTTTAATGTAAATCTCTCTTGACATTATTACTGGTCCTTTTTTCGTTACACATACTCTTTGATTGTTCGCCCTCAACAGTGTATTGAAACCACACGGCACATCAAACGCTAACAACAATGTATTTCAAGAATTCAGTCAATGCATGAAAGATGGGCCCATTTTTGACCTCATTATTTTGACCAATGGGTAAGTGAGAATATTTCACTGCAGTATTTCAATTTTCCGGTGACGTAATGAAGGACTTTTACTGAAGTTTTTGAAAACTGAATGAGATATTTATATACGACATCGATACATACAGTAATGCTGTAACTATTGGACAGTTGTTATACGGGGTAATTATCACGTTCGTAGAAGCATTAAGAAACTTGTGTGAAGTTTACGTCCCTTGTGAAGCTCCGGTTATTACGGCGCATGCGTAGCCGTAGCCATATTGGAAGAGGAAAAAGAATACAGAAAGAGGTACGCTTGTAAACACTATGAAAAGTGATGTTTTAAGTCTATTGATCTGACTATAATCTCACAAAGTTTGTATTGGAATAGTTTATTACCGTTAACCGTAAATATCATTGACACAGAGGACATATTTTGTCCAGAATATGACACGGAAGCAATGGTAACCCTCGTCTCGGTCATTCAGAGATCAGCATCAATTTTCTTGCAACGGGAGGGGGGAGGTACTTCGGTAGTTGATACTGTCCGCATTTGTGTATTTTTCCTCTTTGAAGCCTGCATACTTGTTAATAATGCATTTATTTCCAGAAAGTATTTGTGTGTATTGGAGCTTAGTCACTGAGACCGATTTATTGGTCGCAATGCCGACAGCCTAAGGGTATTTTTTCGTTTCGGAAGTTGGGAATGTACAGCTCGTATCTGGCTTTTTGCGTTGTCTATAAAGTAAACATATATCATTGTGTACTGATTTCACGTAGTTAACATTTATTTTTGTTGCTTCTGAAAGTTAGGACCAAATGGTTGGCCTTCTTAACAAAATGTACAAATGTTGCTGTCCACACTTTGATATCCGGTTTTGACACTATTCTACCCCACCCAATATATAAGGTGACATCTGCATTATTGAAGTAACCCCAGAATAAACGACTTGTGATATATGTTATATATTAGCCCTCTGACCATTGTTTGTCTAGTTTACAAAGTTTATAAGATATGTGTATCATGCCTGGAATAACCTGCTTTCATTGATACATTCTGTGGAATGTAACACATGGCATATCGAGGTCAAATGATCTTATACTATAAACATGTTTACTCAGCCTTACAGTTCATCTTCTCATGTCACCTCTTAGAGACTTCTTCATAGAATATTGAATGTTTTCTGACATTTTTACATACTACAAATAAATTCTGCTATCTTCCAGTGTTGATTATAATTTTTTAGATAGGAACAATTACTTATAGACTACCTTGATACTGTAACTTGGCATTGATCCTCATTGGGACTCACTCAAGTTTTAGAAATGATCCTCTGGACTTACCAGAAAAATCCTACTTAGCTTAATGTATTGCGAATTCATGGCCTTTTATTTTATTCATAGTCAGATGCTGGTACCTCATCAATACAGTAGTTGGTGGTTCTAAATTTTCTTTATTTATAGCAAACAACAGCTCGGTGTAACTGTGTGGTCGAGACATGGCCATTGTTAGATGTCCACTCAAAAGAACATGTAATGATTTGGACAACCATACCTTATTCTTAAAATTGGTAATGTTTTGATATTATTGATTCTATAAAACTGATTTGTTTTTTTATTTAGAAGTGGACACAAATTAAATTATGACACATTTTTCAGAATCATAATGTGACATTACAGCTAATTAAGCAAAATGAGAAGAAAATCTTCTGCAAGATGCACATATCGGTATAATGTGTAAACAATTATCAAAATGATTGGTGAATGCTTAAAATCAGATTCAAATAATGGAATGATTTTCCCACGAAATATTTTGCAGTGGACGCCAGTGCAATAAAAATTGATGTGCAATGTTATCTCAAGTAACATTTACTGTATGTCCTGTTTCACTTGACATATTTGGCTGGAAAAAGATTTAGTTGACAGACTTAATGTGTATGCTATTTATTTGATTATTCAGTGGGTTTTATGTCCACTGTTATAGCCTTTATTTCGGCCTTGCACCAGACAAACTGTATTACCAGTGTTGATACCTTACAGTACTGAGATGTATGGATGTAAGTGTCTGATGCACACTGCTGGCACCATTTTATGGCATGGGGCTGCTTTAATACCCAACCAAGAAGTCTTCATATAGGTTTTAATTTATGCCCAAGAATTTACTTAAAATTGTATTGTTCTAATTTATTGAGAAATTTACAAGCTGAAATTACAAACCCTTTTTTGTTCTAATTTATTGAGAAATTTACAGGCTGAAATTGATAACAAAGAATTGTGAATTTCCTAAAAATTCATGTATCAAAAGTGTAGGACAAATTATATTCGCATGGAAAAGTCCATTGATACATGACAAAGAACGCTCTACATATTTTTGTTGTGTGAATTCAACAGACATGAATAGATTTAAAGTCATTTTATTTTTAGAGTGTTTCTTGTAAGACTTTTGATTTAAGAAGGAAATAGATACTTATGATCGAGTTACTTACAAAATACAGGAAGATATTCAGATAGATTTTATTAGAAATATGTTGATAAGCAGAAGGGACAATATGAGCTGACAAACTTTAAAGCATTAGGGCCATTTTCAACAAGTTCTATTAGATTTCAAACAAAGAGATACCCAATGATTTTTGGTACTCAAGTGTTGGAGTCTTTGAAACAAGCCTTTCATGTGGATTCACTATAATTTTCAAAAACATACAATGTGTGGCATGATTTGTGTGGAATGAGGATAAAATGACTGACAAGGATGTGTATATTGAGTCACACATGAATATAAATGTGATTTCTCAGCATTACAAAACAAATGTTATCTGCTTTTTATTGTCCATCCTGCTGGATCAAATTATGGTGTTCTACAAGCAAAGGTCTGGGGCCACAACCTAACTATTGTTGGAGGACAGTAGAACAATTTTCCACACTCTTGGGGTTTAATCACTGGACAAATACTGCACGCCTCAGGGCTTGTAATAAATCCTTGTATTCACCCCAGAACAGGTCAGTAATTGTTTCAATATATGACAATAATCCATGCATCTGATTAGTTCAAAAATGTAGCACAGGTTGCTGGATTGTGAGATACTTGATGGTGGTTGGTTAGTTGGTTACTGATATTTTGTCACCTTGAGAGGGGGGAGATTTGTATAATTTCTTTGTGATTATTTATGGTATCATGCCATGGGTCTACATAAGAATCAACTCCAGTATGCTGACTCTTGAGTATGACTTTGTATACTCATTATTTATTAATACATTTAGAAAATTATATACCATATACTCAGAATAATTGATATTCACAATAATTTCCCAGTTTGGTGGGGTCTGTTTATAGAAGTACACTTGTATATCTATATGGTAGAGATTTTTTGTTCGAAGTCCATTGCGTAGCTACTTCATGTTCTTATTTTTGATGGAAGAGATCACATCATGCAGTAAATAATTTTTGTAGAATTTTCCTGTGAGTCTAAGAGCACCGTTTCCAAAATTTTGATTCGTCCAGTTTCAATCAGATGTAGTAGGTTTTCAAAATTTAGTGAGTCCCACAGAAAAAAGATGAGTCTAGGACTCTAATATTATGTCCCAAAATCACTTGTAGCAGAGAAAGAAACACAGAATCCATTTATATTTTGATTCAAATAGAGGACAAATCTAGTTTGAAATTTCAAGAGGGTGTGTCAGGGAGTGGAGAGGGGGGGGGGGGCTCAAATTTTGGGTTATTATGCAAGATGTTTGTTTTTGTTTTGAACATCTGCACACATTACATGTATGGATATGTATATATCAAAAAGTACATGTATTGCGCCTGTCATAGAGCATTCAGAGGTTCCCATAGCTTTAGCTACAGTGTGTAATGACATCAGGATCTATGCCAGATGAAAAGAATTTGAGAATTTATAGGTAGGCTTTATGACTATCAAACATTCTTGGAGTACACATATCACATAACCACAGGTATTCATGTGTATCAGAGAGATGCACAGTGGCAGACTAAACACAGGTAAAAATATAGCTTCTTTGTTAGTAGTTTCACCAAAGCCCAGAAATTTATTTGTATTTTGAGACACTTCATGTAGCATTCAAGGCATTGTTTGTATTGATATACGAAATTGACATTGTGACAGAATTCTTTTCTTCATTGGATGTGGAAGAATAGGAATTTCAAAGTGAATAGTGTTTTGTACATGTGTATGTTATCTACTAGCAATACTTTTTTTTTAAGTTTTTGTATGAAACTTCAAAAAACTTAAACCAGGACTAGAGTTTAAAGTAAACTGCCAGGTATACATGTTTGTGTGGTAAATATCTAGCAATGAAATAGAATTCTGATCTTATAGTCTTTTATTTTTGTTGTTGCATGTTATGTAAAACTTCATTCATCTTACTTGATGAACAATTTTGTAAATACATTTTTGAAATTCCAAGCAAAACATGTTACGTTTTTTAAGTTTTACCACTGTGAACAGAAAATACAAGACTAATACCCCTTTTAATACTGTTGTTGTCGTGAAATACACCATATCTGAACCATAATGTTTTGTATCTGTTCTAGTGCAGTATAAAACTTCATGTTTTCAATTTTCATACATTTTTGTAAGATTGTGTAAATTTCATCATTGATGCATATTCCACCAAATTTGGGGGGGGGGGGGGGGTGTAAAATATGCTGAAATGCAGCTGATCTGGAGCAGTGGAAATATAGTATATAAATAGAATAGAACTTAAAAAAAAAATATTGATGGTAGACTGTTTCAGTATAGTGTAAGCATTATTTTTCCATGACCAATTATCAGGGGGCTGCAGTAGTTCTGGAATGTCAAATATTTTACCTTCATATGAACATCTTCTTTGAAGGAACATGTCTAATCGTGATTTACCCAATGATTTTGTGTAGGGCTTGCCCTTTTCAAAAAGGTGAGTTCAAGACTAACTTGTCCAAAATCTTGCAATAAGTACTGAGAGAGTCTCCCGCATGTTGTTCAGTGAGGAAGCAGCCAGCTAGACCTTGATTGAAATTGACTCAGGCTGTTATTGAGTGATAAACCCAGTAAACAAACAGACCCATGATCATCAATCAGTATTAATGATAGAAGTGATTATGTATCTGATCAGGGAGATGTAATGGACACGAGAATGAAAAAAATAAAAAGTTTTAGCTCACCTGGCCTGCAGGACCAATGTGAGCTTATGGCGTGGTGCTGCATCCATGTCAACCGACATAATTTTCTTCTCAATAGCCAATGGACCAAATGTTTTGATGTTTGTCACTGATGATGACTGACGACTGATGACGCAAGCCCTGTTTGACTGGTATGTTCCTAAGATGAAGCCCAATAAAGTTTGTGAAAAGAAATTGCCTTGACCTATATTCAAAGTCACAGTGATAAGATTTGTTAAAACCTTTAAATTACTTCTTCTTGTGAACTAAAAGGCCCAGAGGCATGATATTTGGCTGGTATGTTTATGTGATCAAGTCCAACAAAGTTTGAGAAAAGAAATGACCTTGACCTATATTCAAGGTCACAGGGGTCAAATTTGCAGATGAGCACTGTAGGCCCATTTGGCCTCTCATTTCATAAGTTTGGTGAAAATAATCATAATTGAAATTAAATTTGTGTTTAAGAACACTCTATAATGAAAGAGTTTTAATACAAAAACTGATTTTACATTAGTTCAGAAATAATTTCCAAGGTTTGTGTATTACCGGTTTGGTCTTCCTTTTAAATATGTATTAGCTATTTAATGCAGGTTAAACAGCAAAATAGGAAACACCCATGTGGAAATTGAAATCGATCTTATTAGGATAAATTAATAGGTCAATACTACTTATAAAAATATATATATATATATCTTTTTTTTTTTTTTTTTTTTACTTTAGACACTCATATTTATCATATGGTAATGCACATGCATTCAGTTACATATCAATTCAGAAAATTCCCAAGGGAATTTTTATTTTTTAAGGTCCGACAAAATGTATATAATGGTATAAGTGTTTGTTACGTCAGGTTTATAAATATTAGTCAATACACACTGCTGTCAGTACTGTCTGTATCCTGATCAATATTGGACACCACTGTAGAACCTTCATCCTGTATGATGATAAGGGGTAAATATCCTCTATATTTGTATGGAACAGATTCTGGCAGATCTATAATGTAGTGATAAGTTTGGATGTGCAAATATTTCTAGATATGACTAGTTATTTACAAGTATAAGGCCTTAAGTATTGATGTTTACAATTATAAGACCTTAAGTATTGATGTTTACAAGTATAAGGCCTTAAGTATTGATGTTTACAAGTTAAAGGCCTTAAGTATTAATGTTTACACGCTTTAATTTGTGCCTTTGATGGTGACATGGTTGTCATTTTTGTTATATTTCTGGCTGTCACTGGATGTTAACATGTTTTTGCCTCTAGATTTAAACATGCATGTTGAGATGTTCTTGGCCATGGACACTTCTATAAACTCGTTACTTTAATGTGTATCATTTTAATCATATGCTGACTGAGCTAGTTAAGTATATATACACTTGTGTTTAGCTGAGTTTGAGGAAGGAAGATACATCTATGTTTGTGCATCAAGTATATAAATATATATTAGATTCATGGGACAAAATCAAGGACGAAAAAAATGTATTGTTGTCTGCTGTGTATTTGGTCACTTTCCATAAGTTTCCAATGTCTTGCCTTTGAAGTTGTTTAGTTTCACCTAATAGTTAGTAATTTTTTATTTTATTTCCACAACTGGTCAACAGTGTGTCTTGAAAAGCAAATTGAAGATTGTACAGTATCAAAATGTATGCCCATTATTTTGTAAAATGTTTGATTTTTGTATGCATACTGGTCCTTGTGTACATACTGGTCTGTGTATACATACAGGTCCTTGTGTGTACATACTGGTCCTTGTGTATACATACAGGCCCTTGTGTACATACTGGTCCTAGTGTATACATACTGGTCCTTGTGTGTACATACTGGTCCTTGTGTACATACTGGTCCTTGTGTATACATACTGGTCCTTGTGTGTACATACTGGTCCTTGTGTGTACATACAGGCCCTTGTGTACATACTGGTCCTTGTGTGTACATACTGGTCCTTGTGTACATACTGGTCCTTGTGTATACATACAGGCCCTTGTGTACATACTGGTCCTTGTGTATACATACAGGCCCTTGTGTACATACTGGTCCTTGTGTGTACATACTGGTCCTTGTGTACATACTGGTCCTTGTGTATACATACTGGTCCTTGTGTGTACATACTGGTCCTTGTGTACATACTGGTTCTTGTGTATACTTACTGTTCCTTGTGTGTACATACTGGTCCTTGTGTATACATACAGGCCCTTGTGTACATACTGGTCCTTGTGTGTACATACTGGTCCTTGTGTATACATACTGGTCCTTGTGTGTACATACTGGTCCTTGTGTGTACATACTGGTCCTTGTGTATACATACTGGTCCTTGTGTATACATACAGGCCCTTGTGTACATACTGGTCCTTGTGTACATACTGGTCTGTGTATACATCTGGTCCTTGTGTGTACATATTGGTCCTTGTGTATACATACTGGTCCTTGTGTATACATCTGGTCTGTGTATACATACTGGTACTTGTGTTTACATACAGGTCCCTGTGTGTACATACAGGTCCCTGTGTGTACATACTGGTCTGTGTATACATCTGGTCTGTGTATACATACTGGTCCTTGTGTATACATACTGGTCTGTGTATACATACTGGCCCTTGTGTGTACATACAGGCCCTTGTGTACATACAGGTCCTTGTGTGTACATACTGGTCCTTGTGTATACATACAGGTACTTTTGTGTACATACTGGTCCTTGTGTACATACTGGTCTGTGTATACATACTGGTCCTTGTGTATACATACAGGTCCTTGTGTATACATACTGGTCCTTGGGTACATACTAGTCTGTGTATACATCTGGTCTGTGTATACATACTGGTACTTGTGTTTACATACAGGTCCTTGTGTGTACATACTGGTCCTTGTGTACATACTGGTCTGTGTGTACATACAGGTACTTGTGTGTACATACTGGTCCTTGTGTACATACTGGTCCATGAGTACATACTGGTCCTTGTGTATACATAGTGGTCCTTGTGTATACATACAGGTCCTTGTGTGTACATACTGGTCCATTTGTACATACATGTCCTTGTGTGTACATACTGGTCCTTGTGTGTACATACTGGTCCTTGTGTATACATACAGGTCCTTGTGTGTACATACTGGTCCTTGTGTACATACTGGTCTGTGTATACATCTGGTCCTTGTGTATACATACTGGTCCTTGTGTGTACATACTGGCCCTTGTGTGTACATACAGGCCCTTGTGTATACATACTGGGTCTTGTGTACATACTGGTCTGTGTATACATCTGGTCCTTGTGTGTACATATTGGTCCTTGTGTATACATACTGGTCCTTGTGTGTACATACTGGTCCTAGTGTATACATACAGGTCCTTGTGTGTACATACAGGCCCTTGTGTACATACAGGTCCTTGTGTGTACATACTGGTCCTTGTGTATACATACAGGCCCTTGTGTACATACAGGTCCTTGTGTGTACATACTGGTCCTTGTGTATACATACTGGTCCTTGGGTACATACTGGTCTGTGTATACATCTGGTCTGTGTATAGATACTGGTCCTTGTGTGTACATACTGGTCCTTGTGTGTACATACTGGTTCTTGTGTGGACATACTGGTCCTTGTGTGTACATACTGGTCCTTGTGTGTACATACTGGTTCTTGTGTGGACATACTGGTCCTTGTGTATACATACTGGTCCTTGTGTGTACATACTGGTCCTTGTGTGTACATACTGGTTCTTGTGTGGACATACTGGTCCTTGTGTATACATACTGGTCCTTGTGTATACATACTGGTCCTTGTGTGTACATACTGGTTCTTGTGTGGACATACTGGTCCTTGTGTGTACAAACTGGTCATTGTGTATACATACTGGTCCTTGTGTGTACATACTGGTCCTTGTGTGTTGGTCCTTGTGTGTACATACTGGTCCTTGTGTGTACATACTGGTCCTTGTGTATACATACTGGTCCTTGGGTATACATTCTGGTCTGTGTATATATACAGGTCCTTGTTTGTACATACTGGTCCTTGTGTGTACATACTGGTCTGTGTATACATACTGGTCCTTGTGTATACATTCTGGTCTGTATATATACAGGTCCTTGTGTGTACATACTGGTCCTAGTGTATACATACAGGTACTTGTGTATACATTCTGGTCTGTATATATACAGGTCCTTGTGTGTACATACTGGTCCTTGTGTGTACATACTGGTCCTTGTGTATACATACTGGTCCTTGTGTACATACAGGTCCTTGTGTATACATTCTGGTCTGTATATATACAGGTCCTTGTGTGTACATACTGGTCCTAGTGTATACATACAGGTACTTGTGTGTACATACTGGTCCTTGTGTACATACTGGTCCATGTGTGTACATACTGGTCCTAGTGTATACATACAGGTACTTGTGTGTACATACTGGTACTTGTGTACATACTGGTCCATGTGTGTACATACTGGTCCTAGTGTATACATACAGGTACTTGTGTGTACATACTGGTCCTTGTGTACATACTGGTCCATGTGTGTACATACTGGTCCTTGTGTATACATTCTGGTCTGTGTAAATACAGGACCTAGTCTGAACTGACTGGTCCTAGTGTATACATACAGGTACTTGTGTGTACATACTGGTCCTTGTGTACATACTGGTCCATGTGTGTACATACTGGTCCTAGTGTATACATACAGGTCCTTGTGTATACATACTGGTCCTTGTGTGTACATACTGGTCCTTGTGTATACATACTGGTCCTTGTGTACATACTGGTCCTTGTGTGTACATACTGGTCCTTGTGTACATACTGGTCCATGTGTGTACATACTGGTCCTAGTGTATACATACAGGTACTTGTGTGTACATACTGGTACTTGTGTGTACATACTGGTCCTTGTGCGTACATACTGGTCCTTGTGTGTTGGTCCTTGTGTACATACTGGTCCTTGTGTACATACTGGTCTGTGTATACATACAGGTCCTTGTATACATACAGGTCCTTGTGTACATACTGGTCCTTGTGTGTACATACTGGTCCTTGTGTGTACATACTGGTCCTTGTGTATACATACTAGTACTTGTGTGTACATACTGGTCCTTGTGTACATACTGGTCCATGTGTGTACATACTGGTCCTAGTGTATACATACAGGTACTTGTGTGTACATACTGGTACTTGTGTGTACACACTGGTCCTTGTGCGTACATACTGGTCCTTGTGTGTACATACTGGTCCTTGTGTGTACATACTGGTCCTTGTGTGTACATACTGGTCCTTGTGTATACATACTAGTACTTGTGTATACATACTGGTCCTTGTGTACATACTGGTCCATGTGTTTACATACTGGTCCTATTGTTCTTTGACAGTTGTAAGGTATTTTTAAACTTAAAAAAACCCCAAAATCCTGCTATTATCCTTAACTTAAAAGTGTTTGCAATAAAGTCATCCTTTATTTCCTCAGGTACATTTGACAGACAAGGTCAAGAAACTACATTCACATGATCAGAGACAGGCTCCTGTACCCTTTTAAAGACCTTGACCCTCGGTAGACAAGGCCAAGGTCAGAGTTGAGGGGGTCATCATGCCCCATTCTAAGGCAGGAAGCCTCAAAGATCCTGATATTGCAGGACTCTTCTTTTTCAACGATGACCCGGAAAAAATATTTGTTGACCTACGAGAAATCGGCCATGGCAGTTTTGGTGCCGTTTACTTCGTAAGTATAAGAAAATCTAGCACTAAACTGAGTCCTTTGATAAATTCAGGAGATCAACACAGCACTCATGTCAAGTACAGAATAGATGCAGATATGTAAGAACTAATTTTTAGGTATGGTCTTATTGCTGGTGACCTACAAAAGTGTACATTAGGGGCTGTATGATATCGCAACATATTTAAGGCATCTGTAATGAATTTCGTTTGATTCTAGATTTGTGGCCCGTCATGATCATTTGTGTTTGTTATACCTTTTCTATTGATTCTCTTATCTGTTGCTGTAACATGTCTTGCTTCCAGGAAGAACAAGAAATAATGATTTAAACCAAGGATACGCCAGTACAAGACATAGGTACCCTAATTCGCAACCGCGTACAGGATGATTTTAAGATTGAAATAAAAATATCATTCTTTTGGATTTATATAGCTTTTAATATGAGTTGCAAAAATATCTTCTGAACTTTCATGGTTGCTTCAGAAGCCATAGCAGTTTACAATAGCCTGTTGCCTATGGAATCGATTGATCATTGGGTCAAATTCTAATGCCATGCTTGTTTATGATAAGAATGGCTTTGTGTAACTTACAAGAAGAAATAATATTGAACTTTAAGAATTTTGTCGCCAGGCGAGGGCCTTCGCTTTTATTTAACAATACAGACACCGATTGAGATATTGTTAAGTAAACTGTATGTAACGTCAGGTCCTATATCTGCGCAGAGACAATATCTGTGCAGAGACAACCTTTTAAGGCTCCAAAGCCAAACAAGTTTGATAATTGCTATTTTATGCTTTCAAACACATCTTAGATATAAGGACTTAATAATAATTAATTTGCAAATTTATATTAAACATTTCACTGATGATCTTGATAAATTGACTTCCGTTGTCTGTTATATCAACAAATTTGGTGAACATAATGGTTACCACATCATAAGAAAGGATGCAGCATATATTTCGGTGTGTCCTATATGTAGATCAGGTCACTAAGAACCAGCACTGCTTCTTACATTATGGTCCATTTTATAGCCAGGAAAATACAGTAATATCACACATAGTTCTTTCCAAAAAAGAAAAGTTCCTAAAAGGACAGGATGACCAGTAGCATTTCTTGTTTCATTCCTTCTTATCCGCCATATGTAAACTTTCTGACATTTTAAACTTTTTCAAGTTCCACCAGTAGGATTGAGCTGAAATGGTTCTGGCAAAGTGTTGTTACATTTTGGGGTCCAAAATTCAATATGACTTCCATCTTGAAAAACACATTTCAGATTTCTTCTCAGGTTCCAAAGATGCCATTGAGCTGAATTGGTAGGAATATCAACGAAAGCGAAACTCAAAAGAAAATTTTTATTTGATTTTTGTCCACGTCAAAAGTTCAATATGGCAGCCATGACAATAAGTTAAATTCCAAGCTGTTTTAATCATTTAATAATGGTCCTATTGCTATTAAATGTTTAAATGTTAAATCTTTAAATGACTGTTTCTGAATATTACAGGCCAGAAATATTGTCAACAAGGAAATTGTGGCCATCAAGAAGATGTCTTACAATGGGAAACAAGCCAACGAGGTAAGCAGTTAGTGTGATTATCTCCCCTTTCTTAGGTTAGATGATTGTAGTTCCCTTTATCCATATATTCAGGTTTTTACCGTTAGTCATAGTTAACAACTATTCATCAATTTATTTCGAGATGCAAGTCCAGTGTTTCATTGATATATTAATATATTTCCTTAAGATAGGACTTTGATCCTTATGTCCTGTGTGACAAATATTTATCAAGATGTTCCTTAAGATAGGACTTTGAACCTTACAATGTTAGTCCTGCATGATAATTATTTATCAAAGTATTGTTTTGTAATTTGGTCTCTGATATATCAAAGATTTCTGAAATAAGAGTGAAGTTTTCAACGTTTATGGCAATCTTTTCAGAAATGGCAGGATATCATCAAAGAAGTGAAGTTCCTGCGACAGTTAAAACACAGACATGTTATAGACTACAAAGGGTGCTATCTCCGTGAACACACAGCATGGGTAAGGGTGCCATTAAAACCATGTTGTTCTCATGGATGTTATCTCTGTGTGTATCTGATATATTTCAGGGCTCTCACACCCCATTTTGGGACTGGGGCCCGGGGCCCTTAGATTTGGGAAAAATAATGGTGTTTTCCTTAGAATTGGGAGAACTTGGGGTCTAAATTGGGAAAAAAAGATGCTATTTTGCATTGGGAATAGGGCCGAATATCGGCCCAAAATCTGGCAGATCGAGAGCCCTGTATTTGATGCCACCCATCTTGCCTCTGAGTTTAGAGACATCTTTATCTACAAAACAAAAAACATATATGGCAGAGTTGTCTGGTTGTCACCAAATTGGCATTGCCTGTCAAATATATTATAAAGTTGTTCAGTTGTACATCCCAATAAATAAAGACTATATGTATCAAGATTGCTATATCATTGCGTTTTTGCTACTAGGTGTACATGTTCCCACAAATACACCTTAGTAAATGTAATGAGAGTTTATTTTTACTTCAGTCTTTGTCAAAGACTCAACTTTATGCATTTTTGTGTTTTTTGGATACACAGAGGGATGAGAAAATATATTTTGTCTGTTGAAGGGAAAATTAATGTATTTCATTATGCTTGTTGCAGCTGGTGATGGAGTATTGTTTGGGCTCGGCCTCTGACATAGTGGAAGGTCAGTAATATGTTGTAGGTGTAGACAATGAGGCTATAATGCCTAGCACATTTGAATGAGATTTATATGTACTATGTGTGTGAGATATAAATTCAATTCAAAATGTAGGACTGATCTACAAATACTACTGGTTAAATGTATTTAAGTAAACAATGATAGATATCAATCTCCGGTAGCTGTATTTAAGTATGTATGATCTAAGAGATGAGATATGTTGCTGAATGATTGAAAACTTTTCATCTAAAACTTATTCCAGTTCACAAGAAACCTTTGAAGGAGATAGAGATTGCTGCCATCTGCCATGATGCTTTGGAGGGCCTAGCCTATCTACATACTCAGGGCAAGATACACAGAGACATCAAGGCGGGCAATATACTGCTGACTGAGAACGGCACCGTAAAACTAGGTAAAACAGGAGCACGTTTCTTTACAAGATGAAGTGCTGTATACTAATACATGTCACTAATCAGTAACATTACTTACAAAAGCTTTGCCAGTGTCCTTTAATAAGACCATCCCTGACTCCTTGGCTAGGGGTAAGTGTTCACCTTCTTAAGACCATCCCTGACTCCTTGTCTGGGAGAAAGTGTTCACCTTCTTAAGACCATCCCTGACTCCTTGTCTGGGAGAAAGTGTTCACTTTCTTAAGACCATCCCTGACTCCTTGTCTGGGAGAAAGTGTTCACCTTCTTAAGACCATCCCTGACTCCTTGTCTGGGAGAAAGTGTTCACCTTCTTGAGACCATCCCTGACTCCTTGTCTGGGAGAAAGTGTTCACCTTCTTGAGACCATCCCTGACTCCTTGTCTGGGAGAAAGTGTTCACCTTCTTAACTCCTTGTCTGGTAGAAGACCATCCCTGACTCCTTGTCTTGTTCACCTTCTGGTCTGGGAAAGTCCTTGTCTGGGAGAAAGTGTTCACCTTCTTGAGACCATCCCTGACTCCTTGTCTGGGAGAAAGTGTTCACCTTCTTAAGACCATCCCTGACTCCTTGTCTGGGAGAAAGTGTTCACCTTCTTGAGACCATCCCTGACTCCTTGTCTGGGAGAAAGTGTTCACCTTCTGGGCTTAATGCAGGTATTTAGAACAAAAGTAAAACTCATTATCTTGGAAAATCAGGGGTTGTGCTGTAACTTCTATTCTACAGAAGATCATTAACAATAAAAAAGTTACTGTTACATTCACAAAGACCATGCTTTATTGGTTGGACAGTCCTGAAAATAGGTCACAGTTATATATTCCTGACATTGTTTATTATCAGTCATTTTCTTGATCACTGTCATGAACTATGTATATCAGTAGGTATAAAAATGTCAAATTAATTTTTCAGCAAATACATTTTACCAAGCAAAATTACCCAGAGAACCAATGAATGAAGCATTTATCTGATTTACGTCGGATTAAGACTGTCTCAGAATATTTTCTAAACTCTTTACAGTTTTGTCAGCATGAAAGGACTTCTTTTATTAGAAGTTGAAAAAAAATTACATTTTGCTTCATCTGAGCATTTCTTTATCAACCAGCGGACTTTGGGTCAGCATCCTTGATAAGTCCAGCCAACTCATTTGTGGGGACGCCTTACTGGATGGCCCCGGAAGTGATTCTAGCTATGGATGAGGGTCAGTACGACGGCAAGTCGGATGTCTGGTCCATGGGGATCACGTGTATAGAATTGGGTAAGTTTTTTTTGTATTTTAAATGGCCTGATTTCTTGATTGTAGTAACCATTTTAGATGTTCCCTGTTTTCTGTGATTGAACACACTTACTGACATTGCCAATTAAAAGTTCACTTGTGAACATCCACTTTCTTCAATAAAAAAGTCACAAAAGAAGCACAAGCCACCCATATTGAAGATGTTAATGATATGATGCCTTGTATGATTTTCTCTTGTGTTAAAGATGATTTTACTAGCTGTCCCTAAAGTATTTGTGTATATGACTTATATTTCAGCTGAGCGTAAGCCACCTTTATTTAATATGAATGCCATGAGTGCTCTGTATCACATCGCCCAGAATGACCCGCCCACTCTGGCGGGAGGGGAGTGGTCTGATGACTTCCGCCACTTTGTCGACTCCTGCCTCGCCAAACTTCCCTGTGATAGGCCATCCTCCTCAGAGATTTTAAAAGTAACGTCTGTTTAGAAACATTATTATAGGCTCACGCTTGTAGTTAACAGATTTTTAGTGGAAATTTATCTGCATGTTAGCAGACAAAATTTACATAATTTTTACCAACTGTATAATATATAATTCAGTATTTAAAGGTTCTCGGTCGATTTCAAACTGAAAGAATTACCCGAGATGACATTGACCATGCTGTAACATGGAACTATTGAAGAAGGAAAAAAAAAGTTTTTTGAAATTGTGAGAATTTGAAATGAAAACAATCATTTTGCCATATGATTTTTGTCTGAGAAACAGTATAGGAAAGGATAAAATAAGATGATTTTTCAGACCATATATTCTTACAGAAATAAGTTAGAAATTATTCATATAATAATTGATCTGTTTTATAGCATCATTTTCTGGAGGGAACTGGTCCCAGTAGTGTCATTATAGACCTAATTCAGCGCACCAAGGACGCAGTCCGAGAGTTAGACAACCTTCAGTATCGCCGCATGAAGAAGATTCTCATGGTGGATGTAATCGAGGGCGAGAACAGTTCCAATGGACCAACATCTGATGACTTTACGACGGACGATTCTTCCCAGGTCAGTCCATGTGACCCCTCTCTGGTAAGTCTGCTCCCTATTCAGCTTGACGGTTGCTGTGTGTCCAGTGGTTTTTGCCTGCAGCCTGCATGCTGTCTGTCTGTGTTTTGACTCACTGACCACTGTCCAGACTTTTGTCAAGTAGGTACACAGAGAGACTGCTGTCAGCTACCCTGAATGACTTCTGTATAAGGGACTGACCATTGTATTGAAAACCGCTCAATATCACAGATAATTCAGGTCTTTGGTCAGTGATCTCAGTATTTGTTTTCCAGTCAGTTTTATGATGACTGGTTTTTCACATGCACCTGGTTAGTGTGATGAAATGATCAACAAGATGACCTTTATCAGAATACCTCTCATTAATGTTACTGGAAAGTGAAATGTATGTACCTCAACTTTCCAACTATAAAGAGAAACACTAGCTGAATGGCCTGTTACATAGATTCACCGAAAAGGGTTGTCACCATTATTTTGTGTTGCATATATCTTAGATTTGTTAACTATACACTCCAAACCAATACACACCAGTTAGTGTCAGTTGATTGAAATTAACATGTATAGTCTCTTAGCATTAACGTTAATGGAAAACGTTGGAAATATTGAACATTTTGAGGAGCTCTTTCCTTGAATTTTTTTGGTTCTGGATTTCAACACAATTTCATGTGCAAGTTTGTACAAATCTGTTGAATATGAAATAAACAATTAAGTTTTTATTGATCAAATTCTTGTAATTGTGTGATTTTAAGTTTAGCACATTACAGTGATAAGTGCTGATGTTTGTTGGTTTCCAGTAAGTCCATTGGGCCTTTTTGCTGCTACATTTGACTGAACCACACTTTTCAGTTTTTTACTGTACTGGCAAAGTTTGAAAAGGCATGTGTATCTGGTTTTCAACAAAGCAAAAAATTGAAAATGCACATGATGGTCCAATCAAAAAAAGATATTGGAATTTCGTCAATTTTAGTTTTTATTGGCTGTTACTTGCTTCTCCAGTTTGAAGTTATGTGCATTTTCTTGTTTGTTTTATACTTTAACTTTGTGATTTTCAAATTTCAAATAGTTGCTATCATGTTAAGATTAACCAAGCTATTGATTTTGTCAGTATCCTTATTATGAAGTCATGCACGATTTCAGTCCTGTTTATAGAAATAGATGTGCAAAGAAGAACTAATGTATTTTGCTTAGCTAAACATTTTCTTCGTCAAATTTTCCAATGTATCATTTTTCCTAATTTAAGTAAAAAGTTCAAACTTGACTTTATGCTGATCAGTACTTTTGCATGTACTTGTTAAAATGTTAAAAAAAAATTAAAAAATAGTCTTTAAAAATATGTTAACATTGTTAAAAAAAATGCTTCAAATTTTCTAGCATGATCATGAGTTTTTCTTTGATAGCCAAGTCATATTTTCAGATCATTTTTCATTTGATGCAGTGCCTGTTCATTTGATTGTTGTTGAGCTTTTCATTGTGAACAAGTGTAAACCTTTGTAATGGTTCCCTTTTAAGTATGTATGCTACGTTTCTATCACATTGTATATGTATCTCCTTCACAAAAGAGTTCCGTACCAATTATGAAAATTTAACAGATTTTGGGGAGATATGCCTCATGTATTTTACAAATATAATGTGTAGGTAATCTAGCATATGTACTGTCAATGGTCTCTTTCTCTAATCTTTTTCCTTAATCTAAAATTTCTGACTTCTAATAGATCCGTCCATTTACATCTTGGATTGTAATATTGGTTCAGTAATCCTGGAAATGTTCAGCGACACATAATTATTGTCACAATGGCAGTAATATTGATGTTAACATGTACATTTTGGGTTTGTCATCCAATATTATGATCCTGATGAAACATACGGAGGGTCTGTAAAACGCCAGCCTAAGACATGTTGATTAACTGTCTGCCATGTTGTGTTGCCAGGATGATGATAATATAGACAGTAGTACCAGTAAGTCGAGCAGTATGACAAGTCAACACTCGATGCCAAGTAGTAACTTAAGTAGCAAGTCCAGTAGTCAGAGCAGCCTCCAGGGTATCTCCACCGACGACAGCGCATCGACCTTTCCTCGTGAACGCAGTGTAAGTAACAGCCCTCTCCTCGATCAGCCACCTGTGAATTTTTTTACTCTTATTTTGACTATTATTAGTCTCTAGTGTTTGTTGGGATATTTCCTTGTTTTTATGATATGGTTTTTTTTTTTCACAGAATGTGATTTATATTTTTTTTCTCAACATGATGCTAGTTATAGCTGTGCTCTTTAAGGATGAGAACCTAAGTTTTGGCATTTTTCGATGAGCTGTTTACAAAAATGTGTTTGCTTCAATAGTTGTCTTATAGGAAATTGGTATCAAGGCATTTAGAAATTTCCTTGAAATATCAGTGTAAATATATTGATAACTCTGCTATAGATTCTGATGGTTAAACACCATGAGTGTAAATGTATCTGAAACACTGTTACAGATTCTGATGGTTAAACACCATGAGTGTAAATCTATCTATAACACAGATTCTGATGGTTAAACACCATGAGTGTAAATATATCTATAACACAGATTCTGATGGTTAAACACCATGAGTGTAAATATATCTATAACACAGATTCTGATGGTTAAACACCATGAGTGTAAATCTGTCTATAACACAGATTCTGATGGTTAAACACCATGAGTGTAAATCTATCTATAACACAGATTCTGATGGTTAAACACCATGAGTGTAAATCTATCTATAACACAGATTCTGATGGTTAAACACCATGAGTGTAAATCTATCACAGATTTGGACAGTTGATGGTGTTGTGTCATTTAGATCCTGTGTCTGGCTTGTATGTTTAGACTTCTTGGTGTATTTTTCTTTGTATTATTTTGTATCCCAAAACATAATCTTTGTTTTACTGATGGCTTCTGGGATGTTATTGTACTATTTCATCAAAACAGATCATTTCCTACCCTGAGTAATAAAATTAAGATGTTGTGTTTTCAAGTAACAGGTTTTTGCAAAGAATTGACTTAAATAGAAGTAAGGATTTCTTTTTCATGTAACTCCAATAAGCAATATTGCCCTTATTTTGTTCCTGAAAAAAAATGTTGTTCTTTAATAGTCTTATGCTTTGAAACTTTGATTATCTCCCTTTGAATTTATGTAAATGAGTTGATAGAGTATATAAAGATACCAATTATAAAGTCCTTTTGTTTATTAAAAATTCTGGGCTGTAGATTTATTTTTCCTAAACTGAGAAGTTATTGTTGTCCTTTGACCTGTCTTAATCATATGTTAATGGACTACTTTGCCCTTTGACCTATGAATCCTAATGTGGTTTTTCCAATGTCTCTCTATAGCCACCTCCCACTCTTCAGTCCTACATCCTACAGGTAATGAAGTCAACAATGGCATCGTGCCAAACTTGAAGTGTCTGTGCATCTTGTGGTAGTGTTTGTGTTGCAAAGCGCTCTTGCTGCATCCTGAAGTCCTTCTAACATTGTTTCCTCTTGGTCCGTCTCCCATCTCTGTTTAATGAGTTATGGGTGTGTAGAAACTGTGAGAGGGCAGAGTTTTATGGTGTAATTATGATAATTATAGATAATTTCTTTAGCAGTAAATAGAATGACAATGATGGACAAAGTAATAAATATGACATATATAGTAGAACTTAAACTTTTCACTGGTCAAAATTTTTGTGATTTTCTTTTAAAAATATCGAATTTATTTCAACGATTTAAATGTAAAAGAATATTCCATAGATAAAAGTTTTATTATTTCTAGAATGAAATTTTGTGATCACTCTAATGTACAACAAATTTTCCCACGAAAATAACCAGCTTTATGGCATGTCTGCCCTCGATGTTCTGTTGATAAAACACTTATACGGGAATATCAATGTCGTTATGATATATAAACTACTTTGAACATTGCCCTTTGACATATGAATCTTAATGAGGTGTTTATGTCAGTTTCACAACAAACAAGAAACATAAACAAACATTTCGTTTGTTGAGAATTTTATATTAAGGAGATACTATTGTGACAGTAGGAATGATGTTGGTTGTTTGTTTTGCCATATTGTAAGGAAGGAATCTAATTTCAGTTTTAAAATAGATGGAAGTACAGAATAATTATACAAGGGTAGTCTTTGTGAAAAAGCTCTTTCCAAAATGTACGACCAACTTCATGCTAGGCTTGTTTTGCACTTTCTGTATTTCATAACCCAAGATCTAGTACGTTTTAATGTTGAAATGTATACCCTATGTTGCAGTTTAATGTGAATGGCAAAAAATAACATATTATACATGTGGTGGCAAAATAAAGAAAAAATTTATTTTTGTTTCCATGTTGCATTAAAAAAGAAATAAAAAATAGAAATTGAAGTATAGCTGTTCAATACTATGTAGAAAAATTCCTGGTTATTTTGTGGTCAACTGGTTTTGTAACAAGGAGTTTGAAAATTGATTTCTTTTGTTAGAAGATAATGATTGTGTAAGCTATTAATCATAGATTTCCCCGTAGTGTTTTCTTTGTTGACATGTTCCTGTTGCAAACTACGTTGGCAAGGGAGATAATCAGCCTGTAACCTTACTCTCACCTGCATAATTATTGCAGTACGTGATCTATGTGATTTTTAAAATGACAAGTGTTAATCTGCTTTTGTGCATCACTAACTGTAGTCTTCAATTCTTGATTTTGTGGATTTAAGGCTTAGAAATTTTGTTGTCATTGACTAAGTATTTTATGGGTCTATGACATAGATTTTTTGTAGTCTTGATTCAGTGACTTTGTAGCTTTAGGAATATTGTTTTGGTAGTGTTTAATTTTTAATGATTTTGTTGGTTTAAGATGTAGATCTTTTGTTGCCTTTAATTCAATAACTTTGTAACTTTGAGAATTAACTTTTTGATAGTCTTTAATTTTATGATTTTTAGTTTAAGACTTACATAGTTTGTGGTTTTTGATTTGGTGATTTTTTAGTCTTAAGACATATATTGTAGTCTTAATTGATTTTTTTGTTAGGTTCACTGCTTAGATAACTTGTATTACAAGTCTACAATTCAGTAGGTTTAAGTCCTCAATCTTTTGTGGACTTAAGTTCAAGGCTTGCATCTTCTGAAGTCTTCAGTGTCTTTCTGGGTTTAAAGCTAACTTGTTAGTGTTTTGCATGATTTTTGTGTTGAGAAATGCTGGTTTTGTCATTGAGAATAGTTTCATAAAAACCAACTTTCCTAAAATAAAAATGCATGTTCCTACAATGTCAAGACTTTGTTCATGCATTTGAAAGTACCATAATAATAAATGGAGAATTCTAGATTGTATGTAGTTTAGTAGAAATTTAAACTTAACCTTTTAAGATGTTGTTAATGTCTAGATACTTGTGTAGATATTAATTCATTTGTAGAGTTGTGACTTTTCTCATTCATAACACATCTAACAATGCTGGATGGTGTGTGTTTTAGTGTTAATTTTTGAATGCATACAATGAATGTTATATTTCTTGTATAAGGCTTGGGACATCTATCTTTAAGATCTCCGAAGGTAGAGCATAAAATTGACACTTTGTCTGTCTGTCTGTCATAATTTTGTCCAGAGCATATCACCAGAAGTATAATCGGTATCAAAATGAAACTTCATAGTTAGAGAGATCTTGATAAGGAGAAGTGCAATGTGCAAGAACCATAACTCTCTTTTGCTTAATTTAGGAGTTATTGTCCTTTGTTATTTTGTCATATATAAATAACCCTTCAATCTCGGATTCCTTCTGGCTGCCATTTATCATACATATTTTTATGTTTTGTAATACTGTATTAGAATTTTTTAAAATTGAGATATTGGAAAAAAAACACGAGAAAAAAAATTTTTGATTGAGCGTTTATTTGGGGAGCATCCATCAGATCTACTTATTCTCTTTTCGATCAAGTCATGTAGATTTAGAAACTGTTCAAATCCAAAAGTACAAGGAACATTACAGAAAGAACTTCAGATTACACAAGTTTTACCTCCACATTGAAGACCGCCTGTACTAGGCAAGCAGTCCTGTCTCTTTTAAAGGCGTTTTCTCATCCAAACAAAGCTGCTTCTCAGTCTGATGTTGATTTTTCACACTGGATAGACATGCACATAAAGTTGGATTTCAGGTCTACAGGGGTTGCCAGAATAGACCAATTTTTTTTCCAATCATGCTTGATGAAGTTGATTTTGCATTGGTCAATTGATTAGATGAAATGTTTAAAGGCCTGTTGTTGATAATACCATCATCTGTTGTCAGTGCAAACCTGAATTCCATGATTTGATGCTTGGGTCAAAGTTCATCTTGTTCATTTCATTGTCATCTTGTTTTTTCTACCTACAAGGACTGGTCCCTGCCTCAAAGGTCAAGTTGTTACAGCAATGTTCACCCCAACAAGGTATGCCTCTCCCTAGGGGCTGACCCCAGAGGTCACGCCCTTCCAACGGGCTGGCCTGAGAGGTTAAGCACCGGGTCATAGCATGCCTTATGTCAGTATTGTATATAAATATATATATATACAGCATGTTCTTCTGTCACTTTAATATCAACAGTGGGCACAACCTCATTTGTCACTGATCATCTGATTGGTTAAGAAATTGTTTTAAGCATTACGTGATTGGATGTATAAACAAAGACTTGAAATAACAAAGTTCAAAATATTCTTTACATGTATAATGTTTCATGTGTCACTGAAAGTTTTCAATTCTAATGAAGTATTTTTGAAAAATACAGAAAATATTTCAAATTTTAACCAGGCAGTGGTTTGTGACATTTCAACTTAAACCTGGCCCCACGTCACCATGGAAACTGTTCTATTTATGGATGCCTCAATTACACATGATTTTAACTTTTATCATTGATTTTTTCATATGTTTGTATTTAGCTGCTTTTAACTTGACAACCATTAGTCCAGGATAGCCGATGTCAGAAATCCTGGTCACAGTCCGTTTTAATTTGAGTGAGAAATATAAATGGTTAGACTTCAGATTTAAAATATTGATCTCTTTTATATCTCCAGTATTGATGTTTTCTTGAAAGTAACGCAAAAAGTTCTCAATATTTCAAGAGAAAGATTTTGTGGGCAAGAGAATGAAAATTATGGAAACATCCTAATTCATTTATAAAGGTAAATTTTCAGGAGCTTGTAATGAGTATAACATTAAAGACATCAATGTTTGTAGAGCTGATGAGACATGCCATAAGTAGTAATGGGTCTAGATTTTGATCTATATATGTTTACTGAGCCCAAACCTATAAACGTACCATTAGCAGTGATCCTGGTCTGATGGTTGTCTGCTTTTCATTAATGAGGTACACAATATTGTATTGTTTTACTCGGTGTCATGGTCACACTATCTGCCGATTTTGTTCACACAAGTCACTCCATTTATATCTATATATATATATCATATGACTGTCACATGACGTTTTACATAATCATATATATATATATATATATTATAGAAGGTAACTACGACCTTGTATCACATCAAAGTCCCCTGATTTTGAGTTCTGTCATGTGATCCTCATGATCTGTTTTGTACACGGTCATGTGATGTAATTACATGATATGAATAACATACTATATAACCAGTACCTAGTTATATACTTGGAATAGATAATGTCCCATTTACTTAGAAAAGCATAATCATATTATCAACAGTATACAAGAAAAATTATTAACAGTTATAATATCCTAGATAACCTGGATTCCTCAAACCAGGCCTTTTATGTTGAATCGTGGAGAAACAGATAACATTGATCAATGTTGATATCATGAAATTGAATTTTACAAATAAAACCCAGAAAAACCGTCCAACAGAAAAACATAGTATGTATTGTGATCAGGTAGACCCAATTTACTAAAATGTTGACCTGTAAAACACTTACGTATTATACAATCCTAATTTCAAACTTCGAAAAATGATATAACCAATTTATTGTGCAGGACACTATACTTCAAATTAAAAAAAAAAAAGTTATCATTTTTTTTTTTTTTAATTTTAGTAACTGTCAGTTAATGGTATTTGCTAGTTTTTGGTCCTGGTACTGATGGCCATGTCCATATCCGAGTTGTTACCTACTGTAGGACATATTACCTTGGTGCTACCATGTACTAGTAAACTTTGTTTCCATGGTTGTGCTAAATGTCTTGTGTCAGTGCTGCCACCTTTATCTACTGTTCAAAAGTATCTGTCGGTGCTGCCACCTAGTGGTAGATTTTCTGTTGGTGCTGCCACCTGGTGGTAACACATGAGATGTAAGTGTTCTGTACTCATTTTAAATGTTGTTTTGTTTGTTGATAGATGTTTCAGTCTCCTCTGCTCTTTCTCAACCTGGTATGAAAACATTTTATTTACCAAATTTTCAACATGCATGGTTTATATTGTAACCTGTGTATCGACCGAGATCTTTGTGTTATGACAATGAAAACAACAGACATTTTATTTTCATATTTTGAAAAAAAGTTCCTCCTTTTTTTTTCGCGTATCGTTCTGATTTTTTTGGTCACATTGACTAAAATCTCTCGCTCCCAAATTGCATGTCCAAATGTATGTTGTACGTAGAGTTGAAGAAAGTCCAACTGTTTGCATGGAGTTGATGGAATGGATGGCTAGAATGACTATTGACCTTCACAAATTTTCAAGGTTATTAGTGGACGACTTCTGTAATGTACGTCATTATTCTTATCTTTGATACAATGTCAAGGTTGTTCCCAATGCTGATGATGATGATGTTTTACATTGGTAAATGGTATATATGATACATTATAAAGCATACTAATTAAGATATCTTAAATTATTAGCGTTTGACAGTATATGGCTTTGTAGAGAAACATTTTTCCATTTTATGATTTCTTGTTCAATTATCAAAAAGACAAAAAAAATGTCTATTTATAATGCAGTTTTTATTGTCATTTGAATTATTTCAAACTGTGTTTACTGAGAATTTTAAATATAGATAACTAACTTTATCTTGTCGTTGTATTTTAAACAAATTGAGCCTCATTCTGAATATCTTGTGTAATTATAAAATATATTTCATTCAAAATGCCATATATAGAGAATGTGAAAAGCCTTCAGTGTGAATGAAAAGATTATATACCCCTCTAATAGATTTTCTTAAAACTGTCAATACTTTTTTAAATAGTTAAGATACAGCAATTTAGAATTTATCTGGGGAAACGCTTTCAACATTGTAACAGTCATTAACGTTTCTCTTCTGACTTTAGTTAACATTATCATATAGTAAATGTTCTATACATATATCTCATTGCTCAGCCTGCTCATTGCTGTGAAATACCAATTTCAATTCACAGTATCAGATTAGTATATGTAAGTGTCCAACTTGGCTGAAATTCCTCCAGTCTTCTTGAATGGCATCATGGAGTTGAGACTGATTGCTGTACATATTTCTAAGGCCATGCAAAAAAAATTGTTTTTCTTTTATTTAGGAAGGCCTGAAAATGAATTTAGCAGGTTTGGTTGAAGAAGAATGTTGTTTTATAAAGTTCAGAACAGTTCCTGGTTCTTTTTGTAATTTATTAGATAGAAAGAACAATTAATAAACTAAAGAAAACAGCAACAAGAATTCTCTGTGAAAAGTTGTTAAAATTTTCAAAAATATTGTAAAAAAAAAGACAAAGTTTATTTATAAGAATGTGTAATTAAGGAAACACACAATTTTTTGCTTGGCCTTAGAATATTTGTGCCTGTGAGCAAGATAAAATGGTGAAATTTTAGGAATGTATGCAAGCATCAGATCTGTTCCAATATAGCATGGACCTGAGAGGGATTTGTGAAGAAGATGTAGAATTAGTTGTGGTCCTGTCATACTGATATATCCATGGTGACCTTATTGGGAATAATCCAATTACATGGTCAACAAAAGCAAATTTATCCAAATTTTAAATAATACAGTAAACCTGATGTCAGTTTGAATAGGCAGACAAAATCCATTTTCACTAAAAACAATCATTTGACATGTATTGATAGTTTGAACCCTTTCTAATTTGTTCTATTTACAGTTTGAATGGTTCAAACACATTGTGAAATTGTATATATCCCTTAGAAATGATCACTCCTTGTTGTCACGTCACATCAATAGTATACCTTTTGGGTAGGGGACTGTAAATGAACATCATAAGCAACTCATACCACTAAATCATACATGTTTCTTCATTAACATTGATTCAGTGTGATTTCTTTCATGTCTGGCTTTCACCTTGTGCAAGCTGACACAACTTGAGGCCCCAACTCTCATGGTGTTGTGATTAGTGTATTGTGAAAGAGTAACAGTGTTTCACTGTATATTTTGATAAAGATTATGGTGTCTAGAGACTATCCCTATTTATAACATCAAATACATAATTACAAGACTCATAGATATGCTTTGTAAACACCAGTGAGATGATTTTAACAAACATTAATCCTTAGCTATAACTTATGATATTCAGCCATTTTTGGACAGGCATGGCTGGTCTCTCAAACTGCATGTGCAAAATGTTCAGCAGTGTTTCACATCCAACCATTTCAACCGCTTACGTGAAAGCATCCTCAATCTACAATCAAAATACTGATATATCAAATATATTTACACAAATTTTCATCAATACACAGGCAGACATATGTTGGTTTTTCAGGCTCACATGATTACATGATGAAACCTATTATTTCTTGATCAAATTATAATCAACATTATTTTTTCAATATTCCAAACAGGTCATTACTGATGAAGTGGTTTCCTGCCTTGCTAGGACAATTTTTAAACACTTTTTGGGCAATGTTGACGCTGATAGTTCAAACTTATTTGATTTTCACAAACATAAGTTCATATCATTTGAATGGGTTCAACGGTACTTCTAAAATTTTGTTTAGACTGACAGAAGGTCTACTGTGAAGTTTATTTTTCTATAAGGATCTTGTGAACTATAAAACCATGTATATGATGTTTACAACAGTGGGGTAACAGCTTTTTACCAGTTACACGTTCCATACATGACAAATCAAGATCTATTTACATCTGTAGTGGCAATTTTTGTTCAAACTACATACATGTATATTAAGATTATGCATTCTCACATTTCTATGTAACACTTCATCACATCTTAGTTATATCAACTATCATTACAATCACTCTTATCACTGCCAAACTTGTCTAGTTTTCTGTCAATGTGTCATCCATCATCCTCACCTCATTCTTTTTCATCCTGGACAATAAATTCTATGGAATTTCTTTTCTAATCATGCTCCGCTATCTTATTTAAGATTGACCTGAAGATGGAAAAACACTGAATGATTATTCAGGGCAGATTTTAGTGGTGATTCAGGGCAGATTTTAGTGGTGATTCAGGGCAGATTTTAGTGGTGATTCAGGGCAGATTTTAGTGGTGATTCAGGGCAGATTTTAGTGGTGATTCAGGGCACATTTTAGTGGTGATTCAGGGCACATTTTAGTGGTGATTCAGGGCACATTTTAGTGGTTATTCAGGGCAGATTTTAGTGGTGATTCAGGGCAGATATTAGTGGTGATTCAGGGCAGATTTTGTTCCCCTGTCAACCCTCTTATGCCTATATGATCTGTTGATATTAGTGCTTCAACACAAGTTTTACAAAACCTTTATGTTATCCAAACTAAACGCATGTCTGGGACATCTAGCCATTCTAGTGATGTCACAAGAAAAGAATGCTGTTTACAGAGAACTTAAAAGATAGATCAATATCTTGAAGAGACTGGGGAAAAAAATGAATTCAAGTCATCGTAAAGAAGTCTTGTTTTACAAGACTTTGTATTGAATCATATGAAAATGGAAGTATCTAGATGTTGATAAAATAACTGATTTTTTTTTTTTTGCCAAAAATTCATTAACTTAAATAATTCTCATTCGTGACTGCGCTTGCTTTATTAATATACTACCTTATGCTACCTTACTATGAATTTATTCCTTTACAAAAGAGTTCCCTAATTTTTAAAAAAACTTTGAAATATTTTTTCTGTAAACTGATAATGGGTTGATACTTTAAGGATATGTCTGCTTTCACTGGGAGTTCTAATTACAAAATAATACCAATTAAAAATTTAAAGGATATACAACCCTTATCAATATGTGTAATGTAGCATACATTCAGTGTATTGTCTATTTCTTTAAAACATCTTCATCTTTGTGTTTTAAAAGAAAGTGAAAGTTTGTAGCATTTCAGTCAAATGGAGCAGTATGGATTTATTACAAACAAAAAGGTGTTATTTTACTTTGTTTATTGTGTACATACAAAAGGACAATTGTTATTTTAGCCTTCGAACTCAAGCATAAACAGAATGGAAGCTGGTGCCAACAACTTTGCCACAATCCGGACGACCCATCTCGTGACGAAACAGATGAAGGAACACGAGCATGCTAATGATATGAAGGAACAATTTACAGGCTACAAGCGAATGAGGAAAACCCATCAGAAACAACTGCAACAGGTAAAAGATTTGGAAACAAAAAGTAATGACACAGCTGAGCATGTGCTCAGAATCATTAGCAGACCTGTAATATTGGTTTATTGAAGGACAAAAGTTGAGGTGTGGGTCAAAATTCGGATCAGCATCCATTTTGTATTCCAAGAGGTCAAAAAATCATAGTAAGAAGCATTTATGATTGAAATGCCTAATATTTAGAATTACAGCACTGGAGGGGATGTGGCTGTGATAAGCGTATTTTAAAACTTTAAAAAACGTTTAAAATACTGATATAAGTGATACTTGCCAATGTGTTTTTATATAAATTGAAATTTTGCGATGGTCATGTCCCAGGCAGTTAGCTCACTAACAGAAGCAGCTGTACAGATCTGATCTATAAACTCCACAAATTAGAACAATCTATGTTCAGTGATTCATTTTGCCAAGTTTTCTAGACAAAAGTGAGTTTTTTTTTTTTATTTTTCCCACAAGGAAGAAACATATTTTCTGAATTTTCAAGAAAATGTTAATGTACTTTCCTAGTGTATGCAGACATGTTACAGTTTGTTGGTACTTTTTATTCCAGCACGAGACGAAGTTCCAAACAGAAATGGAAGAGCATAAACAGAAGCTGGATAAGGAGTATGATAACTTGCGACAGAAATTCCTTATTGAAATGGAGAAAATTCGCAAAATGCAAGCAGCTGACCAGGAGAAGATGGTAAGCATGTGTAAATCCTGACCATATCAATTTACGTATGATACACAAATTTTGATATATAAAGAAACTTTGTGTTTTTTTTTTTTTTTTAATGGAAAATATTTAAATGCACTTTCTCTGACATTACGTTAGTGAAAGTTCTTTGTGTCCATGTCTTTATATGTTTTTTTTGGCTCAGTAAAGAAGAAAACAATGTGAAGAAAAATTTGTTTACTATATTAAGCTCAATGGTCTGATACTAATTGGTGGTAAGTTTGAGATTTACATAGATACTCACTCCAGTATAAAGATGACCAGGAAAAGTTTTGGAAAATGCCAGCTATTGAAAATTTTGAGACTGACTAGGTTGTACCTATAGGAATGATACATTCATTGCATTGAGATTAGAGGAGTCAACATCATGACTATTGGTAATATAAAGATATTGGATCAGGTTAGAACAGTGGAGAACTGAAAATATAATGCTAATATTTATGTAGATTAACTTTCAAAAGAATAATCTTTGTTGTATACTCTTATAATAACATATTTACTTTTCCGCATTGTAGTGGCTTAACTTGTCTGGTGTTGTTTCTGGATTGGGTTACATTGATTGTCTCCCTTGTTTCAGGCACGCAATAACCAGGGACTGGAAAAGAAACTGGTAAAACAAATATCAACGTCACATGACACAGAGAAGAAGACGTTTTCAACTATGCAGAAAAAAGAATACAAGGTCAATAAGGAGCAGATGAAGAAGGTAACTGACTCAGTTGGAAGATCAGTTTAGAACTATGCCAGCTTTCGAGGACAATGGGGTGTTCTTTTCTCCGTAGTTAAACGATGTAATGGCTTCAAAATATTTTAACTGATCAATGTGATCTTGAAAGCAAAGGTCGATTCAGTAAGGAATCCTTTACAATTAGTATTTTACAGGCATCAATCTTGCCCCTTACCACTGCATGAACGGAAATAATATTCATCCCCTGATGCGGAAATTTGTATACTGGTACTGTTTTCATGGTTACACCTCTTGAAAGTTTAAATATTTACCCTTAATTATTACAGATCTCCATAATGACATCACATTTCTTTCACCAATTTTTTTTCATGTTTCAAGAGAATTTGACTAAGACACCTTCTTACATAAAGGGTCTGTCACCAGTGTCTGTCATTGTCCACATATTTATTTAAGGTATGAAATCCCAACAATATCCTTGTATTATGTTTTCATGCCATATTCTAACACGTTTTGTACGGTTAACTGGGATGAACTGTATAGTTCCTGCAGGACAACTGTTGTTGATTTGATTCTAGCGTTGTTTTTTCAACAGGAGATTGATGGCAGCACACCAAAAAAGGAGAGGGAAGACTTGGTGAGAACTCACAAGGACCGCCTCCTTCAACGCCAGAGAGAGGCGGAGGTAGGTCTGGAAAAACGACACAAAGACTCCATGGAATTTGAAATCCGCAAGTTCCGGCGGCGAAAACTTGTGCAATATCACCAAAAAGAGGAAGAACATCTGACAGAGGTTAGACTTTAATCATTGATCTAAATGACACTGTAATGCTTGATATTTTCCTCAGTTGTCTCAGTCAGCTGAAATCATAATCACCTATTTGAGTATTTATAGTTTAGTTACGAAAATTTGGCTGATTTTATTATTAAAGTATTCATTTCAAATTACATATTGAAAATAGTTCTTTCTGAAAATGCAATGAAAATTGTGAACAATGGAAATTTTAATGTTTCAAAATACATTAAATAGAAAGATGAAGAAATTTTTATGATGTCATCCTAGTTTTGCAAATATTCCTTCGGTTTTTGCAATCCACCGACTTTTCTCTGAAGGAAAGGAATGAAGTTGGAATGATATCAAAGTTTTGTGTAATAGAGAAAAAGACTAAGAGAGCAGGTAGGTGTCAGAAAGACATGACATGGTTATGTTTTTGCTACTTTTGTTTCAACATAATTTTCTGCTGATTGTTACTGACTTATATCTGTCTGTGACAGGAGCTGAGTAAACGACAGGCTCAGTTGGAGATGGAGCATGCCATGCTGCTACGCCACCACAGCAGCACACAGGATCTTGAGTACCGCCAACTCCAGACCTTACAGAAGCTACGTGATGACCACCTCAAAAAACAGCACCAGACTGAGCGTGACAATCAGAAGGAGTACAACGCACATGAGGAACAGAACCTCCGCAAGAAACATCTGCTGGAACATAAACAGCAACCTCGCAGTCTTAAGGTAAGATGAATATTGTATAAGTGGATTACCCTCCCTTGTGTAAGTGGATCACTGTCCCTTGTATAAGTGTATTATCCTCCCATGTATAAGTGGATTATCCTCCCTTGTATAAGTGGATTATCCTCCCATGTATAAGTGGATCACTGTCTCTTGTATAAGTGGATTATCCTCCCTTGTATAAGTGGATTATCCTCCCGTGTATAAGTGGATCACTGTCTCTTGTATAAGTGGATTATCCTCCCTTGTATAAGTGGATTATCCTCCCATGTATAAGTGGATCACTGTCTCTTGTATAAGTGGATTATCCTCCCTTGTATAAGTGGATCACTGTCCCTTGGTTAAGTGGATCACTGTCCCTTGGTTAAGTGGATTATCCTCCCCTGTATAAGTGGATTATCCTTCTGTTGTATAAGTGGATCACTGTCCCTTGTATAAGTGGATCACTGTCCCTTGTATAAGTGGATCACTGTCCCTTGTATAAGTGGATTATCCTCCCTTGTATAAGTGGATCACTGTCCCTTGGTTAAGTGGATCACTGTCCCTTGGTTAAGTGGATTATCCTCCCCTGTATAAGTGGATTATCCTTCTGTTGTATAAGTGGATCACTGTCCCTTGTATAAGTGGATCACTGTCCCTTGTATAAGTGGATCACTGTCCCTTGTATAAGTGGATTACCCTCCCTTGTTAAGTGGATCACTGTCCCTTGGTTAAGTGGATTATCCTCCCCTGTATAAGTGGATTATCCTCTGTCGTATAAGTGGATCACCCTCCCTTGTATAAGTGGATTACCCTCTCTTGTTAAGTGGATCACTGTCCCTTGTATAAGTGGATTATCCCTTGTTGTATAAGTGGATCACTGTCCCTTGTATAAGTGGATCACTGTCCCTTGTCTAAGTGGATTACCCTCCCTTGTTAAGTGGATCACTGTCCCTTGGTTAAGTGGATTATCCTCCCCTGTATAAGTGGATTATCCTACCTTGTATAAGTGGATTATCCTCCCTTGTATAGGTGGATTATCCTCCGTTGTATAAGTGGATCACTGTCCCTTGGTTAAGTGGATTATCCTCCCTTGTTAAGTGGATCACTGTCCCTTGGTTAAGTGGATTATCCTCCCCTGTATAAGTGGATTATCCTCCCTTGTATAAGTGGATTATCCTCCGTTGTATAAGTGGATCACTGTCCCTTGTATAAGTGGATTATCCTCCCCTGTATAAGTGGATTTTCTTCCCCTGTATAATTGGATTATCCTCCCTTGTATATGTGGATTATCCTCCCCTGTATAAGTGCATTATCCTCCCATGTATAAGTGGATCACTGTCCCTTGTATAAGTGCATTATCCTCCCCTGTATAAGTGGATTATCCTCCCTTGTATAAGTGGATTATCCTCCCCTGTATAAGTTGATCACTGTCCCTTGGTTAAGTGGATTATCCTCCCCTGTATAAGTGAATTATCCTCCCTTGTATAAGTGGATTACCCTACCTTTTATAACTGTATTACCCTCCCTTGTATATGTGCATTACCCTTTCATGTGTACAGATGGATTACCCGCCTTTGTTTAAGTGGGTAACTCTCCCTGTGTTGTCAGCAGTAGGATAGAACGAGTGACATCAGTCTGTCTCTAAGTTACAGTTTATTTAGAGTACTACCAGGTATAACATAGAGGTTTCAATGAAGTCGTTTACATTTGATGAGTATGTAACAGTATTTATAGATTTTGTTTTAAATTCACCATGAAGTAGTTAGGGACATGTTGTATACACCATCTGTCTGTTATGTTGGTGTCAGGGCAGTGATAAATCTATAGGCTCTGTTGGTGTCAGGGCATTGATTAATCTATAGGCTCTGTTGGTGTCAGGGCAGTGATAAATCTAAAGGCTATGTTGGTGTCAGGGCAGTGGTAAATCTAAAGGCTTTAGTTTGGTTATACTTTGTTTTTGGTCCTTTTCCATAAAGAGAATTGTTAAAGGTTCTATTTCTTAATAAAATGTTATTAACGAGGACCAGTTGGATTTGCATCATGCAATTCCAGTTTATACATACCTGTAGTTTAAGCTTCAGGGGTTTCATAGTTCAATTTATTTGTTCATAGCAAAAAGAGGTGTTGATACGAAAGCAGTTTCATGAAGCTGTACAGACGCAGCGCAGACAGTACAAGGCGCTTAAGGAACATATACTGCAAAATACGCCCAAAAATGAACAGAAAGCTGTCGTCAAGAAACTTAAGGAGGAACAGGTCCGCAAACTCAACATCCTTGGAGAGCAGTATGAGGCTAGTATAGCAGAGATGCTACAGCAGCAGAATGTGAGTACTTCATTCAGATTTCTTCAGATCACTTTCTTTAAGTTCTGTAATTTTAAGAACATTCTTATATTGAACACAGAATAACAATGTTTTTGAAGGCCACACTTACAATAATGATAACCTCATTGTTAAGATTAAGAATTGTTTAATGTAAAATCAGAATTAGCTGAGCTCTGTAGTACAAAATGCTCATCGTTACATGATATATGGTACCCAGTGTAATGTCAAGCTAGGATTTGTCCCAACTTTTCGATGCCTCCATGAGGGATCAAATTCAGAATGTCTGGAACATCTGATTTCAATGTCTGATATAACAAGCAAGTAAGAAATGTGTATTTAAAACTCCAATAAACATCAGAATAACGTTTTTTACCACTTGACCAATCAACTCATTTTAGATGCGACTGGACGACTCGCAGGAGACAGAGGCCCAACAACTCAAACAACGACTGCAACAGGAACTGGAGCTGCTCATGGCCTACCAGAGCAAGATAAAAATGCAAACGGAGGCCCAGCATCAGAGAGAGAGGCGACAGCTTGAGGAACGAGTCTCTCTCCGACGCGCACTTCTAGAACAAAAAGTAATGATTTGTTTTTTTGCTGTTTTTTTTTTTTTTTTCTTAATCTAAAGATACAGCCATGTTTCAATGCAAACTTGTGCCCAAAACAATTTAACAATTGAAGCATCCTAGATATTTTGGAAAAACTGTTATTGTTTTGAATTGAAAATTGTTTAAAAGCGTTTTGAGATGAGAACGATTGCAAATAAAAAGATGATAGTTTCTTAGCAGTTTTAAACGTTGGAGAGCAGGGTTAGCATGTATTGTAATTCTTCTACAAAATTCTGATCCTTGAACATAACACTATAGGGTTTACATTTTGTGAAGTTGGTGTCCATAACATTTCACATTAGGGATATTGATATTTCATCAAAGGAAAAAGGACATTTTAGTCTGGTTTTGTAAGAGTGATTCCTATATAATTTTTATGTTATTCTTTCTGAAATCTAACTTTGAAAGAAAGGAAAATAAAAATTTGTAGGACGAAAATAAATCAGAAAGCAGATCAAGAGCAAGTTTTTTTTTTCACAGATGGAGGATGAGAGGAACAAATTAATGGCAGATAGAAAAGAAAAAATTCATAATTTAAAAAAGCGACAGGAACGTGATCTTGACGAGTTTGACCATGAGACTGGAGATATGGGGATGAGTGTCATGGAGGTGGCCCAAGCTTCGTTAGACGCCACTTACAATGATGATGTGTCGAGTTTACGTGGAAGCATGATCAGCCTCACTGCCAGTAGCAGTAGCTTCTCATTCTCTTCACAGACATAAGTATATACTCCCCAGGTGTGATAGCCTCCTGGGGTTTAACTCCTGGGGTTTAACTCCTGGTGTGTGTAGACGTCCAGCTCCTAAGGTGTGACAACATGGCCGATTGATTCGTCACTCTGCACCGCTAGAGAGTAGATTGTCCCTTGGATGTGACTTATACTCTCAAAGTCTGTGGTGTAGGTAATCTTCATCGACCATCCACTCCATGGATGTAATCGGGACATATCGGCTCCTTGGATGTGGTCGCCTGTACAGCTAAGACACTCTACTGCAGTGTCTGTGAAGGGAGTTTGGCAACTGGGAGTGATGCACACGATGGCCCCTATTAGGGATATTTGGGGCTTAAGGGGTCAGTTTTGCCCCTGATTTGAATTTTTAGAGCCCCATGAATGGCCGTGTGTGGCCCCCTAGACTATATAGGGAACTTTGCAACCCATTGGGATCGTGTGACAGACAGCATTGGATGTGATAAATGGATGTGAGGATGTTATTGATAAATCTATATAAATATTAACTCTCGGGGCGACCACAAGGCCAGTTACCTCCACACAGCTTGTGGACATTCAATTATATCATGATTTCGTATTCACTAACCCAATATTAGCTTACTCCGACATTTTACTACTATTGTTTGCAATTACAAGTCAAGTCACGTAACTGTGGCCAAGGGCTTGTTTACCAGTACAGAGAGATTTGGAATATCCCCTGTTCTACGGTAAAGAGGGAAGGGAGGGGTAGGGGGGCAGAAACCCTGTTATCATCCGGTGTCCATTTTCATATGTATATGCACACACAACATACTGAACTTGTACTTATCAGCAATATTATTTACAAGGAAAATCTTAATCTGTCAGTTATTCCGCTTTCAGTCACCCTTATAGTATCCTGTAGACCCTTCTGTTGAGTATAAAGTTAACTAGGCCTCTGTTGAGATTTGGGAGAAAGACACAAGATATTTGAACACACATAACAATTCTTTGTAAGCTAGATGGATATCCCAAATACATTTGCTTTCAGTTTTTTTATAGGGATAAACTGAGGTTTTTTATGTTTTAGTGTCAGTTTTACTGTTTAATGGTGCTTGATACTTGCTATAATACATTTTCTGAGTGTGAGAAAAGATTACTCAGTTGCACCAACAACATATTAATGATACTGCAATACTGATGGCTGAAAAAAATCTTGATGATCAAAAGTAGAATGCACTAGATTCACTTGAGAAATGTGTGATTTTATTTTTAATCTCTGGTTTTAGAAAATTATATTTCAATTGCTAGCTATAAAATCTAGATATTTTGGTTTCCAGTTTAGAAATGAATTTATGATTTTAACTCCTGTCCTTTTGTTTTAGATTTTGTATGTGTTGGTACCTACTAAGAAATGAAAAATATCTAAATGGAATGCTGTCTGCAGGGCAACATTCGTGTTAGAAACATTTTTTAAAAAATTTTGTTTAAACAAATACTCCATTACTTAGTCATTGGCTCATCAGCAATATATACAGTGTGTATATATTTATATATATGTGTAAGTAAACTGATGTAGAAGTTGGCCGTTAATTCAACGCTTATCCAGCAATAATTGATATCTTAAAGGCAATCAAAACAGATAAACAGGGGCCATGAGTAGACATGTTATGATTAAAGGTAGTGCATCTCTATAATTTCTGCAGTACAGCCATTCTGTTCAAAACTTGATAATAGTAGCATTACAAGCCCCTGTGATCTGGATGAAATTTTCCAACACTGTAAACTCCATTCACAGGATATTGTTATATAGTTTGCCTTGGTTTCTGTTTCAATTCTACCTCTTATGTTTTTACCTAATCTTATATCCGGCCTATATAAAGATAGGTAGCGCAGTCATATGTAAATAAACCACTATCTCATTCTCATTGGAACACGGCTCCAATAGACATTGGACGCAAAACTGACCAAGCCAATGAATAATAATCATACAGCAGTAAGACATCTCCAATGTACATTGACTCTCAGATGATTTACTGAGTTTAACAGAAATGTTTCAGGATTGAAGTTCATGTCACTGGACAAATCATTCTGACACTATCTCTTGGTGTTGATGCCCAACCACAATACAAGGAATTTGATAGCTATGGATTGTCAGAATAATTTGGACTGGACATTGATAGATTGTCAGAATAATTTGGACTGGACAGTGATAGATTGTCAGAATAATTTGGACTGGACAGTGATAGATTGTCAGAATAATTTGGACTGGACAGTGATAGATTGTCAGAATAATTTGGACTGGACATTGATAGATTGTCAGAATAATTTGGACTGGACAGTGATAGATTGTCAGAATAATTTGGACTGGACAGTGATAGATTGTCAGAATAATTTGGACTGGACAGTGATAGATTGTCAGAAGAATTTGGACTCAATACAATTTCAGTGCAGATATATTACTCCAATAAATTTTACAGTGAAATGTGCCCTTGAGATACAGCATATTAGTCAGATCTACCCTCCAATCCAGTATTCTGTGAGACAGATAAGGCAGGGCATCTGTATACACAGGTTATTTAAGGCAGTTGTTAGAAGGTCATATGTAAACCTGTTGTCACTCTGCTGCAAGAAAATCCATTTGAACTGCTGCCTGTTGCCCTGGTAACATATCAACTGTTAAACTCCATATTGCCATGGTGATGTAACTCTCATAAATATTGTAGCTACATACTACTACCCCATATATTTATATTGAAGTTATTACTTAAGCCATGTACAAACCAAAAGTAGAATACATTATGGTAAGCGGGTGTGTGTTTTTATGGTCAAGGGTTGGCATAGTTACATTGAACCCAGTGTATATGTGACAAGGTGTAAATGGTTAGTAAGATAAGAAGTGACAGACGGACATTTTGTTTTTATTCTGTTGCTATGGTGACAGCTTCCCTGTTGGTTTTAATACTATTATATGCAGTCATTCATGTGTAAACTGTTTTAACATCAGTTCTAGGAGGGGGAAGGGGGAAAGGAACAAGAAACTATTACAACTGTAAGGCCATAGTGAAACCTGTTGAATCTGACACCCAAGGTAATGGACTTCTGTCTTCATTAACTGTTTGGTTTAGACAAGAAATCAGAAAACATCGGTCAGGTTTAGTTATAAACAGCCATATTAAGATCAAACAGGATGTCAGGGTCAGAATAGACAGGATGTCAGGGGTCAGATTAGACAGGATGTCAGGGGTCAGATTAGACAGGATGCTAGGGTCAGATTAGACAGGATGCTAGGGTCAGATTAGACAGGATGTCAGGGGTTAGATTAGACAGGATGTCAGGGGTCAGATTACACAGGATGTCAGGGGTAAGATTAGACAGGATGTCAGGGGTCAGATTAGACTCTGGTGGTCTGATTAGACAGGATATTTGGAAACTCAAGATTCAGATAAGAAAGGATTTCTGAGTACTCAGTGGTCAGATTAGACAGGTTGTCCGAACTTTGGTGTCAGATTACATGGGTTCTGTTCGTGGTTTTCTAACGTCACTGGCATCCGATCTGTACGACTCTCACCAAGTTTATAGATAGAATGATCTTGTCTAACCCCCACATAATTACTGCTAGATTCTTCTCTGTGTGTAGTACTTGGTCCGATGGTAGGTCATTTTCTTGTGAGGATGACTTGTTTGCCAACTTTTAACAAATGTGTATGTAACTTGAAACATATAGACTAGATATTTAACTCTCGTGATCGAATGTATTGAACAATATACATTGGTAATGATAACAATAAACCTATTACAAAATGTTGACCTGACTTCGTATTTATTTCATTGTCTTTATGTCACACAATGTGCCCATTTGATTTCGAGTCTGATCAGAGGAAATAAAATGGTTGGCAGGTGGCCATCTTGGATTTGGCAGGTAAAAACTATCATCGCTATTTCTGCACAGGAATGTTCAAATGTTGTTGGATGAATAATAGAAGATAAATACAAACAAAAAATCAATTTAATGGTCGATAATTTGTGAACAAAAAATGTATATATCAGAATAAGGGCATGACAAAATGTAGAAATGTAAATATATTGGACAAATGAAAAAGAACGAAATTTAAGCAACTTGTAGGGAAGCTAGATTTTATTTCGTGTGTACGCAAATTTGCTCACTGACTCGCAGAGAAAATTTAGTTTCTAGAAGGTTTTCGGCAGAAATTGTGCTCATAAAAACTTGTATTGTATATGTATATATTTCTACATTTATCAATTTGTGAATCTCATTTTTACTTCAGTTTAACTCAACGGCAATTTTAATTCTGAAGTTACGAGTTGAATGCGCTGAATAAGATTGATACTAATTTCAAATGCACTGGAAAAAAACCTAATAATGCTTAAAATTACGTTATATCACATATTCAAATCGACATTACTCAAGTTGAACAAGCATGTGTTCGATTTTTTTTTATTGATTTGTTGATTTTAATCATTTTTTTACTTAGAAACCGTAATCGATAACTTAAGTATTAAGTGTCAGGGTGGTCGGGTGGCGCAGTGTTAACGCACTCGCCTTTCACCTAGCCGACCGGGGTTCGATTCCCGGAACGGACGTGAAAAGGTAAGGGGTCACCTGTCCGACCGCGTGGGTTTTCCCCGGGTACTCCGGTTTCCTCCCACAATAAGGCCCCTCGCGCGCTTACATCCGGGCCAACAAGAGTGATTAGTATAAGTTTAAATAACTTGTTTCGCAATTGTTGTAAAACAAATAAAGTTTATATTTATAAGTGTCAGTCGTCAAAATAAATAGCGCCAAGAAATTGCTCTCTTCTTGATTTCAGCGTTATAATGGCAAAATAGTCTTTCGGTTCGAATTTTCATTTCCTTGATCTGAAATGATATGCACCTGATGTGGAAAAGTTAATTAAATGATTTGAAAAGATCTGATGGAACTGAAATAAAAGAATACAATTTTATGTAACGGTTGTCAATTAACTCGAAACTCTACGCTGAAAAATAAACTTAAGTTTTATCAAAATATCGTTATTGGAACCTAATGACTAGAACCTTTACCTGTTTGCTGACGTGAACAAATGATAAAAAAAATGAGGTGGAGGATGTTTGAAATGATGAACTCATGTAAATTTCTCCGGTTACTTTTTGCAACAAAGCCTACAGCGAAGTATTAAAAATAATATATATATATGTAAATATAACATATAACAAAAAGGGCAAGCAAGAATTGGTCTGTGTTGTTATAAACTGTCATATACTTATTAGTACATTAGAATTTATACTTTGGTACTTTAAGGTGGTTGATGACGTAATCTATGACGTCACACTTTCTTTACGTCTTTCTTCTGATCCGATTATATCGATGAAACCCATTAATGCATCTGACATGATTTTCCAACTTTTTTTTTTGGAAGTGTGTATGATTGATAACAATAATGACGTAAATATGTCGTGACGTCATACGCAAGTATACGAAATGTTATCACTGATCAATAAACGGGGAAATATGACGAAAATAAAAAAAATGGTTTGACGACGACATAGATCACATGTATGACGTCACAGCTGCATGATATTTTGTTATCGCTTTTAAACTGTCCTTTTCCCTGTTTTCCCGCCATTCTTGATGGCGTTGTTGTGTTTTAAACAGCACAAACACTTCTAAAAAATACATCAACTGCAACTCGTTTTGTTTTGGTACTTTTTGTCAACGAGGTTGACCGCAACACAGTCGATGTCCAGCCAGTATTACATTCTGCGAAGGTGATTTCTCTGTTTGACGTGACGTAAAACTTCTTTATGATGTCGAACAATTGGTATTTCACTGTTTCGTCTCAGACTGGAAGGACTACCACGGCCTTTATTGACAACATTAAGGAACGAAGGCACTTCCGTTTTAAGCTCTATTCGATAATTTGTGGTTTTACCTCCGACACAGAAGAGTCTACATCGTCCGTTGGGTTTTCTTCATTTGAAGATTCCTTCACATCGTTGATCACGGTATTATCGCGATTTGTCTGTGTGTCTTCTCCATCTGTCGTTTCCGTCAAATCTTGGATCGACTTTGCAGTATCAAAACTGCAAGTGGTTGGTTGTTCGGAGCCGACTTCCGAGTTCATTGGTGTCACAGAATTAATTTTCGGCGCCTTTTCCCCAGTTTGCATCAAACCGTTGACCATTGTCTTAAACCCCGAATGACCCCTATCTTCTGTTTTATTGAATTTGATTTTGAACACAGTTGTAGACATCAGCTTATTCCATCTTTGTTTCTGAAATTTCCTCTTCCGCTGTTTAAGTTTTTCTCGTGACTGCGCATGCGTGTAATACAATGTGAAATTATTGACAATGGCAGGAACAGACAGGGCAATGACCAAGACACCAGAAATGGCACATAACGATCCAACAAGAAAACCAAGTCCAGATTTTGGCGTCATATCACCATAACCGACGGTCGTCATGGTAACGATAGCCCACCAAAAGGCAAGCGGGATGTGTTTGAAGTCGCTCTCTTCGGTTGAGAATATTTCCATATAATATTCGATACAGGCAAATATAACTACGCCAATTATCACAACTAGGAGCAACAAAAACAGTTCTTTTGTGCTCGCCTTGATTGTGTATATCAAGATTTTCAAAGCCAAGAAGTGTTTCATCAGGATAAAAATCCTGAATATTCGAAGGACACGAAAGGCGAAAAGCACCCTTATGAACGTAAACAGTTTTATAGGGTCCGGGTGCAGAAAGACGATTGCCACAGCAATGTAGTATGGGACGATGCATATGGCTTCTATAATGGTCAGTGGTGTGGTGAGAAAGTCTTTCTTGGACGGTGCCGTCAGCAGCTTCACTAGAAACTCTAAGAAGAAGAACACGTTACACGAATTGTCTATAATAAGCAGTGTATCGTAGGGTGTGATGTCATAGAATATATCCAACTCCTTACGTAACATCTCGCTCGTGATGTTTGAACGTGAGCTTGTGGCATGCACTGTGAGTGCTTCAAAGTACGGAAGCGTCTCGAGGATGAAGACGGAAATTGACAAAAGTACTACCAGCAGTGACGTAACGGCATACATCTGTAAAAAAAAACAAAACAAAAATGTATTACGTGTGTATGACATTTCACGGTGACAATGGTAATTTATTCTAGAATAATCAAATGTAAAACAATACAAACTGTCGGGTATGCATAGGAAACTAAAAAGACGCAACTGTAGGAATAAAATGAACATACCATGTAATATCATGTAAAGATAATACAATGCCCTCTTTGATGTTTTGATCATAAATTTAAATTTAACAGTTATAGAGTGAAATGTAGTATACACCCTTAATACAAACTTATTACAGTTATAAAGTGAAATGCAGTATACACCCTTACCACAAAATAATTACAGTTATAAAGTGAAATGCAGTTATGTATAAAGGATCCAGATTGGCTTTCTATTTGATGTTAGAAGTTTTTCAAAAAGTTTTTTTTATTGTAAAGAGCTTGTGGTGGGGAATTTCAATGTTAAAAAAGTTAAATAACCCTTAGCACAAATTTACCTATAATGTCTACATCCTTAACTGGGTGCATTTATTCACGAACAAGGTATACATTATAAGGGGTTTAAACTCGTATACACGGCACATCGCCCCGGTATTACTTCTCCTTCATCACTTCCTCCCTCTTCTCGCCCATCCCTTGGCCTTTATTGTTTAGGGTTACCAATAATTCGATGAAATATTTCCTCCCCCTCCCCTAATCGCCCATCTCTCCAAGGATCCAACACAATACTCTTTTTTGTCGTAAGTAATCGTATACCCTCAAAGTTCAAAGTTCAGAATTCCGTCCGTCCCTCCTACTCAGAACCCGTCCTTCAGTCCGTTGTTACCGCCCCTCCCCCATTTCCCTCACTTCCGTGAACCTGTATATACATGTAGCACCAGTAAGATGTCTCATTGTAATGGCATACCGCGTCTCCTGGAAGACTGGTCAAATTCGGAAAATATTTATGAGGAAATAAATTGACATACGGTATTATATTACATGCGCCTGTTTCATTTGAATGTTTTACTGTGAAATTGGCGTCAAAATACCACCGTTATGTAACTTGTCACTGCGAGAGACCTGTCTCCAGTGGTGCACATAAAAGTCACGCATATCCAGCAGATTTAACGATCGTTTTACCTTCGGATTTAGGAATCAATAATCAATTTTGGTTTTGGACAGAAATCAAAATTTTGACTCGGATTAAATAGTTTTACGAGCTGTGGTATGCATCAGAGTTTATTTATAAAAATTTCGCACAGGTATCGGTTTCCTTTTTTTTTAAGAAAATGGAGAAATGAAATATGATAAATTTCCGTGGCATACTTTAACTGTCGTGTTAGAGTGGCAACTTAGCTGATGTTTCTTTTATAAAAAAAAAATAGAGAAAACATTTGGCAACATTTATCATAGCAATAATTGATAGAGAGATTGCTTTTCTTTACAATAACTGTGAAGATTTTCAATTCCGTAGGTCGGTTTTTGTTACCTAAAAAAGGTTCAAATTTCGTGTTACACTGTTGCCAGTTAGTACCATCAGTCGTACACAGATTTCACGTCATTCGTTTTGGCAGTAACGTCCACCTCGAGCGTTCTTTGTCGCCCTCACTCTTCAGTTCTTTTTCTTTTTTTTTCGAAATTAAAATAGCGATATGTAAAGCCATACATCCTTGCTAGGGCTTCATTTTAAATACCAAATGCAACTGGTTTTCTTTCATTCGGCTTGAAAAAAAATTGCTAAAAAAATTCTTATTCAAGTTTTGGATGTGGGTTTCATGTGGTCAAACCAATCGTATTAAATCAAGACATCGTCATCAGAACTCTAAATATAGATTTACCATTTTAAATAAAGCGTGATTATTTCAAATAAACTTTTATTTGCTTTCATTTTATTTTATTAATGAATCCCAACGACTGTCCTATTCAGGTTTCCTAGTACGTTATCAAATTTGAGAATTTTCTTTGACAGTACAATACAGTCAACCTCTAGTTCCTCACCATTTATACACAGATAATAAGAGGACTGGCCTGATTAAAAATACAGTATTAAATCTCTCCGTTTGTTGACAAAAGTTTGTTACATACAATAAACAGTAGTGTTCTTTAAATACAAACAACCCCGTATATCAGAAAGGTATTGGGACCGAACAGTCGGTCAATGTTCTACATGGTTTGAAAATGGTAATTAGTTCAAACACGTGTGACATATCGTGCAGTTCACTATCAAACACGTGTGACACATCGTGTAGTTCACTATCAAACTCGTGTGACACATCGCGTAGTTCACTATCAAACTCGTGTGACATATCGTATAGTTCACTATCAAACACGTGTGACATATTGCGTAGTTTACTATCAAACACGTATGAAATATCGTATAGTTCACTATCAAACACGTGTGACATATCGTATAGTTCACTATCAAACACTTGTGACATATCGTATAGTTCACTATCAAACACTTGTGACATATCGTGTAGTTCACTATCAAACTCGTGTGGCATATCGCGTAGTTCACTATCAAACTCGTGTGACATATCGTATAGTTCACTATCAAACACGTGTGACATATCGTGTAGTTTACCATCAAACACGTGTGACATATCGTGTATTTCACTATTTACAATGTATATTATAAGCATCTGTGATAAATATACATTTTATATGTTGACCTTCCATCATTTTTTATACAATATTAATTATTCCACTAATAACAAATCTACAGGGTGATGTATTGAGGCCTACTCTATTCTATATTAAAGATGTTATTTTATTGATGGTATCGTTAATAGTTTATGAAATTTGATTAAACCAACTCCACATTTTAAAGCAGAACACGCGTTAGTAAAGCTTTTTTCTATAGTAAACAACAGATACACGCATCGATGTGATTTTAAAGACGATTTTTGTTGTTTGACATTTTATCGCCCTGTTTTACTAGTAACTAGACGAGTTGATCAGATGCTGCGTGTTTAATTGATTATTGCACATTGTGTGTACTGTGTAAATATAAATTTTAATTTTATGGGGCTCACAAAACACGGGGGGCATCACTGTGTAAATATAAATTTTAATTTTGTGGGGCTCACAAAACACGGGGGGCATCACTGTGTAAATATAAATTTTAATTTTGTGGGGCTCACAAAACACGGGGGGCATCACTGTGTAAATATAAATTTTAATTTTGTGGGGCTCACAAAACACGGGGGGCATCATTGTGTAAATATAAATTTTAATTTTGTGGGGCTCACAAAACACGGGGGGCATCACTGTGTAAATATAAATTTTAATTTTGTGTGGCTCACCAAACACGGGGGGCATCACTGTGTAAATATAAATTTTAATTTTGTGGGGCTCACAAAACACGGGGGGCATCACTGTGTAAATATAAATTTTAATTTTGTGGGGCTCACAAAACATGGGGGGCATCACTGTGTAAATATAAATTTTAATTTTGTGGGGCTCACAAAACACGGGGGGCATCACTGTGTAAATATAAATTTTAATTTTGTGGGGCTCACAAAACATGGGGGGCATCACTGTGTTAAATATAAATTTTAATTTTGTGGGGCTCACAAAACATGGGGGGCATCACTGTGTAAATATAAATTTTAATTTTGTGGGGCTCACAAAACACGGGGGGCATCACTGTGTAAATATAAATTTTAATTTGGTAGGGCTCACCAAACACGGGGGGCATCACTGTGTAAATATAAATTTTAATTTTGTGGGGCTCACAAAACACGGGGGGCATCACTGTGTAAATATAAATTTTAATTTTGTGGGGCTCACAAAACACGGGGGGCATCACTGTGTAAATATAAATTTTAATTTTGTGGGGCTCACAAAACACGGGGGGCATCACTGTGTAAATATAAATTTTAATTTTGTGGGGCTCACAAAACACGGGGGGCATCACTGTGTAAATATAAATTTTAATTTTATGGGGCTCACAAAACACGGGGGGCATAATTGTGTAAATATAAATTTTAATTTTATGGGGCTCACAAAACACGGGGGGCATCATTATGTAAATATAAATTTTGATTTTATGGGGCTCACAAAACACGGGGGGCATCATTATGTAAATATAAATTTTGATTTTATGGGGCTCACAAAACACGGGGGGCATCATTATATAAATATGAATTTTAATTTGGTAGGGCTCACAAAACACGGGGGGCATCATTGTGTAAATATAAATTTTAATTTGGTGGGGCTCACAAAACACGGGGGGCATCATTGTGTAAATATAAATTTTAATTTTGTGGGGCTCACAAAACACGGGGGGCATCAGTATGTAAATATAAATTTTAATTTGGTAGGGCTCACAAAACACGGGGGGCATCATTGTGTAAATATAAATTTTAATTTTATGGGGCTCACAAAACACGGGGGGCATCATTGTGTAAATATAAATTTTAATTTGGTAGGGCTCACAAAACACGGGGGGGGCATAATTGTGTAAATATAAATTTTAATTTTATGGGGCTCACAAAACACGGGGGGCATCATTATGTAAATATAAATTTTAATTTGGTAGGGCTCACAAAACACGGGGGGCATCATTGTGTAAATATAAATTTTAATTTTGTGGGGCTCACAAAACACGGGGGGCATCATTGTGTAAATATAAATTTTAATTTTGTGGGGCTCACAAAACACGGGGGGCATCATTGTGTAAATATAAATTTTGATTTTATGGGGCTCACAAAACACGGGGGGCATCATTATGTAAATATAGATTTTGATTTTATGGGGCTCACAAAACACGGGGGGCATCATTGTGTAAATATAAATTTTAATTTTATGGGGCTCACAAAACACGGGGGGGCATCATTGTGTAAATATAAATTTTAATTTTATGGGGCTCACAAAACACGGGGGGCATCATTATGTAAATATAAATTTTAATTTGGTAGGGCTCACAAAACACGGGGGGCATCATTTTGTAAATATAAATTTTAATTTTATGGGGCTCACAAAACACGGGGGGCATCATTATGTAAATATAAATTTTAATTTGGTAGGGCTCACAAAACACGGGGGGGGGCATCATTGTGTAAATATAAATTTTAATTTTATGGGGCTCACAAAACACGGGGGGCATCATTATGTAAATATAAATTTTAATTTGGTAGGGCTCACAAAACACGGGGGGCATCATTGTGTAAATATAAATTTTAATTTGGTAGGGCTCACAAAACACGGGGGGCATCATTGTGTAAATATAAATTTTAATTTTGTGGGGCTCACAAAACACGGGGGGCATCATTGTGTAAATATAAATTTTAATTTTATGGGGCTCACAAAACACGGGGGGCATAATTGTGTAAATATAAATTTTAATTTTGTGGGGCTCACAAAACACGGGGGGCATCATTGTGTAAATATAAATTTTAATTTTGTGGGGCTCACAAAACACGGGGGGCATCATTGTGTAAATATAAATTTTAATTTTATGGGGCTCACAAAACACGGGGGGCATCATTATGTAAATATAAATTTTAATTTGGTAGGGCTCACAAAACACGGGGGCATCATTGTGTAAATATAAATTTTAATTTTATGGGGCTCACAAAACACGGGGGGCATCATTATGTAAATATAAATTTTAATTTGGTAGGGCTCACAAAACACGGGGGGCATCATTGTGTAAATATAAATTTTAATTTTATGGGGCTCACAAAACACGGGGGGCATCATTATGTAAATATAAATTTTAATTTGGTAGGGCTCACAAAACACGGGGGGCATCATTGTGTAAATATAAATTTTAATTTTGTGGGGCTCCCAAAACACGGGGGGCATCATTATGTAAATATAAATTTTAATTTGGTAGGGCTCACAAAACACGGGGGGCATCATTGTGTAAATATAAATTTTAATTTTGTGGGGCTCACAAAACACGGGGGGCATCATTGTGTAAATATAAATTTTAATTTTATGGGGCTCACAAAACACGGGGGGCATAATTGTGTAAATATAAATTTTAATTTGGTGGGGCTCACAAAACACGGGGGGCATCATTGTGTAAATATAAATTTTAATTTTGTGGGGCTCACAAAACACGGGGGGCATCATTGTGTAAATATAAATTTTGATTTTATGGGGCTCACAAAACACGGGGGGCATCATTATGTAAATATAGATTTTGATTTTATGGGGCTCACAAAACACGGGGGCATCATTATGTAAATATGAATTTTAATTTTATGGGGCTCACAAAACACGGGGGGCATCATTATGTAAATATAAATTTTAATTTGGTAGGGCTCACAAAACACGCTGGGGAGGGGCCATCATTTCAAACCTCCCATATCTTGGATCTTACTATTCAAGCTGGAAGTCGGGTTACACAATTTTTGCCAACAATGGTGTGCCCTAAGGATATAGATTTTTTTCTTATGTTTTTTATAATTTGTTGTATTGACATAACAGAATTAGGGTGGACACTTTCTGGTCCTATCGACATTTATATGGTTATAAATGACATACTCAGTACTTGATAAAATAGGATCATGTATGTAAACACCATATTGTTGGTTTTATTGGACCAGTAGTAATCTCGTATATCTGTACTGAACATTTTTCTGGCCTTTTAACCTTTTCGACTTGTACCTACACAGTAAAACCGTCCGATTATGTCACTCTCTGTGCCGTTTTGACAAAAAAGCAGCCATGTACTTCAATGAAGGCAAATAAATCAATTTAAAAACTAAACGAGAATATCCGTAAGACTCAAATGGCCCCGCTTACATTAAAACATATATTAGCACAATGTATATCATTATTTGATAAATTTCTGCAAATGGTAATGATGAGCTTGAAATACAAAGTCATACGAGGTATTTTTTGTAATATTGTTCTATCAGTGTACAAAGTTTTATCAAAATATGAAAAGTAAAGTCTTTGGAGTTGTTACAATGGATTGGCGGATGGCTTTCTATAAAATAAAGTAACGGTGAACTTAACCTTGACCTTGGCTGAGGAACTAGAAAACACAAACTCAACATGGTAATGTTCGACCTTTGTGCGAAGTTTGATCAAAATCCTTCAAAACATGAAACGAGTCATTGTATCTGAATTTTATGTTCTAATGCCTTGCTTTCGACGAAAGGCATTATATCCAGATATGGCAGAACATAAGTAAGGGGCAGTGCATCGAGATTGTAATACATATGTAAAGGTCAGTATATCGAGATTGCAGTACATATGTATAGGTCAGTATATCGAGATTGCAGTACATGTGTAAAGGTCAGTATATCGAGATTGCAGTACATGTGTAAAGGTCAGTATATCGAGATTGCAGTACATGTGTATAGGTCAGTATATCGAGATTGTAATACATATGTAAAGGTCAGTATATCGAGATTGTAATACATATGTAAAGGTCAGTATATCGAGATTGCAGTACATATGTAAAGGTCAGTATATCGAGATTGTAATACATATGTAAAGGTCAGTATATCGAGATTGCAGTACATATGTAAAGGTCAGTATATCGAGATTGCAGTACATATGTAAAGGTCAGTATATCGAGATTGTAATACATATGTAAAGGTCAGTATATCGAGATTGCAGTACATATGTAAAGGTCAGTATATCGAGATTGCAGTACATGTGTATAGGTCAGTATATCGAGATTGTAATACATATGTAAAGGTCAGTATATCGAGATTGCAGTACATATGTAAAGGTCAGTAAATTGAGATTTGACAGTACATCAGGACATTATTACTGTGCATCTGCTGCATACCCGCGACAAAACAAAAACACGTATCTTGTCCTCGTCATCAAAAATTCCCCCGATCTACTCTCGACCAAGTACCAATGAGTAATAAATAATACAACTATTCAATAAGAATTCACAAATGAAAAATGTAAATGGAATTTCATTAAATAGTTTCATACTAATATTGTTTTAACGTTGGGTTTGTTTATTGATGTCAATTCTTTTAAAAAGTACACAAAGCATAATGACATTTATCAGGTAAATATCTGGTAAGGGAGATAACTCTGATACGAAAATCATGGTTATAATTTTTAATATAGCATACAGTCTTAAATGTTTTAACCATACACAGTCGTATACGGTTTTTTAAGGTAGACTTACCGTGGCCCCTTTGGAGGAATAAGGGTCCTGTAAGGCTCTCCACATTTTGGGCCTGTAGCGGTACCAACAAGGATCGTCTGGTCCCACATTTCGTGCAGAGTTCTTTGCACGCTTATCATCCTGTTCAAATTTCTCGATCATTTCAAGCGTATCTTCGAAACTGATGTAATGAACCCAACAGCATTGTTCTATATCTTTATCGTCAATTTCCCAGAAATCAAGTTCCTCTCTTAATAGGGGACCACAAAGACTGATAGGCACATGTAATTTCCCTACTCGGTAAAAATTCAAAATGTACCCAAATAAGGTGGGATGGCGGTCAAAAAAATACTCTCGTTTTCCAGTCAGCCTTGCCGAATCGGCTAATTTAGCTAATCTGGTACTTGGAAATTGAGAAATGGTTTCTAGTTTTGTCTGGTGTTTAAATCCTCCTATATTCAAAGTGATAATTTCAGCGCCAACATCGTCGGTGCTGCTTCCTTCGCTCGTGGCACTTTGTACTCGTTTTGGTATTTTGATCCGCCCAGTCTCGTCCGTCATGACTTTGGCCGAATTTGGGCTGTTATTCTTATTTGGGATGTCGTTGTGTTCACCCGTTTCTGTGCTGACCGATATTTTCCCACTGGACATAATCTTGTCAGAACTACCCAGGATTTCTTTTTGATCACCTGTTGTCGTGTCCAAATGAACATGTGTAGCTGTAGTACAGTTATCACCGACCATTTCAACAGTTTCTTTATCATCAGATAGGCCAATTGACGTACCGTTCGAATTTGTCCGTTTGTCCTCACTTTTATCCCCACTCGACTTGACAGAAACTAATTTGACTGAATTTCTTCTTTCATTAGGTAATTTTGTTTTTTTCTTAGCTTTCTGGTCAGTTAGTTTGACTTTTCCTTTTTTACCCGGATCCATTTGAATTTGGTTTAGTAAGAAATGAATTAAAAGACAACAAAAATCAACATCATCCCTGCAACACTACACGTTCACTGCAACACTGCACGTTCGGTCTTCTCTGATGAATCGAAAACCCTATATGTCTTGATTTCCGAATGCGACAATATATATTCGGATTAAATTTATGCATATCAATGAAAATAAAATGATATTTAATATTCAGGAGACTGGCGTCTGTTAAAGATGTAATCCTACAGATAATTCCAAAGCTTCAAACCAAACCCTGGAGACAGATCCGTCTAACAATGGCGAATCGTTCACATTAATATCCTCACAAATCGTGTTTGAAATGTTTTAATCCAAGATGGAAACCATTTCAAACCCCTCAAACAGCGTGGAGCCCAATTCACTTTTACATCCCAATTTCGTAACACAATATTTCACTATGTGTTTTAGAATACGGGCTTTTAAAATACAACTTGCGGTCTTTCTCGATTAAAAGTCGACTTCCTCTTTCCTAAGTATTTGATTCACCTGGTAAACCGACAAGCACGCTATGTTTAAATAATTCCACGATCAGTTTTTTTTTTACACCGAAGAAATATGATCAACTTGTATTTTAACGGGTTCGTCTGTTAAACCATGTGTAATCCTCATTGAAAACAGCATAACGATCGGTACAATACTTATGTCGAGTAATACCTTGTAGCTTATTTGGTATTGTCCGAGTGTAGGTATCGAAAGCTAGTAAGGTATTATACACAATGAATATCTCTACAATAGAACGGGGCTCCTCTATACACAATAAAGGCGACTGCCTATTCACCTGGTCTATAATTTCTTCATTGTACAGGGAGCGCTGATCGTCAAACTTTATTTTTCTGCATTCTACAGCTACATTGATAGCTTTGTCTGCTTTTTACAGCTACATAGATAGCTTTGTCGGCTTTCTACAGCTACATATATAGCTTTGTCTGCTTTCTACAGCTACATATATAGCTTTGTCGGCTTTCTACAGCTACATATATAGCTTTGTCGGCTTTCTACAGCTACATATATAGCTTTGTCGGCTTTTTACAGCTACATGTATAGCTTTGTCTGCTTTTTACAGCTACATATATAGCTTTGTCTGCTTTTTACAGCTACATATATAGCTTTGTCTGCTTTCTACAGCTACATATGTAGTTTTGTCGGCTTTTTACAGCTACATAGATAGCTTTGTCTGCTTTTTACAGCTACATATGTAGTTTTGTCGGCTTTTTACAGCTACATAGAAAGCTTTGTCTGCTTTCTACAGCTACATATGTAGTTTTTTCGGCTTTCTACAGCTACATATATAGCTTTGTCTGCTTTTTACAGCTACATAGATAGCTTTGTCTGCTTTCTACAGCTTTGTCGGCTTTCTACAGCTACATATATAGCTTTGTCTGCTTTCTACAGCTACATATATAGCGTTGTCTGCTTTCTACAGCTACATGTATAGCTTTGTCTGCTTTTTACAGCTACATAGATAGCTTTATCTGCTTTTTACAGCTACATATGTAGTTTTGTCGGCTTTCGACAGCTACATTGATAGCTTTGTCGGCTTTCTACAGCTACATAGATAGCTTTGTCTGCTTTCTACAGCTACATATGTAGTTTTTTCGGCTTTCTACAGCTACATATATAGCGTTGTCGGCTTTCTACAGCTACATGTATAGCGTTGTCTGCTTTCTACAGCTACATAAATGACTTTGTCGGCTTTCTACAGCTACATAGATGACTTTGTCGGCTTTCTACAGCTACATAAATGACTTTGTCGGCTTTCTACAGCTACATGTATAGCTTTGTCGGCTTTCTACAGCTACATAGATGACTTTGTCTATGTCTGCTTTCTACAGCTACATAGATGACTTTGTCGGCTTTCTACAGCTACATAGATGACTTTGTCTATGTCTGCTTTCTACAGCTACATAGATAGCTTTGTCGCCTTTCTGCAACTAGATAAACAATGTATATATTGTAAGATATGGGAGACATACTTTAATGTTACGATTATAAGAAGATATATAGTTTTGTCGCCTTTCTACAGCTACATATATAGCTTTGTCGGTTTTCTACAGCTACATGTATAGCTTTGTCTGCTTTTTACAGCTACATATATAGCTTTGTCGGCTTTCTACAGCTACATGTATAGCTTTGTCTGCTTTCGACAGCTACATATATAGCTTTGTCGGCTTTCTACAGCTACATGTATAGCTTTGTCGGCTTTCTACAGCTACATGTATAGCTTTGTCGGCTTTCTACAGCTACATGTATAGCTTTGTCGGCTTTCGACAGCTACATATATAGCTTTGTCGGCTTTCTACAGCTACATATATAGCTTTGTCGGCTTTCTACAGCTACATGTATAGCTTTGTCTGCTTTTTACAGCTACATATATAGCTTTGTCGGCTTTTTACAGCTACATAGATATCTTTGTCTGCTTTCTACAACTAGATAAACAATGTATATATTGTAAGATACGGGAGACATACTTTAATGTTACGATTATAAGAAGATATCAAGCAATCCACCAGCTTTTCAGTTTACTATGTCTTATGATATTAAATGTGCATTATATATACTTTCTCTCCTATACTCGGCGTCAATGAAAACGCAACACCTTTAAATTACTGTCAAAATTTACCAGTTATAGTTTTGAATACAATATTTAATAAAATATCTAAAAGTTGATTATGTCCATTACAAAATTCACTCAATGCAATCAGCACTACATCATGGGAATACTTTGATTTCCGGTGACTAATGTCCATACCCCCAAAATCAAAATTACCACGTTCAATATCTAATGTGGCCACCATTTGCAGCGACACAAGCGCGGCATCTTCGAGGCATTGACCGAATAAGGCGCTGAATTTTGATTTGAGGAATATTCCTCCACTCTTCCTGAAGAGCGATTTCAAGCTGCCGACGCGTCTGGGGCTGTTGTGGTCGCTCTCTCACAGCCCTACCTAATTGGTCCCAAAGATGCTCGATCGGACTAAGATCCGGGGAAAACGCGGGCCACGGAAGGGTTGCGATGTTCTGATGATGAAGGTAGTCTGTAGTGATACGAGCGGTATGTGGTCGTGCATTGTCCTGTTGTAATAACGCTACGTTTGGGTGTCCAACAAAGAATGGAACAACAGCAGGAGTGAAGACCTCGTTGATGTAGCGCTGTGCTGTTAGATTGCCGTCAATAATTACTAGAGGGGTACGGTGCAAAAGAGATACCTCCCCACACCATCACACTGCCCCCGCCCCACCTATCCGTTTCCGTTACACAGCAGTCCAAAAACCGGCTGTGCGAAAGCGACGGCCCACAGTACTAGCTGACAAACGTCCCCCATGACTTCCTATCGTCTGTCTAGCCGTTCTTGTCGCGGTTTGAAAACGATCTCGCAGGTGACTTAGTCGAATGTAACGGTCCTGGTTTGGCGTCGTCACTCTCTGTCGCCCCGGACGAGGTCGATCTCTCACGGATCCGGTTTGTCGCACTCGTTCTGCCAGTCGATTGATTGTGGAAGCAGAACAACCCATTCTCCTGGCAACTTCCCTCTGAGAAAGCCCTCCTGCCAGCATACCCCGAGCTTCGTGTCTTTCATTGTCTGTCAGTCGAGGCATTTGTAGCAAATAATGATGACAATTTAAAAAATTGATGACGGAAAAATATCTGCCTGTAACTATAGTGTTCACTAGTAGTGACTGAGCAAAGATATAACGCACTTTAGAGCGCCGACGTGGAAACTCATGATGTGGTAAGACAAGGAGTTGATATTACTCGACCATTATTTCGTTAGTTTTGTAGTGCATTGTGTTGTGGCTAAATACAGCAGAATAAGAATCTAATCCTTGTTGTGAAGAATATATTATGTCCAAAATTTTAGTGTTGCGTTTTCATTGGCGCCGAGTATATATTAAAGGGTTTGGGCCAGAATGTCCATGATATAAAAGTTAGCCCTCTCCCACCAGGGAACAAGTACACATACAGCACGTTTTTCTTACGTCAAAGAATTATTATTCCAAATAAAAAGGATATTCACACCAAGATAAAGAACTGTTCAGAGTTGTCTCCTTATTATAAGATGAAACTGAAATATTGGGAATAAATCAGAAAGGACAAATAATAATGGGGAAAGGAGAAAAATAACTATTAACCAGCATTCATCTCATTATCGATACAAGTTGAATTAACTATATCTATGGAAGGATATCAATTTTTTCCAATTACATTTTGTCTTGGTTTTAGATTTGTTCTATAATTTTAACTCAGTAGATATTTAGTCAGACATTAAAGCCTTTCTGTATCATCAATATACTTAATTACAGCATCAAACAATGATTTATTGATGTGGGTGGTACAGATTGGGCAGCCATGCAGAACATAGTTTAGTTCATAGAGGTTATAATCATGGTTGTTTAGAGTTTGTAATACACTTTGTCTAGGGTTAATATATCTAGGGCAGTCAAAAAAGAAATGTTAAGCTGTTTTAGTTGGGGTACCACATGCACAAGATGTGTCTTCATAAAGATGGTCTTTATGTAGATCATGATATAGAGAACTGGCTGAATCCCTTAGCTGACAGAGAATGATATTTAATTGTCTTGGTCCTCCTTCTCTAAAAATGATGTTATTCTTACAAGCTGGAGGATTTGTCCTAGACAGAGTTTTTTCAAAGTGCCATACAGAGTGAATATTATTTAAGAGATTACTACTTATTTTTATTAAATTCAAATATCATGTTTGGAAAGAAACTATCCATATAGCTTACAGTTCGACAAATACGTTCATTAAAGATTCTGATCTTTCGAAGTTGATACGTTGACTCTTCAAAATTGTTTTTACAAGGCTGGATAAGTATTTAGGTGTTTATTTGTTTTTGATTTTGTACATTAAGATCATTTTGTGTTTTGTGTAATCTAAGGACATCCAATCCAGTTCTGAATAAGGTTTTTCATATGAGGTACCTCTGGTAACCCAGTTATTGACCTTGTAGCCTCAAGTTTTATAGATTCTAATAGAGATTTAGCATAGACTGGACAGTTATCCCAGACAACATCAGCATACTCTAAAATGAAATATAGAAAGTATTGAAGGGGAATTACTGTCTAATTTAATTTTATAGAAATCTCAGAATATTTTATCTGTATCTCAGAATATTTTATACATAAAATCTATTTGCTATCATTACTGTAATTAAACCTGAATACTTGTGGTCGGAAGAGGCTGTGACTAGTTCAGTGATTGTTGAAGTAAATATCTGGATGGTTTGGTATGGTTTTCCTTGTAAATATTACTGGTTCTGTTTTAGATGGATTAAACTGAATACCCCATTGTTTAGCCCAATTTTTATATAATTTAAATCATTTCCAAGAGACTCAGCTACTTCAACTGGATTATCATTGACAGCTTTAAACAGGGAGGTATCATCAGCAAACCACTTAATAGAGCTATTAACCCAGTAAGTGATATCGTTTATGTACAGTAAAAAGAGCAAAGGTCCTATAACTGAGCCCTGAGGGACTCCTGCATTAACAGATTTAAAGGTTGAGGCAAAGCCTTCAATCACCACACGTTGTTTTCTATTAGATAAATAATCTTGTAACCACCTTAAAATGTTACCTTTAGTTCCATAAGATTCAAGCTTGTATAATAAACCCTCATGCTAGACTCTTTCAAATGCCTTGCTTATATCATAAAAAACAAATCTCAACTCTTTATCATCATCTAAACTACTAGTTATATTGCGATATATGGAAAGTAGTTGATCAATGGTTGAATCCCTAGGCATAACTCCTGACTGATGTTTTGATATAATTTTGGATAAAGAAAGACGGTTGAAAAAATATTTAAATATAATCTTTTCTAGCATCTTACTAAAACATGAGGTCACTGAAATAGGTCTGTAATTGGTTACATAATTTTCTATCCCCTTTCCTTTGTAGCTAGCAGTGACGTTAGAACATTTCCAACTGGAAGGTATAATGCCTGTTTCAAGGGTTTTATTACAAAGTATAGCGAGATGTAATGAGATAGAAGGAGCAAGCATTTTGATTTTTTGGAGAGAGATTATCAGGCCCTAATGGTTTCGTAACATTTGATAAAAAATGCTGATCTTTAACATCTTGTTCAGAAATAATGATATTGTAGTATAAGGAGTAGCAGGGACAGCAAATATACATTGAATAAGATAGTTGATAGCGTATATGAGATATTTCATAAATGTAACGATAAAATCTTTCAGGCGAGTCCAGAACACTCTTTCAATAATTTTGATATATATCTAAAGAATATATACGATATACCACATAAGATAGTTTGTACAATTGAAATAAGATACAGACATTGCACCTGGAATGAATTAAGACGTGTCTTACTATAGTTACACGTTGCTTTGCTCTTCATTTGAATAAAAAAAAAACTGTGTGGTAAACCTTGTCACCTTTATGAAGACGTAGGGTAGAATACGCACCCCTGGTATAGTCATTTACTTTTACTCAACCGGGATATAATCTTATTACGTCATCATCTTCCGGTAGTCGTTATTACAACATGGATAGCTAATTATCAAACCTTGGGGGCTCTGTAATTTTTTTTTCTATCTAACGAAAACCAAAAACATTATGAGCAACAATTGATTTGTAATAAGAATGGCCAAATATGGAGCTCTGACGTAATTCTTTGTGATTTGTCGCCAGTCGGGTAATAAACAGATAGATACAGAACCTTTAGATGTCTAAGCTTTTCAAAAATTAAATTCTGACATTAGTAGATTTATTTATTAATTTATCATTTAGTCAATTGATTAATCAATTAATTCATTTATTTGTTTTTCTTTCGTGTAAAGTAAATTAATATTTTTAACTAAAAAACATCGCCAATCTACGATTTGATATTTTTAACTTCTTCGGCTACCGGACCACATCGACTGTCATATATATCTTTTTTTTTTTTTTGCTAAGCCATTTACCAAAGATCATTACGTTGAACTAAACGCAATCAAGTGAATGACAAAATTAAGAAAATGAATAAAAAATATACGATAACAGTGGCGTTTCAGTACGGTAGGTCAATAGTTAGCTTGTATAGGTTTTTTTCTGGTTTATTGATGTATACACAATTTACTGTTTGGTCTGGTGTAATGATTACGAGACTATTCTTTGGCGACAGATTACAGACTTTAAGTCGACTCCTGAACAGCGCACATTTAAACCGGTGTATACACAAAAGGAATTTATGCAATGCCTAAAAACACCTACAGGTGGTATGTATTCATTTCGAAGCAAATTTCCAAAACAAGAAGAATATATCAATACGTCAACAAAGTCTCGATTTAAACATATTTCACAAAAGAAGTTTTATTTCTTCATGTATTTTTAACTTACGCTTTCGTTGAATGTATACTTCATTTACAAGCCTGTTGTTATACACGTACCCGGTGTCTGTTTGATTATACAGATCTTATCCATTCTATTACGGCACCATTTTTTTTCTAAATACTAACACTTGCGCGACATTACCCTTAAATCTACATGTCAAACAGTTAAAAAATTGGAGACAGCAACTACCGTAACTTAACTGCAATATGTAAACACCATTAAGTAGGAATACAGGAGTGTTGCTACACAGAAATAAAAATTAGGGATGTAGGCGTGTTGCTATCTAGAAATAAAAAGTAGGGATGCTGGCGTGTTGCTATTCAGAAATAAAAAATAGGGATGCTGGCATGTTGCTATCCAGAAATAAAAGGTAGGGATGCTGGCGTGTTGCTATCCAGAAATAAAAATTCGGATGCTGGCGTGTTGCTATCTAGAAATAAAAAGTAGGAATACAGGAGTGTTGCTACACAGAAATAAAAATTAGGGATGTAGGCGTGTTGCTATACAGAAATAAAATGTAGGGATGCTGGCGTGTTGCTATCTAGAAATAAAAAGTAGGGATGCTGGCATGTTGCTATCCAGAAATAAAAGGTAGGGGTGCTGGCGTGTTGCTATCCAGAAATATAGAGTTTACAATTGGTAAGTTGAAATAATCACGTTTTGATCTTGACCTGTCTTGATAAGCTCTTCGAGAGATTTAGCCTCGTTTTAAAGCAAAAACATGTCAGCCAAGAGAAAGATACACTTTTTACCCACAGGTATTGCAATAGTCTGTTAGAAGATTTCATCACCAAACTCGACAGTCAACCCGAATGATTTTGGTACATTCGCTGCTTGTCTTTTCTACATTTCTTGATAGGATGTACAGATAATTGATAGGTAGAACAGGGTCTAATGGGGTACAGAGTATAGAGGAGAGAGATAAAAAGCTGTCAAGTGGATATTAATCTATTAAAAATGACAAGAGACATCAGTTCACCTCCAACAGTCAGACAGGAGACATTGGTACACCTCCAACAGTCAGACAGGAGACATCAGTACACCTCCAACAGTCAGACAGGAGAGGCCGGTACACTTCCAACAGTCAGACAGGAGACATCAGTACACCTCCAACAGTCAGACAGGAGACATCAGTACACCTCCAACAGTCAGACAGGAGACATCGGTACACCTCCAACAGTCAGACAGGAGACATCAGTACACCTCCAACAGTCAGACAGGAGACATCAGTACACCTCCAACAGTCAGACAAGAGATATTGCTATATCAGTTTCCTGGCCTGTACAAGTACATTCCTTCTTCCCAACTAGTACTGACCAGGATGATTTCTCAAATTCTTCATTATACTGTCTAAGAGAAGAAGAGGCTCATTGGGCCTGCAGTGTTCTGATTGACTTCTCCAGTTTGTATTTTTGCAGTTCTTATTCTCATTTTCTTTGCCAGTTGCAAAAATACTAAATATAAATCGACTTTAAAAATTCCAGAATTTACTGTATAGAGTAATAAATGAATAAGGAAGAAGAAAGATACCCTGCCCGTGTTCATTTGTAAAACATACATTTAAAGTGAGCAACACGGAAAACCAGAAAAGATATCAGCCAATCAGGTCACTGCAGCCTCACGAAATATGCACAAAATTTGCTGATAATCAAAGATGAATATGGGATTTAGCTTACAAGTCTACTAAGCAAGTCTCATCATAATTAATTTGTTCCTTCAAACATGTGGAAAGCGTTCAATTAGAGTAACAAAAGATATCAGACAATCAGGTCGCAAACGTCTCATAAAATATGCATAGAATTTGCCGAACTTGATCAAAGGATTAAGGTAATAAGTCTACAAAGCAAGCTTTCTAAAAATCTGATCATTCAGAAAGATTTCCCAAAGAGTGATTAAAGAAATCAGTCAATCAGGTCACAGCAGCACCATTAAATATATGTGCAATTTATGGTTAATTGAACTTGGACAAGGAATTAATGTAGGAAGTGCATCCGGATGGACAGAAGGATGGGCGGAAGGATGGAACCCATTTGTATGTCCCCTACCAACTTTGTTTGGCAGGTGATAATAAATAAAGTCAACAGAAGAATTTCCTGTTTTTAACAGATTTATTAGTAAGGAGAACAAATGATTTTTGCAGATTGTTTACAAGCCATCACAAATACATACAATACAAGGTTATAATGCTACAACCTTTCACCTTACCTCAATCACACTACCTTTCACCTAACCTCAATCACACTACCTTTCACCTAACCTCAATCTCACTACATTTCACCTTACCTCAATCTCACTGCCTTTCACCTTACCTCAATCTCACTGCCTTTCACCTTACCTCAATCTCACTACCTTTCACCTTACCACAATCTCACTACCTTTCATCTTACCACAACCTCACTACCTTTCACCTTCCCTCAATCTCGCTACCTTTCACCTTACCACAATCTCACTGCCTTTCACCTCACCTCAATCTCACTACCTTTTACCTTACCACAATCTTGCTACCTTTCACCTTACCTCAATCTCACTGCCTTTCACCTTACCTCAATCTCACTACCTTTCCTTTACCTCAATCTCACTACCTTTCAGCCAACCCAAATTCTACCCCCACATACCTCCCAATATTTTGTGCTCTTGACTCACACTAATGTCATTCTAATTTCAGAAGTTAAGAAACATGTGCTGTTTCACTGTGAAACCATGCATATCTATTCAAGTTGGTACTTTTTTATTTTCAAAATCTGTCTATATCTAAATCATCAATATTCTTTTTTCAATTGGTTCATCTAAATTTTTTTTCCCATCTTTTCAGCTGAATGTATACAATGAACGGAAATTCATCAAAACAAGGATTTTTACTTTTTAAATAAAAAACCAGAGGCCCATCTGACTTTTGTCTTTTGAATGAGAACCTCTCGATGTAATAACAAGCTCTAGTTCCTTCATACAGTCGTATGTCAATCACATCCACCACATACTTCCATCCATACATCAGCCTATTGTATGTGTCCTATCCATGTACAGACATTGTAATTCTCCATAATGATATATCTAACCATACATCTATTATGCCATACTTTTTGTTTCTTAATCATTTTCAAATCCTACCTGAATCGCACCCATATTTTGATATATTTAAGCAATGCTTTCAGATCTGAACCAGATAAGTGTCACTTATTTATAAAAATTCATGTTAATCTTTATCATTTATCACCAGTAAGTCCTCAAGATGATAAAAAAAAAACACTTCTGGGAGCTCTGCTTGTGAATTTTATCTATAAATACTTAAAAACTGAAGCTGCTATATTAGCACTGATACCAGTAATATAGAGAAATTTTGAAAAAAAAAACCACAAATTTATAATTGAGTGTATACTTGTCTCTAAGAATTAACATTTCTCTGTTAATAATAATGAAACATGTGTAATTTTTCTGATCATGTTTCATATTCCCTACATGTATGTAAATTCAAAACACTTGAAATTAATTACCACTGTACCTAATACCTCCCATTTAACCAGAAACACAAATGACATTGTACACTTCAAATGATGTATACATTATGTGACCTGGTACACATGACATGACCTTGTAGAAGTCATATGACACACATGACATTGTAATTTTAGATTAATGCACATGTCACTTGAACATGTACACATTATTTGTAAGTCATGTGACATGCCTCCACCCAGTTACCCCCCCACCACACCCACACCCACACACACACACACACACACACACACACACACACACACACACCACATTATAAATGACATACACCACAACCTAATACCCAGTACTACTTGTTTATAAATCACTTATTCCCCATCCAACAACCTCAGCATCATAAGAATTGCATTTTCCAACATTTAAACAAAAGGCCACAAGACCATCATCAAATAATATTCACATTTCTAAATTCTGGAGATAATTCTCATTCAGAAATTTATCTCTTTTCAAGAAAACTTCTATCACAATGTCACAGAAAAGGCAAAACAGAACCACTTCCCAACTACATCAGTGTTGTTTAGACCTTAACTAAAACTTGACAAATAAGTCACTTCATAAAAAAGACTTATCCATAATCAATAACAAACTCCAAACATCTTTTTCAACTTCATCCGATTAAATTTTTGTTTCAAAGTAATGAGAGGCCCAAGTGCTTAATTGCGTAAAAACTACTATCTTACAATATAGTCTAAAATTTGTCTTATTCACCTGATCATCAATTTAAGTAGATTTTATTTAAACTTTAGAGTAAAACCACCATATAATGCCACTTGTTTCATCTACATTCTTTTATACTGACAGTTATTCTCTCTTGTTTCTAAAGTTTTCTTTAGACATATTGCCAATCCCTTTATATTGACAAAACACACTTTCCTGAACAGACAATGGCAATATAAAGAGGGTTATATATTCATTATAAGGACCATCAAACTTCATCTCTGCAAATTATTCATAAACATCAAGTATTAAAGACAGCAAAAATTTTAAACAGACTAGATGTGATCACATTAATGAAAGAAATTTCTTTCTTTCCAATTTAAACAAGGACCCAAGCCACCTACAAAGCAATTTTGCAGCACCTGTTAGCAGATTCTAAACGCTTGATCTTACTGAACAATGGAATTATTACCTCAAATGCAACATAAATGTAACAACTAAGAAATACACTAATATCATTGAGGCAAAAATGAGAAATTGCAATTAACTGATAAATTGGAAATTGCCTTTTAATTCTCAATAAAAGTTGTGATTTTTCTTGTCTAATGTATAAAATAAAAAAATGAATTAACACCTGTTAAAAGCAAATGTGCTACATTGAAAAATAAGTAAAATAATTGAAGCTTATTTAAGTGTGCAAGGAAACTTATTATAAAACAATACACCTAACCAGTCCATGCAGCAGATCTCACCAGGCTTTCAGGCCATGCTTATCACACAACATGTCACATGTCACACAATATGTCACATGTCACACAATATGTCACACAACATGTCACATGCCACACAACATGTCACATGTCGCACAATATGTCACATGTCACACAATATGTCACACATCACGCAAAGCAAGGGTCTATGCTTCATTGTATTTACACTGTCTAAGCTTTTACCCAAACCATGTACTGTTTAAAGACAAACTTTTGAAAAGGATTTAGAATTGGTCAATTATAAACTTATAATATCTGAGATATGAGAGTCAACATTAATCTGAATTTAATATTTTTGAAAACAATATATTATATTAATTCTGTAATTTTATAGAATTTTCATGACATTTAGCTTGAATATATAACAAACCTTCTTCATGGCAAATTAGTATTGAAAGTAGAGAATACAAATTTATAATCAATTCTGAAACATATATATACATATGTAACTTTGAAATTTTGATTTATAAAATAAACAATTCTTGTTTCTAGGGTTTAACATAAAGACAATTCCCTACCTGTTAACATCTTCACTTATGGTACCACTTATTATAATACTTGACACTAGCACAAAAAAAGTTATTCCAAAAAATGAAAATCTTCACTCAGATTCATAAACATAAATATCATTTATCTTGTTTCTATTTACTTAAATTGGAAATTTTTATCCGCTTCAAATGGAATTTCAATTGTTTTAGCATATCTTTAAAAAATTTCAATACAGTGATATCCTATTAAACAAATATACCACCATCATCGCCACACTCGCATCCAAGGGTTATATGATCTCTCAACAATCACCAGTGCAAAAGAAATTGTAAAAACAAACAATACCACATTTGAGCAAGATTCATCACGTACAAACCACAAAACAGAAAACGTAACAATCTCTGCCTTATTTCCTTAAAAAAACAAATGATAAGAATGTTTATGTTTTCAACTATTTAGAATATAGGTACACATTGTTGTTATATAAGAATTTTTAAAAATTCTGCCGATGAAAACGACTGACCATTAATGTATAGGTATTTTTTCGATTGTTAAAGACATGTTAAATTTAAAAGAATTACAATTATGATCACCAGCTAACCAAAAAAGAAAAAAACAAGATTATAATACTGTCTAGTGGTATGATTTCACAGGGCATATATTGATTTAGTTGCTGTCCAGTTTCACAGTAATCTGCATTTCTGTTTCAATTCTGATAAATTTAAACAGAAATTGCAAATAGGTTCTGATATTTTGATTTGTTGGGAAATCTAATTTCGTGTTATCTTTCATAACCTTAAATATAGCAAAATTGAATTCCCAGCAAACCAACAATTCAGTAATATAATGACAATCGACAACTGGAGTATCCAGATAGTTAGGTCTATATAGGATAGGGCTATTCTGCTTCAGTTATAGATTCGGATTGAGCAACCTATTTTCATTGAGCATGGCCAATGATCTTGAACTGTAATAAGGTTATAAATGTTGTGTCTTGTGTCCTTTCTACCTTTCCCTCATAAATTAAGTTGACCTCAAAAATTATCATTTTTACTTTGACCTTGATGATAAATTCATCATAATTATCATTTTTATCTTTTTCTTCATTACAAGCTATGATCTTTTTAGTCAAAAAGTCAGTACTGGACAGACTAAAACCAAAATACATAGCCAAGACCAAAATTGACCAAATGACTCACCATACGACCTAGCAATACTATTGTTTCAAAGGTCAAAAAATGATTTATACAAATGTTTAAAAGTAAGCAATTTATATCTGTAAAGTCTTGTACAGCCTTGTTTTGACTTGTTTATCAGTGATAAATAAATAAGTCTTTGTTTGGAAACATATCTGATCAATTTGAGTTTATTTTCAAAAACATACCATAAATATAGGCAGATATTTTTAAACTGACCTTGATTTTTAATTTTTTTTTTATTTTTCTATTGTTATAGATGTATTTGTTTTGAAGCAAAGGATTGCAGAGAACAAAAAAAAAAAATGGAAAGAAAATCCATATACACTCAATCCTAACAAACACACAATTTTGATTTATCTTAATTAACAGATATATGTTTTTGCCCTATTTGTTTCTTTATTCTCAGTACTCTCAGAGTACAGTCACATTTAAACTCCAAAATAATATTCATCAATGAAAACAAAAATAACTTAAATTCTAAAAATGACAAAAACTTTCTTTAAAGAGGGTTTAAAGAGGAATGACTTCTCTTGCTGCAGAAGATCTCGAGAAAAAAAAAAGATCAGAAGTAATCTCAGGGATGTTCCTTTCAAATAGCAGTAGTAATCACTGCGATTTCCCTTACAGTTTAAACAATATCCAACATCCATGAAGTGGGGAAATTAGTTGCTATAAAAAGGGAAGCTTGAAATACGTCTTTGAGTGTTTAGTTCCCCTGTTTACCAATGAAATTATAATCATTCTAACCCCTTATCTCTTAAGTGAACAAGAGGCGAATAAAAGAAATCTCTGGATCGATAACAGCATTTCTATTTTAAAAAATATATTGACAAGTTGTTCCTTTTCAAAATTTTGGTTCTACGGAGAAACATCTGTAGGATATGAATGCCTCCGCTGCAAAAAAGGTAAGTATCACTGATGAAATTGCAGAAGTTTTCAAATGTGACCTTTGACCCTTTAACCTTGACTGATGACCACCTTAATAAGAAACTTAAGAACTTAATGTTGTGATATTAGGGAGTAAATATGAACCAAATCTGTAGAGAAGTTTGCAAGATATGATATTGTTTCATACCAATACGAGACAAGACATGACAGGGCAGACATTGGTAACCATATATGCCCCTAATAACAATAGTAGGACATAATGAAAACAAAACGTTTTACGAATTCTGCAAATTGGCTGTCAAAGTGATAATTTTGATTGTCAAATCATACGCTTCTCTTGGTCATTGCAAGACTAAGACTGAATCTTTTGGCGAGCAGGTAAATGAAAATTATCATTCAAACATAATCTTAAAAATTATCAGCGATTACTTTAATTCCTGATGAATCAAACACATTGTCATACAGATTACCTCCTCTTAGCAAAAAAATCTGACAATCATATTTAATTCCCAAATTTTGCACTTTAACTTTTTTTTCTTAATCAAGTACATGTATATTTGACTCATAAACATTTGAATTAAATTTCAATTAAACTATTAATTATGACTGAGCTTGATTAATTGTTTCTTCAAAAAAAAATTTCCTTCAACTCAAAATGGTATCAAATTTTTGTCTAGGGGATATTTTGATGCGATGAAAAATCACGTAGTTTTTCTGTTAATTTTGCCTGTTTTGATTTGCCTGCCTATTTCTTAGATCTGAATAATGGTTATTTTACAAAAAGTTGACAATCAGAACCTGAAAGTTCACTTCTTTCACAAGTATAAACTTCTTAGATTGATTTTTCTATGAAGTTTAAAATTGTGTCAAAGTTCTAAAAAGATTGACAATGTTTCATGATGAAATGTGTTGAGTTGTAGTTAACTGTAGGTTTGCTTGAAAGGCCAAACTGCTGTGATAGCAAAAGTGAAGCTTATTGAAGAAAATAAAATCTACCTGCTGTAGTATTTCACTATTCTCTCTCTCGTCTTTCTCTCTCTCTCACTTATCTCTCTCTCTTGTCTCTTGTCTTTTTCTCTCTCTTTCTCTGTAAAATTTTAAAAGGGAAGTAATCCAGTACCGTCCTTATTTCAAGGCAAAGCATTATAAAATTATCTGCGGTTCAAGAGAAGGGAGGTAATCCAACACTGAAGAATTTGTTTCAGGAAACATGAAATTAAAAAATTAAATATAAATTAAAAATCTTTCAAATGTTTCCAAAAAATGTTGAAGCCAAGCATTGACTCCCTCTCTGATTAAAACATAGCAGAATTTAAGTAACAAAATTTGACTGCTCAACAAAACAGATTCTAATATGACATTAACATGTTCATAGTTTTTATCAAGTAATAATCTTATTCATCGAACAAATAATAAATTTGGTCACATAAATAACTGGTATTCAATGACTTGATAAAAAAAGGACAATGACCATATTTGGACCAATGAAACACTACTACATCCAATTTTTTTTTACAACATCTTAACAGCTTCCCGCTGTTTTTCAGTGATATTTTTGGAGAATTTTTCAAATCATTTGCAAATCAAAAACAACCTCTATTTTTTAACTCGATTTAACTTTTATCTAAATACTTAAGTGTATTGTGGAGATAATGATAAATAACCTCATCATTCTAAACGTCCTTTAATTTTCTACATAATATACATTTCATATGATTTGATTAATTGGATTAAATGCTAATTATGTTTAAACATTCTCAGTCAGTGGATATAATGATTCTTTTCAAAAAGATGTAAAAAACAAAAAACAAAAAAACATAGAACAAATATTAAATAAATAATAAATTGTTATTTTTTTTTTAAATCTCAAAATATTTTCAAACGTTAATTGCTTTATTCTTCCTGAAGAAAATGAAACAAAATTTCTACATGTTTTAAATTTCCACAAAATCCCATATTTTTCTAGTACATGTATAAGCATTTACTTATCAATATTACTGCAGCGTCTACTCGCATTGAGATCCTGAACTTTTCTAAACCTCTTGCATTCAAATATTCCTCCTTTAACACAACAAGAAGTCTAAACAACAAAACAATACATATACGCCTTGAATTAACAACGACAATTTTGAATTGATAGGAAATCATCTGTAAATAGTTTTATCATAATTTTTTTTGTCAGTTAATTTGAGGCAGCTGCGGCCATTGGTCGTTCATCGATGACTCCATTTTCCAGAGAACTCCTCCCACCCTGGTACCGCAGAACCTTGTAACATCGCTGACAAACATGCTCCGGGGACATGAGATTTTGTTGTGGAATCGACGTGTAGTAGTTTGTACAATCAAGACAGAAAATATTTCCGCAGTTCCTGTTAAATATATAACAGAGGTAATACAATGCGTGAATGTTGCATATTTCTTTTATTCAAAAGTTAAAAAAGTTTCAGCATTTACAACCAAAAGTTTATGTGACCTGTTTGTACCACAATCAATGACCAATTAAAATCCAATGACAAATTTACTTGTTCTATACCTGTGTTTTGTTCATGTAGATATGACTTGAAGCGATATGCCACTAATTGATATGCAAAACAGACCATTTGAGAAATATGTGGAAATATTATATTTTACTATAAACTATAATTAGTAATTAACAGTTTTTTAATAAAAAAAAGCAATTAACTTTTGAAAAGTTCATATAAAAATCAAATTACTTTACAAACAAGAGACCCAATGGGCCTGCAGAGCTCTTCTGGTATATTTCTACCAACCAAACATCATGCCTCTAGGCCTTTTAATTCATGAGAAGAAGTCATTAAAACGTTTCAATAAATTTGACACCTGAGATCTTGAAATTAGGTCAAGGTCATTTCTTTCCACAAACTTGGTTGGGCTTCATTCTGGGAACAACCCATCCAAATATCATGGATCTAGGCTTTTTACTTCATGAGAAATTGTTTAAATGTTTTAACAAATCTGACCCCTGCGACCTTGAATATTAGTTGAAGTCATTTCTTTTTGCAGCCTTTGATGGGCTTCATCCTAGAAACATACCAGCCAAATAATAACCATTTGTTCATTCCTATGGGACTTAATTCTATAACTCTTTCCTTGCCACACGAGAGTTATGATCTCTTTGCAAAGGAAATTTACCAAATGAGACCTGTAAAGGTTTACTTCAAAATATGTTATGATTTACACCCTAGAAAAACCATTTTCCAAAAGCTAACTGTACTTAGGCAGCACCATGTTTTGGCGTGTTTGGTGTGTTACTAATCCTACCCAACAATCAAACTTCAGGATCAGTTTTCCTGGACTTAAAGCTAACTTGCAGCAATTACTTGGAACTCAAATTTACCAGCAGTGGTGCTTCCTGTTAATCATACCAAAGCTTAGATCACAATTTCCACAGTGAGTAACAGCATGATCTGGGACCCACTTTACCAATTTGGATTCCATGTCATCAATTTGTTCCCAACTCGCATCAGATGCAGCATTACTACACCCACCTAGGGACTGGAAATCTCCATATCCTGTTGCTTCCGGAAGCAACAACTGAAACAATAAAATCATGTTGTTTACATTTTCAGAAGAAAAACTTTTAAAATCACACTTGAATTCAAAGGAAGGTCAAATTTGAAAAAAGAATTCTTGTTCATACTAAAACAAAGACATATATCCGAGGTCATTGTTGGTGAAATTTCAAAATTTCTCATACAAAATATCATAAATTACATCTGTACATACCCAATTTAATTATCAGAAGAAGGCATTATCTCATTCCTTACCATGTCATCTTTGGCCAGATCTAGAGCACACCTTCCTGCTCCACTACAAGCCGACGCGTGCTGTAGCAAAAGGGCTTGGGCATTAGCCAGGTGTGACTTTAAAGCGTGAATTTGCCGCTCATAATCATTCTCGATTTGGCGCATTCTCTGTTGAACAGGTTCCTGGAAAATTGTTAAGCCGTCTATGTCGAGATGCCGGCCAATACCGCTAAGATGGCGTTGTAAAGGAACCTCTGTTGACTGAAGGTACAAAGGAAACAGTTAAAAAAGTTCGACTCAAATGTGTTATTCAATTACTATGATAATCAGAAGTGGATAAAATCATTTAAGAAAATTGATTTAAACAGGATTCGCTATCTGATTTTACAATTTACAAATCCAACATGGACATTTATTTGTCTTTTATATCATAAAGACAGTGTTTTTCCTCCTGTGTTTACTGCTTGACCAGTAGAGGTCATTTAAGACTAAATCTTTATCATTTTAAATATCACACATGTTGAGTTGTTGGAATGAATTCTTTTCTTCATTGAAATCTTCATTTTTGACTCATGAAAAAAAAAATAACACTGTTTACCTTGTTTTCTGTGCCAGGTGTTGGAGGGCACGTAGAGTTTGGGGTTTGCGAGCTAACAGGAGTCGGAAATTGTGTAGAAGGGGAATGAGAGCCTCCGTTTGGAATACTGGACAGCTTGCCACAGCCGTTGGAGCCACAGTCGAGCCGCAGTGCTGGTGGCTGTGACAAGAGACATTGCTGCAGCTGTAGAAGGTTAGCTGCCTGCCGTACGCAGTCCATGTGAACATGTGAGTTACTTATGTCACTTGTACTTGTACTAATACTCGAGCAACTCTCTAACGACTTAATTTTGGTTACAGGCTTTTTACTCCTACAGTCACTATCACAGTGTAAATTTTCCTGACTACATGATGACACTTGACTGTGTGGTCGGTCAGCAGAACGTGATGAGCTGCACCGGCAGTGTTCACTTTCTTCCTCGCATAAAGTGTCTGTGGAACTCTCTATTACGAGTTCACGAGACCCCGTTTTATTTGTTAAATTGTCACCACTCTCTATCTTAATTGTCTGACATGTTTTGTCTTCAGTCTCAATTCCATTACTAAGACCATTACATACCACATTTTCACCACTAATCACTGTCAATGTTCCTTCTGTATATCCATTTGTCGCCAAATGTTTCTCTTTGACTTCTTGTCCGTTTATCAGTGAAAGATGTTTCCCTTTGTCATCCACTTCCTCCTCTACTCCGCTGTCGCCATTTTGAAGTTCCATCTTGCCATCATTTTTAACACTTTCATAGTCCTCAGTGGAATCCCTTCCTCCGTTTCCTTGCATTTCACTGATGACATCATCATTCCTGCTGTCGTCAAATAATTCATCATGTCCGTTCTCTACTAAACCTGTGTCACTGTTTGTAATGACTTGATTTGTCTCCTCTTTATTGATAGAATTAGGAATGCTAGTACAACTTGAATTTTGCTCAATATCTTTGGCTGCGAAGTGAAGACTTTGATCTGCGAAGTCCAATGTAATGTTGGGATCACTTTTTCTACGACTTGGACTTGCAAGAACTGTCACTTCCTGGTCATGATTAGCAGCTAAATTATCACATGATCTCGTCTTCTGCAAGTTGGAGCGTTCCGGCTCAGTGACAAGAGAGGGTCTATCAAGGGAGCCTTCTTCTGGGCCCATGGAGGAGGAGTTGTTAGATAGGAACACTGCCCTCCAGAGTTTAACACTTCTAACATGACATGAGGGATACAGCACCTGTGGAAATTTTCAATGATAAATTTCTGATCACAATCTTCAGGTTAAATTAAATTGGAGTGAGAAAGAACTTCTGCTGTTTTTAGTATTCATCATGGTACGAACAGAAGCTGAATGCTTTCATATGTAAGTCTAACTTAAAACTTACGTATGTGACAACAAATTTATCCATCAAATATGTTATTACTGTAATTAGGGATACTGTATATCTGGTTATTATTGTGACACCTAAATTTTGTGATTTTCCTTGGGGCAAGGAGAAAAAAATCCCAAGGAATATTAATCTCCTACTGTGTATGTACATTATATGAGCTATAAATTGATCTGGGATCATTAGTGGTGACCGTAGATTCTAGGCCTAGCTGGTCTGTCGCAGATTCTTGGCCAAACTGGTCTGCCGCAGATTCTACGCCTAACTGGTCTGCCGCAGATTCTAGGCCTAGCTGGTCTGCCGCAGATTCTAGGCCTAGCTGGTCTGCCGCAGATTCTAGGCCTAGCTGGTCTGCCGCAGATTCTAGGCCTAGCTGGTCTGCCGCAGATTCTACGCCTAGCTGGTCTGCCGCAGATTCTAGGCCTAGCTGGTCTGCCGCAGGTTCTAGGCCTAACTGGTCTGCCGCAGATTCTACGCCTAGCTGGTCTGCCGCAGATTCTAGGCCTAGCTGGTCTGCCGCAGATTCTAGGCCTAGCTGGTCTGCCGCAGATTCTACGCCTAGCTGGTCTGCCGCAGATTCTAGGCCTAGCTGATCTGCCATAGATTCTAGGCCTAACTGATCTGTATATGTCAGGTCAAACAAAATCACACACTTACATATGAAGGCCTATAATTTCTCTAGTATTCCTACAGCTTTCTTGATACAAGTTTTAAGAAATCCATTTATCACATATCAGGATGACTGTTCAAGAAATCATGAATTTCTACGAGCCATTTGGCCCCCGGTGACTTCATTGTGGTAAAGCACCAAGTCGATATTTACTTCAGAGATAGCAGCTCCCCCTACATTCAATAGTTAGTGAGTAGTGTTTATTAATGTCATGGTTGATTGGACATACCCAGTTGTGTAAACAAGGTATTGATCGTTATAAGAACCTGTTCACTTGTAAGGTTTGTATGAAGGGAGATAACTCCCACATGTCATAAGACGTCAATGCCCACGCTTCCTAAATGGTAAACAGATGACCTATTTTAGATTATTGTATAAATAGTTACTATGACATTGACCTTGAAAATCTCTTGTGAATGTATTATTTGATGAAGACACATCTTGTTAATATGCTAGGTACCTGCTGTTCTATTGTTGGACAATACAGGTGATTGAGGAATCGTTTGTTTTTAAGATTAAGGAGTGACCAGACAGAGGCAGTGCGTTTGTCCAACTCCTCCTTCTGTCTCTCCTGTGTCGTGTTACAGAGGAATGTACCGAACAGACAGGAATATGTATGTTGCACCAGCTTCACCTAAAAAACACATTTAAAAAATTCAAAATTCAAAGAGTACATAATTAACACTTAAATCCTCACAACTGTTACAATTTCATTCAAAAACAAATAGAACATACTTCCATGCATCTCCTAGTACCCATTGGATTGCTAAGACAATTACTTAAATTAAACTTAAGGTTTCTTCTATATTTCTTAGCCCACCGGAATATTCCATCATTTAATGCTATCAACACAGTCCAGCTGGATATCACTTTAAATGCTTCTTAAAAAAGAAATGTGTGATTTTCTTACTAGATAGGCTTCATTGAACTGGAAAGCTGTGGGAAACTGTGTATAAAGCTGGTATACACAGTCAATCCACTGCAGGAACACGGGACATCGTTCGTTAGTGTCCTCAATATCAATTCCATTTCCACAGCGGTCAGCAAACTTGTGACCAAAGTCCAGCCACTCTCGTTCAATCAACACAAGAAAACCCTACAAAAGGGAGAGAAAATGTTGAGGTGGTAATAATTATCAGGCCAAACAATTAAAACTTTTGCCTAAATTTATATTTTATCTACTTCCCCATTTCACCATCAGGACTACAAAAGTACACGGGTATATCTTGTCATTTAATCTCAAATCTGTCTTAATGTATTTTGAAGCGACTTCAACACTGGACAAAAAAAAAAAAAAAAATAAAATAAAATCTAGCAACTCTTGCAGCAATAAATACTACAAAATATGCAGGAGACCATTATAAGGCCAAACAAAATTAATGTTTTGTTTATCAGTACTTTATTTCAATTTTTTGGGAAAACAAAGGTGATGATTCTTACCTCCATTGTTCTGTAGTAAGGGTCTAGTTGGAGAGTTGCCAAGGAAATAATTTGCGGGGTTCGATCCCAGCCGTCTGAGCAGTGGACAAGGACTGGACGCCCCTCCTTGTCGATAGAACTGACCACTATATTGGCTGTCTTCATTAGACACGATGTGTGTAGGAGCCATTTGGAAGTCTCCAGTCCAGACAACCAGCTACAACAACAGAATTAGTTCTCATCTTCTCAAGTGTCATGGAAACATGCATACTGAGTATTGCTGAAGCAATACATATCCTCTATTGGTCCCCACAAACTTTTGATAATTTATAAATTTTCTAATAATTAGTAATCTTGATCTTGAACCAACAACTCTGAAACTCAAATGTATTGTGGATAATTTTATGTTTAATAAATGTGTGACGTTTCATGAAAATCCGTCACGGAATGAAACTGCTAGGGTACTGACAAACTTTCTAGATGAAGTAACAGATAGACAGAAAGGTAAAGTAGAGTCTTACACTCTCACTTAAAATGTGGTATTTGTATGAAATATCTACACAATTTGAAGTGTTTTGTCTACAAAGTAATGTGGTAAATTTCTCTTATTACCTACCTCATACTATGTTACTTAATCCCCCCGTCTCACTTTTTTTATGACACCTATTACCATATAAACCTATGTAATGTGACTTGATAATAACCCTGACCCTAAAACTCTGACCACTTGACCTTTTAACTCATATCCCCTGACCTTAAACAATTTGTCCGCTGACTCTAAAACACTGATCCTTAATTTGGCATCTTATCCTGACATGAACTTTGACCCTTGATACTCGGTATGACCTTTGACACTTACTTGACCTGGTCTGGACCACTGCTACAGAGAGTCCGGAGTGCGATGAAGCTTTTCCTGATGGAGTGGATGTTTGCCAGGTTCATGAACTGGATCTCACAATTTGGGTAATATTCTGTTGGAAAAAAAGAAAACAAGTACATAATATCTGTTGTTTCCTTCAACAAAAACTCACCTTATTTACCCTTGCAGTGCAGACAAGTCTTCTTAAAGGGGAGAGTGTAAATGACTTGAGTCCAAACCTCTAAAGTTGAAGAGCTCCAAATACCACAAATGTTATTCATTTTCTTTTCTTTTCAAATTTAGCGTTGTATACTTTGTTTACAAAATCGAAAAGAATTTCCTAATCGTTGCTTCCTTTGTCCTAAAACTAACCAATAATACAGATACTCAAAGTCATAAGTTCTCTTTTATTGAACAACAGGAAAACACTGAGAATATTTCATGAAATTACATTTTGCTGTCAATTCAATTAATGATTTCCTAATGTTAAAAAATTTGGACCTATAAAAGGGAATCTTGAACTCCCGTCATCTGCTGAAAGGCCAAAAGGCTATAATAGTGGATATAAACCCCGTTAAATAGATACAAATCTCCTCTAGATTTAACAATGACTGATGTGCAATTAGGCAGCAAAAAAAGGTGAAAATGTAAAATTTGACTGAAATGCCTCTAGCAAATCACACTGCCAGAGTGCTGAACAAGAATTTCTACAAATAACAATGACCCTGACCTTGACCTTGACCCTGAAATTAAAATTTGTCCGAGTTATAATCTTCCTATATCAATGTGTGCAGTTTGATTTAAATTCTTCCAGGCATGAAGATGCTGTGGTGCTGACAAGGCAAAGTGTTATGTGAGGGGAACATTCCAGACATTCCTTGATAGAAGTAAAGAGATTAACATTAATTTAACATTAAAACTTTCTGAACTTACAAGCAACAAGTTACTAGTTACAAATAATCCAGTTTTACAACTTTTCTGAAGCGTTTTAGGAAACATGAGTTTTTACTTAAGTTCTCTATGGAAAAGTGCTTTCAGCCAAAGTCTACTCAATCTTCACAATGGTGCATTTTTTTTAACTTTATTATACCATAATTACCAGACTGAGCTAACAGCACTTGAGTTCTCTGGTATGTGATTTATTCAAATAAAATTTCAAATAAATTTCCAGTGAATTTCTATCACATTACTATAATTTGTTTTTCCTACAGTAGTACACCTGCAGTGATAAAATGTTTATAAAATGCATTAACTAAGTAGACACATACCATCCATGTGGGTCAAATCAAATCTATCACTAATATCAGCAGTCAAGACCCCACCCTTAATTCTGTTTTACTATTAGACCTAGTAATATGACTTACCAGTGCACCTGAGACCCCCACCCTTGGCCCAGTTTACTACTAGACCTAGTAATATGACTTACCAGGGCACCTGAGACCCCCACCCTTGGCCCAGTTTACTACTAGACCTAGTAATATGACTTACCAGGGCACTCCAGGCCCCCACCCTTGGCCCAGTTTACTACTAGACCTAGTAATATGACTTACCAGGGCACCTGAGGCCCCCACCCTTGGCCCAGTTTACTACTAGACCTGGTAATATGACTTACCAGTGCACCTGAGACCCCCACCCTTGGCCCAGTTTACTACTAGACCTAGTAATATGACTTACCAGTGCACCTGAGACCCCCACCCTTGGCCCAGTTTACTACTAGACCTAGTAATATGACTTACCAGTGCACCTGAGACCCCCATCCTTGGCCCAGTTTACTACTAGACCTAGTAATATGACTTACCAGGGCACTCCAGGCCCCCACCCTTCGCCCAGTTTACTACTAGACCTAGTAATATGACTTACCAGGGCACCTGAGACCCCCACCCTTGGCCCAGTTTACTACTAGACCTGGTAATATGACTTACCAGTGCACCTGAGACCCCCACCCTTGGCCCAGTTTACTACTAGACCTAGTAATATGACTTACCAGGGCACCCGAGACCCCCACCCTTGGCCCAGTTTACTACTAGACCTAGTAATATGACTTACCAGTGCACCTGAGACCCCCACCCTTGGCCCAGTTTACTACTAGACCTAGTAATATGACTTACCAGTGCACCTGAGACCCCCACCCTTGGCCCAGTTTACTACTAGACCTAGTAATATGACTTACCAGGGCACTCCAGGCCCCCACCCTTGGCCCAGTTTACTACTAGACCTGGTAATATGACTTACCAGTGCACCTGAGACCCCCACCCTTGGCCCAGTTTACTACTAGACCTAGTAATATGACTTACCAGTGCACCTGAGACCCCCACCCTTGGCCCAGTTTACTACTAGACCTAGTAATATGACTTACCAATGCACCTGAGACCCCCACCCTTGGCCCAGTTTACTACTAGACCTAGTAATATGACTTACCAGGGCACCTGAGACCCCCACCCTTGGCCCAGTTTACTACTAGATCTAGTAATATGACTTACCAGGGCACTGCAGGCCCCCATCCTTGGCCCAGTTTACTACTAGACCTAATAATATGACTTACCAGGGCACCTGAGACCCCCACCCTTGGCCCAGTTTACTACTAGACCTAGTAATAAGACTTACCAGTGCACCTGAGACCCCCACCCTTGGCCCAGTTTACTACTAGACCTAGTAATATGACTTACCAGGGCACTCGAGGCCCCCACCCTTGGCCCAGTTTACTACTAGACCTAGTAATATGACTTACCAGGGCACTCGAGGCCCCCACCCTTGGCCCAGTTTACTACTAGACCTAGTAATATGACTTACCAGGGCACTCGAGGCCCCCACCCTTGGCCCAGTTTACTACTAGACCTAGTAATATGACTTACCAGGGCACTCGAGGCCCCCACCCTTGGCCCTGTTAGCAAAGGCAGCGCTGTAAGATCGACAGTCAATCACCAACATCCTCTTGTCTTCTCCTTCTAGGTTTTCCTTACCACAATCTGCAGAAAAATTGACAGGGAGGTCACAGCCAGTAAAATTACATCAGTCAGTAAAATTACATCCACCAGTAAAATTACATCCCCAGGTAAAATATAATCAGCCAGTAAAATGACATTGACCAGTAAAATGACACTGACCAGTAATATTACCTCCACCAGTAAAATAAAATAGCCAGTAAAATGACATTGACCAGTAAAATTACATTGACCAGTAATATTACCTCCACCAGTAAAATAAAATCAGCCAGTAAAATGACACTGACCAGTAATATTACATCAGCCAGTAAAATTACATCCACCAGTAAAATTACATTGACCAGTAATATTACATCAGCCAGTAAAATTACATCCACCAGTAAAATTACATTGACCAGTAAAATTACATCAGCCAGTAAAATTACATCAGCCAGTAAAATTACATCCACCAGTAAAATTACATACACCAGTAAAATTACATCCACCAGTAAAATTACATTGACCAGTAAAATTACATTGACCAGTAAAATTACATTGACCAGTAAAATTACATCAGCCAGTAAAATTACATCCACCAGTAAAATTACATCAGCCAGTAAAATTACATCCACCAGTAAAATTACATCAGCCAGTAAAATTACATTGACCAGTAAAATTACATCCACCAGTAAAATTACATCCACCAGTAAAATTACATTGACCAGTAAAATTACATCCACCAGTAAAATTACATCAGCCAGTAAAATTACATTGACCAGTAAAATTACATCCACCAGTAAAATTACATCCACCAGTAAAATTACATTGACCAGTAATATTACATCAGCCAGTAAAATTACATCCACCAGTAAAATTACATCAGCCAGTAAAATTACATTGACCAGTAAAATTACATCCACCAGTAAAATTACATCCACCAGTAAAATTACATTGACCAGTAATATTACATCAGCCAGTAAAATTACATCAGCCAGTAAAATTACATCCACCAGTAATATTACATCAGCCAGTAAAATTACATCCACCAGTAAAATTACATCACCAGTAATATTACATCAGCCAGTAAAATTACATCCACCAGTAAAATTACATACACCAGTAATATTACATCAGCCAGTAAAATTACATCCACCAGTAAAATTACATACACCAGTAAAATTACATCCACCAGTAAAATTGCATTGACCAGTAATATTACATCAGCCAGTAAAATTACATCAGCCAGTAAAATTACATCCACCAGTAATATTACATCAGCCAGTAAAATTACATCCACCAGTAAAATTACATACACCAGTAATATTACATCAGCCAGTAAAATTACATCCACCAGTAAAATTACATTGACCAGTAAAATTACATCAGCCAGTAAAATTACATCCACCAGTAAAATTACATCAGCCAGTAAAATTACATCCACCAGTAAAATTACATACACCAGTAATATTACATCAGCCAGTAAAATTACATTGACCAGTAAAATTACATTGACCAGTAAAATTACATCAGCCAGTAAAATTACATCCACCAGTAAAATTACATACACCAGTAATATTACATCAGCCAGTAAAATTACATCCACCAGTAAAATTACATCAGCCAGTAAAATTACATACACCAGTAAAATTACATCCACCAGTAAAATTACATCAGCCAGTAAAATTACATCAGCCAGTAAAATTACATCCACCAGTAAAATTACATTGACCAGTAAAATTACATCAGCCAGTAAAATTACATTGACCAGTAAAATTACATCAGCCAGTAAAATTACATCCACCAGTAAAATTACATTGACCAGTAAAATTACATTGACCAGTAATATTACATCAGCCAGTAAAATTACATCCACCAGTAAAATTACATTGACCAGTAAAATTACATCCACCAGTAAAATTACATTGACCAGTAATATTACATCAGCCAGTAAAATTACATCCACCAGTAAAATTACATACACCAGTAAAATTACATTGACCAGTAAAATTACATCCAGTAAAATTACATCAGCCAGTAAAATTACATCAGCCAGTAAAATTACATTGACCAGTAAAATTACATCCACCAGTAAAATTACATTGACCAGTAAAATTACATTGACCAGTAAAATTACATTGACCAGTAATATTACATCAGCCAGTAAAATTACATCCACCAGTAAAATTACATTGACCAGTAAAATTACATTGACCAGTAAAATTACATACACCAGTAATATTACATCAGCCAGTAAAATTACATTGACCAGTAAAATTACATTGACCAGTAAAATTACATCAGCCAGTAAAATTACATCCACCAGTAAAATTACATCAGCCAGTAAAATTACATCCACCAGTAAAATTACATCAGCCAGTAAAATTACATCCACCAGTAAAATTACATCAGCCAGTAAAATTACATCCACCAGTAAAATTACATTGACCAGTAAAATTACATCAGCCAGTAAAATTACATCAGCCAGTAAAATTACATCCACCAGTAAAATTACATCCACCAGTAAAATTACATCCACCAGTAAAATTACATTGACCAGCCAGTAATATTATTTTAACTTAGTCCAGTATTTTGATATCAGCCAGTAAAATTACATCCACCAGTAAAATTACATTGACCAGTAAAATTACATCCACCAGTAAAATTACATTGACCAGTAATATTACATCAGCCAGTAAAATTACATCCACCAGTAAAATTACATACACCAGTAAAATTACATTGACCAGTAAAATTACATCCACCAGTAAAATTACATCAGCCAGTAAAATTACATCAGCCAGTAAAATTACATTGACCAGTAAAATTACATCCACCAGTAAAATTACATTGACCAGTAAAATTACATTGACCAGTAAAATTACATCAGCCAGTAAAATTACATCCACCATTGAGCCAGTAAAATTACATTGACCAGTAAAATTACATTGACCAGTAAAATTACATCAGCCAGTAAAATTACATTGACCAGTAAAATTACATCAGCCAGTAAAATTACATTGACCAGTAAAATTACATCAGCCAGTAAAATTACATTGACCAGTAAAATTACATCCACCAGTAAAATTACATTGACCAGTAAAATTACATCAGCCAGTAAAATTACACATATGTGAAGGAGGATCTTCAACAATTGTTACTTTGATGAAATTTCTATTGAGGGCAATCATAGGTCTTAAGAATCTGCAGCAAACATTTTCTTTCTTCAATATCTTAATAACAAACGAAGAAAAATTTTGCAGAGATAAACATCATCTTGAAAAGAATTTATTGTAGAAATCTTACCCCCATTCTGTGACCCACTCTCTGATGTACTAGAATCATCATGGACTGTGTTACTACGCTGGTATGAACCTGGGTTATGGGCACATGCCAGTGGGATGGCACGTAACAAGGCTTCGTCTTCTGGATTCCTCCAGCCTAGCCATCCGACCTCCGGCTGACTACAGCGCACCAAAACTGCACCATTACGCTGATCTCTGAAACGTTTGGAAAGCATTTCTTTGTCCAGAATTGCATTTCATTTTGACTGAAGGCAAATTTAATTTCTTTAAAAACTTTTTTTTTCTTATTGAATATCAGCTTTCCACTACTTTTTATCAGAGCTTCACTGTGTATATGATATGAACAAAATTAACGATTTCAACACTTACCTCCATACCACACTCGGAAAGCGGGCAAGAGCGCGGAAACTAGCCACTTTCTTCAGCTGTTCATCTGTGATATCTGATGGTACAATGTGGTGTTTTGGGTATGACCGACACACTCTGAAAAACAAAATCATTTTTTATGTTCCAGCATCAGTTCAATGACCTCTTGTAAAAAAAAAGCCAGGATTTGAGAAACAACAACTTACAAACACAAAGACAGCAAATAGGATAAGATTGAGAGGATGATACTGGGGATCTCAACTCTCTGGGAAAGATTATTAGTAGCTGAACATATGGCAAGCCTCATGTGTCAACTTTAAATCTTCTCCTTAAGGATGAGATCCCTCCATCTAATCTCCAAGCATGTAAAAGATTCCACTTAGTTGTGGCACCATAAATAAATTTAATCGTTGATATTACAGAAATACAAGCATCCAGCGATACTCAACCATGTTTATCACACGAGGTACTTCAAAGAGGATAAACATCAGTGCGTGGCCATCAACAGAATGTGTGTTTGCACCATCAGTCTTACCCAAATGACTCGTTCAGGTAGGTGATCCTCCACGCTGTTTTACTCTTCAAGTTAAACTTCATTCTGTCCACTTCTTTCCCAAATGAAAAGTGAAAATTCTCATCTGGAAAAATAAAAACAAAAAATCATCAAACATCATAATGAGACATCCAACATTTCACATCTCTTTTTCTGTCAGCACCTGATGAGCTGGGTTTTTTCCCATCAGCACCAGTAGAGCTGATTCTTCATTGAATTATACAGCTATCGAAAAAACCCATGTAATGTGCCCAGTTACTTTTTGGAGCTGATGATAGTATAAAATGCTCTTACTGACATAATGAGTGCACCCGAAAATTCAGTCAAAAATTGATTTCCGGGAGCCAAGAAATCGATCTAAGAATGTTCAGCTTACACATCACACCTATGATAGAACATCCAAAACTTGAAAGCATTCTCTTCAGAATTGTTTTTCATGTCATTACTTCTAATTACATTCTGTTTGATTATAGGGTAGGAAAAAAAGCATATTGTGTGAGTTTTTACTGTAGTCTAAGAAGATGAAATAGAGATCTGATCAATTATTCCAGGTAAATAATTCCTCATCATAATTCAACATCTGATAAATTATATTTCCAAAGATTTTTCTAATTTTCTTTTTTTTTTCTGTTTTTTTCTGATTTAGATTCTGTGCCTATTTCCTTTACATCCCAATACATCTGTGTCAAATATTACTGTCTAAGAATCCCATTCAAAAATCCTTCTTTGGTAGCTGTACCTTGCTTACACAGCTGGTAACAGGGGTCCAGCTCCGATCCCGCAGGATAGCCGTCAACACACCAGGCATGGAAGGCAAAAGCAAAATAACTTTTGAGTTCCTGGGGTGGGGCCACTCGATCACTGACACGACGGAACCATACCTGGCAGCTGTCATTGTTACTGAATGCACATCTAGAATCAAAAAGAGTAATTTTTTTCAAATGGAATATAACAGCTTAAATAATAAGTAATTGTGACAGAAATGAATTTCACACAGAAATTATTTGTCTGCCAATGTGCATTACATAGAAGTCAAAACAAATATCACATCTGTTTGTAGTGTCATGCTCAGGATTGTTTTGGTATGCTCAAGAAACAGTCATAGTTACATCACTGAGTGACAAGTATTTTTTCAATATTACGATGACCTTAACATATTCCTAAAGACTTTCACTATTTGTTATTTTCATTATGGTGTCCGTTTTTTAATCATTAAACTCTAACTGCTGCATAACCAGTGACAAAATAACAAGATCAGTTTCCCATCCCGTAGAACATCTATTTCCATTAGGGTTGTTTGGTATTTTTCAGTTTGTTTATTGGCCCATGAAAATCAAGGGTCGTTTTGAGGCTGGGCATCCTTGTAGTAGCTGGTGGCCACATCACATGCCTTTCTATGGTGTTCTGCCAAAAGGCACACCCAGGCATACACTGGTCTGTTTCTCAGCTTCCTGAGAAAAAACAAACCACCATGGGTCAATTGGAAGCCTCAAACTACAAACCTCAGATCTTCACTTAAGTTTCATAGGCCAATGCTCTGACTGAGCTAATACAGATCCTGGATAAGGCAGACATGTGTACAGTGTACCACTTTCACTCAGACACATGGAGCTACAGAGGCTATGATCAGAGATAAGCTGTGTATGATGTACATGGTTACAGGTGAGAACACCACAAGTTAAATGTATTCTTCAATGTCACATCTGTATCATCGACGACTTACCTAGCCACTGTAGCATCCTTACAGTACACATAAAGGTAGAATATGTCACGACATTCCACGCTCTCCACCAGCCCTAGTGGTACATTGATGAAGCTGTCCTTGAAGCGGATGAGGAGGCGGAAGTTGGATAATGCGATCACGCCTTCGTCTATGTGCCCAAGGAATTCCACAGCTTCTCCGCTCAGGAGTGGGAAAGGTACATGGAGAGCAGCATCTTCTGTCACAAGTAACTTTTTCGGATACAACTCTGATCGCTGAATGTAGTCCAAACTGGACGGCTCCTCAGCATATGCCTAGCAGTTAAACAACAACATGTTGTCAAGTATTATGGTAGGAAAAACAACACTACAACAATGAGACACAAAAAGCACTGGGTCTGGAGCATCAGTTAGGCTGACCAATGCAACCGAATCTACACAAACCTCTACCTTATCAAAAATTAACAGCAGCCCATTAACTCACATCTAGGCACCATACACTATCACATCCCAACAGATATCTACATACACTATCACATCTAAACAGATATCTACATACACTATCACATCTAAACAGATATCTACATACACTATCACATCCCAACAGATACCTACATACAACATACACTATCACATCTAAACAGATACCTACATACACTATCACATCCCAACAGATATCTACATACACTATCACATCCCAACAGATACCTACATACAACATACACTATCACATCTCAACAGATACCTACATACAGATACATACACTATCACATCTAAACAGATACATACACTACATACACTAACAGATACCTACATACACTATCACATCTCAACAGATACCTACATACAACAACACATACACATACATACACTATCACATCCCAACAGATACCTACATACAACATACACTATCACATCTCAACAGATACCTACATACACTATCACATCCCAACAGATACCTACATACACTATCACATCTAAACAGATACCTACATACAACATACACTATCACATCTCAACAGATACCTACATACACTATCACATCCCAACAGATACCTACATACAACATACACTATCACATCTCAACAGATACCTACATACAACATACACTATCACATCTAAACAGATACCTACATACAACATACACTATCACATCCCAACAGATACCTACATACAACATACACTATCACATCCCAACAGATACCTACATACACTATCACATCTAAACAGATACCTACATACAACATACACTATCACATCCCAACAGATACCTACATACAACATACACTAACAGATACCTACATACAACATACACTATCACATCCCAACAGATACCTACATACAACATACACTATCACATCCCAACAGATACCTACATACAACATACACTATCACATCCCAACAGATACCTACATACAACATATCACATACCTACATACAACATACACTATCACATCAACAGATACCTACATACAACATACACTATCACATCCCAACAGATACCTACATACAACATACACTATCACATCCCAACAGATACCTACATACAACATACACTATCACATCTCAACAGATACCTACATACAACATACACTATCACATCCCAACAGATACCTACATACAACATACACATATCACATCTATCAACATACATATCACATCCTACATACAACATACACTATCACATCTCAACAGATACCTACATACAACATACACTATCACATCTCAACAGATACCTACATACACTATCACATCCCAACAGATACCTACATACACTATCACATCCCAACAGATACCTACATACACTATCACATCTCAACAGATACCTACATACAACATACACTATCACATCTCAACAGATACCTACATACAACATACACTATCACATCTCAACAGATACCTACATACACTATCACATCTCAACAGATACCTACATACAACATACACTATCACATCTCAATAGATACCTACATACAACATACACTATCACATCTCAACAGATACCTACATACAACATACACTATCACATCTCAACAGATACCTACATACAACATACACTATCACATCTCAACAGATACCTACATACAACACATCTCAACACCTACATACACATATCTATCACATCAAACAGATACCTACATACAACATACACTATCACATCTCAACAGATACAACATACTATCATCACATCTCAACAGATACCTACATACAACATACACTATCACATCTCAACAGATACCTACATACAACATACACTATCACATCTCAACAGATACCTACATACAACATACACTATCACATCTCAACAGATACCTACATACAACATACACTATCACATCTCAACAGATACCTACATACAACATACACTATCACATCTCAACAGATACCTACATACAACATACACTATCGCATCTCAACAGATACCTACATACACTATCACATCTCAACAAATACCTACATACAACATACACTATCACATCTCAACAGATACCTACATACACTATCACATCTCAACAGATACCTACATACAACATACACTATCACATCTCAACAGATACCTACATACACTATCACATCCCAATAGATACCTACATACAACATTTGGATATATAATGTAGGTGAAGCAGAATGTGAGATATGCCCCAGATAAGGAAATGCAAAACGAACAAAGGGCAATTACTCTCTATAAATACTGTGGAAGAAACTTAACTTAAGTACATGACATGCAAATGAATATGGCATATGTAGGTGACAGTGTGCACTAGATCTGACCTGGGTGTGTACTAAGTAACGAAAAGTGTTAGCTGACTGCAATAGATACTTCACTAAGGATACATGTGTAAACACTGTCTGTTTATGGAGATGTAATATTGGACCCAAGTTCAAGTGTTCATTTAACACACACAAACGTAATTTATTATACTGTTTTAAATTTGTTTTTCTTTAACTGTCCTCTCAAAAATGTCAATTTCAGCATTCTGAATTGCATTTGCTTGGCCATCAAATTCAATTGAAAACATTTATAGAAATGTCAGTTGGCAGGAAATCATAGTGTATATAAGTAATATCCCAATGATTTCCATGCTTGACAAGTACCTGGTAAATGCCTAGTTCTCTAATCCTGTACACACTGATAGAGGATTTAGTATGTTAAGTAAATACTTATATACACAGACATATATCACATTACCTTGCCTATGAACCGTATTTCTACTGTAACAACAAGTGTGCAGTATTTTTCGAATTGTAAATCAGCTCGATGAAAAATGTTTCAAAGGTTTTGAAATTTTAAGCAAGTGCCCTAATTATCAAGAGCTTGATTTGAACTGTGGTATAATTACCACAACATTTACATAGTACCTGTGTACCCCAGAGGTAACTTTCACATGGTAATAGAGTTCCCCTTGTAAAATGTTCCTCTAATACCAGTGTATTCCTAATTAAATATTCATGTATTATTTTTTCATATATATGGTTGAAATTTTTTTTTTTTTTGGACAAATTCACTTCTGATATTCAAGTACGTTTATATATAATAAAGCATATGAAAAAACTGTGGCAATTAAATCCATTATTGACTTAAGGAAAAAAACGTTTCTCGTGACTTTTGATTTCAAATGTATACCACAGTAATGAACAGGATTCCATTGAGAATGTGGAATCTGAAATATCTTAAGACTGAAATTTATTTGACATTCCAAATATAAACACCTTAGCTTCAACTTGAACTGCGACTTACCTGTGTATGTCCCACAGGTAAAATAAAGTGACCTGGCTTGACTAGGAACACCATGGTTGTCTGAACTACATGTCATTTAACTGTTTACATGCTGAGTTGACTGATATTAGCCTGTGATCATTACATGTATGCCAATAAACTGGTCTAACATTAACATGTATATAAATATACCATAAACTTTCACACAGTTTCAGATCAGGCCAAATCAAAGAATATCTGTTTCTCATGAAAAATTAACTCAAGTTTCAGATCAGGCCAAATCAAAGAATATCTGTTTCTCATTGAAAATTAACTCAAGTTTCAGCTCAGTCCAAATAAAAGAATATCTGTTTCTCATGAAAAATTAACTCAAGTTTCAGATCAGGCCAAATCAAAGAATATCTGTTTCTCATTGAAAATTAACTCAAGTTTCAGATCAGGCCAAATCAAAGAATATCTGTTTCTCATTGAAAATTAACTCAAGTTTCAAAAATAAAAGAATATCTGTTTCCAAAAAATTAATATATCATATAAGGCCAAATCAAAGAATATCTGTTTCTCATTGAAAATTAACTAATGCATAAATAAACCAAGTCAATCACTTATGCTATTTAATCCATTGAAAATTAACTCAAGTTTCACTCAGTCCAAATAAAAGAATATCTGTTTCTCTGAAAAATTAACTCAAGTTATAAACAGGCCAAATCAAAGAATATCTGTTTCTTATCAAAATTAACTCAAGTTTCAGATCAGGCCAAATCAAAGAAATCTGTTTCTCTTGAAAATTAACTCAAGTTTCAGCTCAGTCCAAATAAAAGAATATCTGTTTCTCATGAAAAATTAACTCAAGTTTCAGATCAGGCCAAATCAAAGAAATTGTTTGTGATAAAATTAACTCAAGTTTCAGATCAGGCCAAATAACAATTCTTTGTGATAATAAAATTAACTCAAGTTCATAACAATTCTGTGATAATAAAAGAATATCTGTTTCTCATAAAAATTCTTTGTGATAAAATAAAAGAATATCTGTTTCTCATAACAATTCTTTGTGATAAAATCAAAGAATATCTGTTTCATAACAATTCTTTGTGATAAAAAAAGGGCATCCGATTCATAACAATTCTTTGTGATAATAAAAGGGTATCCGTTCATAACAATTCTTTGTGATAAAAAAAGGGCATCCGATTCATAACAATTCTTTGTGATAATAAAAAAAGACTGTTTCATAACAATTCTTTGTGATAATAAAAATCAGGCATCCGATATATCATAACAATTCTTTGTGATAATAAAAAGGGCATCACGATTCATAACAATTCTTTGTGAGTTACCATGATTTTTAAAGACTCTTATGATACATAACAATTCTTTGTTATAAACAACAATGGCATCCTTTGTTCATAACAATTCTTTGTGATCATAAAAAGGGCATCCAGACATCATAACAAATTCTTGATAATAATAAGGGCATCCTTCCTAATCCAATTCTTTGTGATAATAAAAAGGGCATCCGATTCATAACAATTCTTTGTGATAATAAAAAGGGCATCCGATTCATAACAATTCTTTGTGATAATAAAAAGGGCATCCGATTCATAACAATTCTTTGTGATAATAAAAAGGGCATCCGATTCATAACAATTCTTTGTGATAATAAAAAGGGCATCCGATTCATAACAATTCTTTGTGATAATAATTTTAGTAAATTACATTTAACCCCTGCCAAAAAGGACTAAAACAAGATTACCGCTAAAATTTTGTACATTCGCAGTATATGCCACTGGAAATGAAGAAATGAGCCAGTACAACCAAGTGGATTTGGTGTGGACTACACCACAACACTAGTAAAACAAGTGTTATAACAGTGAATATCTACATACAAATAAGTACATAACTTATGGTGTCATTGCCTCCATTAACCAGTGGCTTTCTCTGGCTACATTCTCCGGTCATCTATGGCCATATAGGTCAACCTAATTACATGACATACCAGGGAAGATTTTTATTTTGTCTCAAAGTCAGGTTGATAACCAAAAATATCTAAACAATTGACAAAGGTGCAAGTTAAGGATGTTTAACTTAAAACATAAACTTCAATATTTTAATGTTCAATTTCCAATGTTTAATTTTAAACATAAACTTCAAATCTTTCCCTGTTTCCTGTTGCTTTACAAAAATAGGTAGTTTCGATTGAATTAAAAAACACATCTAAAGTTCCTTTACCGCAAGAAGAAAAAAAAACAAAAACAAAAAAGGAAATAAGACAGTAATATTCCCTCATCTTTATCATAGACACAATATTTCTATATTTTACCATTTCATTGAGGTATAAATGACCACTACATTTTTGTACATGGTTAAGGTTAGACAAGCATGGCTAGCCTATACTGTATAGTTAACAACTGTTTCAACACTTTTGAACCAGCATTTCAGGGTTAACATCAAAAGGGTTAAGGGATGGGGGTTCATTGAATACCAACGAGGTCTAGATCTCCTTGATGAACGGACGTAGTCCCTGAAGTCAGCTCTGAGCCCTTCAAAACCTCCCTTGAAACATGCTTTCTCCTTTCATCTAATGTAAAGAGAATTGGCACGTACAGTAGAACCTGCCTAATTAAGCCAATCTTCGAGTACTCTGGCACCCTGTACATATCTTATCCTAAATATAGTGTTAATATCAAATTTATACTGATTGACTGATTGCTTAATTGATTGATTGATAGACAGACTTACAGTACTTAAACAAAAAGTACAAAGTAGGCAGAATATGGTGAAATATGAGGACATCAAAAGAAGTTAAAAGAGATCTGTTAAGCAAAATGACAAAAAAAAATTTGATAAATAAAAGGACTTCATGTATTTTCTTTATATCCATTTCTATTGAAAACTACCAAGTTCAACCTGTATATAATCCTGCCTAATCTGATCTAATTATGATCCGTGTCCAACAGGCGTCTGATTACACAGGTTTCACTGTATATATATAGGGTTTATAAAATTCCTCCATTTCTGCTCTGTTGTGAAATATATATATGATGTAGGCTTTACAGTATAGCGGGTTTGATCATCATTTGTATATGTGTGTGACGTATACATAATGCTCAAATCTTCACACATGAAGATCAAGTGCACAGCACATTCTAATTTTAGTAAATCGTTAGTTGTGTCTACAACCTGTATTGATCTGTCTGTCGAGACTGCCATGTGTGTATTCACGTACATTCATGGATCAGCCGAAGATTCGAGCTGTCGTTAGGACGTCTAAGAAATTACACACAGTGGTAGATCTATTGATCATGTAATCTCAATATGCTTAGGCAAATAGCTTTCAGTCTTCACCGAGATACTGAAGCATTTTATCATAGAAATGGCTGTTTACGTAAATAAGTACAGGTAGCTTTACAATAAATTAAAGGTGTATCTCAGGATTCTTTACTAACAAAATAAAAAACAAAATAAAATCACAAGTCAGCAATTTCTTCTTCAATAAAATGACAACAAAGATGAATAAAGCTTTTGTCCTGGTAGCTCTTAAATGATAGTAAAATATATGCCCGGTCATTTGTCATTTTAAATGTCAACCTTGACCCAGATATATTTCCGTGTAAACTGCTGATTTGCATATTATCTATAAATGTACATGTTTATATAAACATTCACTTCTGGAAAATAAACAATAACTGGGGGGGTAATCCTAATCAAATAAACAATTATTGTTGAAGAATGACCTCTAGGTAAATAAAAGACAAATTCTGAAAAAGAAAAAAAATTCTGCCAAAAGTTAGAAGTTATCTCTAAACTGAAATCTATTTATATATGACCGCAATTTTACCTTTCAACAAAAACAACTACATGGCAAATCTTCTGTGTATTACGCAATCTTTGTCATTCAGCTAAATGCATTCATTTACCTAGCAAGACCTTGAGTCCTTTAACACAACATGTTTTGGAATCATTTTTCAGATAATAAAAGTTTTTTTGTATAAGATTTCAACCGTACACCTGTTCATGTACTAAGATCTAATGACATTTAATGTACATACAGGTATATATGTACTAAGAACTACAGACTTTTAATGTACATACATGTGTATATGTACTAAGATCTACTGACATTTAATGTACATACAGGTGTATATGTACTAAGATCTACTGACATTTAATGTACATACAGGTGTATATGTACTAAGATCTACTGACATTTAATGTATATGTACTAAGATCTACTGACATTAAATGTACATACAGGTGCATATGTACTAAGATCTACTGACATTTAATGTACATACAGGTGTATATGTACTAAGATCTACTGACATTTAATGTACATGTACAGGTGTATATGTACTAAGATCTACTGACATTTAATGTACATGTACAGGTATATATGTACTAAGATCTACTGACATTTAATGTACATACAGGTGTATATGTACTAAGATCTACTGACATTTAATGTACATACAGGTGTATATGTACTAAGATCTACTGACATTTAATGTACATACAGGTGTATATGTACTAAGATCTACAGACATTTAATGTACATACAGGTATATATGTACTAAGATCTACAGACATTTAATTTACCAAGATCCTACACAATAACAATCCTACATATACAGTGAGTTTAAATTTAATTATACAATTACTCACTCTGTTGTGAAATACATTTTAATTCAAGAATATTGAAATGAGAATGTTCACCTTCGAAAACCTATGACATCATAATGAGGACAGTATATATGAAATGATATACAATGTATATAAAGCCAGGATAAAAATTATTTTTGATATCTCGAATGACCTTGAATTGTGTTCTTCCATCTTTTCTTAAGATATTTCTAAGTTGTTCCCTCTTACACTTAATAGTTTTTGACATTTCATAATCGTGGTCATTCAGATCTGGAAATGAGGAAGAAAATATGCTTCCTAAAAGATGATTCTATGCTAAATGCAAAACTCAAGTTTCTTATTTTCTCTACTCTTTCTTTAAAACTTTACTGTAAATCTTGTTTTTTTCCCAGGTATTGAGAGGACTATACTGGTTATCTACCCTGATCAATCTTTTCTTAGCTTGACATAGAAAACTTGGGGAAAAAAATGGAGTAGGGTGGGGATGTTGTCATATAAGAACTGATAAGTCTTGTTGTTCATGTAAATAAGGTGACTGGGTAGTTAAGGTGACCAAGTATGTATTGTGTCAAGGCCTACAGGATATGGCAAGTTGGTATGATGGTACTTTAATTTCACCCCTTCACAACCATTGGTGAGTCTCCGTATCAACACCTCATCAATGTGATTAATTTGTAGCTGTGAGGATGTAAAATGGCAAAGGTCATGAAGTCAAACTTTGTTATCTCAAAGTCAGTTCATGAAAATTTTCAAATTGTGAGAGTTAATCATTACCTTAGAAATGAATTTGACCAGGACTAGAGAAAAACTTGGAGTTAAAAAGCGTTTTCAATTAACAAAGGCTGAGATAGTTCTACATATGAATCAAACACAAGTTGTATTTTTTTGTTTTACATTCGATTTGTTTGTTTGTTTCATTTTTATCCTTTTTCTTTTTATTTCAAATGTCACATAAAACGATAAATCTAAACTAAATATGAGACTTATGAAGCTTATTTGCTGATGTAGGATAAACTTAAACAATAAAAACGATGACACCTGGCCATGGTTTATAGTACTACTAATACTATATAAAAGTCAATTGAAGTGCATTTCTACATATTTTCATAAATTTTGCACATGTTGCTACTTACAGCACAGTACACAATACAAGTGTACCAGATGCATGTTACAAATAACATGACAGACAGACCAATACACTAGCTGTGTTATTAAAAACTAATACACAGTTTATGTGAAATTCCGTAAAAAATCGAAACTGCAAATCTCGGTGTTTTCTTGTTAATTGTGTCTTTACAGCCACATGGTCTATCTTCTATAAGCTAAACTACCTACATTTTATACCATATTATCAGGACTACCAACCATGGATATGTACAAGAGCACATATGTATTTCTCATCTATAAATTCCAAATATTTTTTGATAAAAATCTTTGCTTTGCATGTACAAAACAAGGAAATGAAACAGCTGCTGTTTCTAGAAAATTTATTTGAAAGTTTCTGCTATTTTATCACTACTCACCCTCTCTTTCTCTATCTCTTGCTCTCTCTCTCTCTCTCTCTCTTGCTCTCTCTCTCTATCTCTCCCTCTCTCTTTCTCTCCCTCTCTCTCCCTCTCTCTTGCTCTCTCTCTCTATCTCTCCCTCTCTCTCTCTCTATCGCTCCCTCTCTCTCTTTCTCTCTATTTCTCCTTCCCTCTATCTCTTCCTCTCTCTATCTTTCTCTCTCTCTCTCTCTATTGCTCCATCTCTCTATCTCTCCCTCTCTCTCTATTCTATCTTTTTCTCTTAATATACATAATGGCTGCAACAAAATAAGAATTGCTTAATAAGAGATATTTCCAGCTGAGCAGGGGATGAATCCAGAAGTAGACGAATCGATATATAAAACTCACCATTTTGTCATGCATCTGGCATATATACTGATGGAACCGCCGGCACCACACACCCCGTCTCGTCGTCAGTACCTGTAAGTGTTCGTCTGAAACAAACATAATATCACATTTGTAAAACACGCTAACATCAGAACTTTATTTGTGATAAAATTCCTAATGAATCTAATTTGGTTTTACTGACTTTTGCTAATAGGTTCTCGTCTAGAACAATCAGCTTTCATTATCCTGAAAACAAAATCATGCAATGAAATTCCTCCCACAAACTGTGCCTTGAAGCATCTTTTTTGAAGTTAGGCAAATGCTAGAAGACATGTATTTGTGTTTCTCGTAACCGAGCTAACCCTTGCTTACAATACACCAAATCTTTCAAACATGCTGTATTTTGGTGCATAACCTTAAATTCAAACGTAAAGTTATGAGATCTCTAGCCTAAAAAACCCTAAACATTTTGTGAGAAAAAAAAATCCTTTCTTTTAAACTTAATACTGATAATCACTGCCACTCTCTGTGATAGAAATAAATAACTTAAAATTGTATTGATATTTTCTCTGTAAAACAACATTTTGATAATTACATGTAATCCCATATGATAAAACTAATAAATTCAAATTAGTAACTCAACAAGGCTAATGATTTTTCTTTCTAAATCAGACTTGGAAAATTCCATAGATGGAGAGACAAAATCAACACTTCTGACACAATTTAAAAACACAGCCATTGTATGGATTATTTGAATGCTGAACACTACAAGCTGTAAGTATATACAGAGTTATTCCAAGAATCTGTGAAATCTTTTGTGTCAGCAAATTCCTCATAATAGCATATTGCATTGTATAGTGATTCTGATAATATATAAAGGAATTTTTTTTTCTTTGATGGATGTGAAGGTTTCTATTTCATTTTTTTTTTTTAGAACTGTTTTTGTGCGGTCATCCATTGGGATAGTTGAATAGATTGCTATTTTATGTAAATATATGTTCCTTTGTTGGTATTTCAAAAATTATTATTATATATACACATACTGTATACAGAATCGTACATCCTTATTAATTGCATATATTTTGTAGTTACTGTCGCAATCAAGTGGTCAACACAAATAGCTTGAGGGTTAGTGAGAATTTAAGGGGACGTCACCTTTGGTGACCCTCAATGTTTTCTGTTGACCAAAATTAACCAATCATGTTACTGTTTTATTTCTTCTAGGAACTTTTCCATTATAACAAAAGAAGAAACACTATTTTGACTTTCATACACTCATATTCCACCTTTTCGTAATGCAGAGATAGCTGCTTTTGATTGTCATTTTCACACAAATCTATGACGTTACTTTTAACATATGACCTAACAATCAATACCAACTCACAAGGGCAGATAACTCTACAAAAGGACATAATATACATCAGTAGAACCTAAATATGTGGAATCTAAAGTAATTGCTTAATTACACAAGGGCAGATAACTCTACGAAAGGACAGAATAAACTTCAGTAGAACCTAAATTTGCGGAATCTAAAGAAATCACTCAATTACACAAGGGCAGATAACTCGATGAAAGGACAGAATATAGTACATGATGTACACCATTTTCACTTAATTTTAGATGTAGAAGCAGTATGGCAATTCATTTCTAACAATCAATAGACCAAAATAAAATGGTAGAACACATTTCTCTCAAAATGGTGCTGTCTTGGCCATCAATTTTCTAAATTAATTCTGCCATTGATTCAGCGATTTTTGGATGAAGAAACATTTTTTTCTATACTATTCATTAGGAAATGTAACAAAAAGAAAATTCAATGTTTTCATTGATAATCCTTTTAACTAGGCTGTTTATAGCTAGGACAGGACCAATACAACACACCAAATTTCAAAAAAAAAAAAAATAAATAAATAAAAAAATTTGTAAAAAATATCAGTATTCTGTGATACTTGTGAAAGATATTCAATTGGATAATATCATTATCCTGTATCTTTCAGAACATGTATATCATCTCTATACAGCAGTGACTCGTATGACAGACATGTTGTGTGGTATAAAAAGTGCCTAACCAAGCATGTTTTATGGTAAAAGGAATGAATTCAGGATGCATGGAGCAGCCTATGAAATGCTGGAAAGAAATTAAAGTAACTTGGCAAATAACTTGCTTCGTTTTGTGACTATGTATAAATGCACCTGTGTATATTTGCATTAAGGTAGCAACGCATTTGTATATATATTTCACAATGATATACATGCTGTCATAATGGACTCACCTTGTGGATTAAGGAGAGAGGATGAAACCATGTCTCCATCATTTACAATGTATACATATACTCCACTCATAAATCTAAGACTAAATATTGATGCTGATTTTCTTTAAAGTACAGAAAACCTTACCGTCAAACCACATCTGTCTTACACAATCATTCATACTCTAGTAAAACCACTCCATGCCTTATCCATGCTGTATTTGCAATATTTTGCTACAATATTTGCCGCAAAGACAAAATATCCTAAAAAAAACCCATACAGTCTACACATAAACTTGTCCAGTTCTATAAATATATATTTCCATTTCTGCTCCCAAATATGGTAAGACAATGTTCAGCAAAGCCTGAAATTCTGAACACAATACAGATCCAATACATGTCTGGAGCCACATTCTTCATTTGTGTTCTACACTCAGAAAGTACTTTACAAACTCTGCCAGTTATCGATTTGAGAAGATAAAACATTCATTCTGACAAAGAAATAGAAACAGCTGAAAAAGTGTACAATGTGGGAAAGCTAATGGCAAAAATTAAATTTAAAGTTCTGTTTTGACCCACAGTTGGGAATCGTATCCTTGTGTGATGCATGCAGAAATGATAACTGATTTTATTTGGTGATTTGTTCAATTTACAAATAATGCATCAAAACCCATATTCTAGAATTCATATGAAAAAGGTTTGGTTTGGTATTTGTAGTTTAGAATAAGGACCAAGAAAATTGATCCGTGTACGGGTGTGAAATATTAACCATGTAATCGAAAAATTCTTTGATAACCATGTTTGTGGTATGGTTGTAGTAATTCCATGTCCTTATTGATCGATGATTACAAGATTCTCGTAAAATCGTGCCCTGCAGATGTCAGAAAGCTGCATACTCTAATACATTGTTATTTTGTCACCATCTGAACCAAATTATTAACATGAAGGCATGCCAGACAAAACTGGACTGGAGGTTTGAACGGATATTGCACTGCAGAACCCAGCTGGTCGAATAAAAAGCTGGTTTTAAGATCAATAAATGCGATATTTATAATACTACGTATGTATGGAGAGGTAGCAGGAATTGTAATGAAACTGTATACAAAAATGCCATCTACTGAGTTTTTATCGTTTGTGAACAACCAGTGTCATATCGAGCTGAGTTTTCCTTAAAGTAGCAGGAACTACCTCACTGAAAACCATACAGGCGGCCCGTCACATGCTATCAAGAGCAATTTGGCTAAAGTGTCTTACCAAATGACACCACATTAGCACAGACTGGTCTGTTTCGCAAAGTTTCCTGAAAAACACAAATGGCTACAGGTAAGGCTTTGAATTACTGTCCTCGGATCTTCCCCTGAGGTTACGTGAAGATCAACATTTTAACGGACTGAGCTATCGCGGCAATTTTCCAAATGTACATCCACTGTACAGTCAAATTTCCAGAGGTTCGTTAGTTTTCACCATTATTCAGAACGCAAATATGAAAGATAAAAATTGATGTCCATTTCTTCAATGAAAAACTGAAGATGGCTAAATCAGAAACAAAGTTTGAATGTTTTTTTAAATCTCTTTGTTCTCTCCAACTCCAGGTACATAGCAAGCACTGCTTCATTACATTTAATAATATATATTTAATTTTGTTACACAACGAACACATAAAATATACTTTGAAGGTCTGTAAGATATCGTTTTTTATCATTTTCTAAACAGTATTTACAAGACGAACTATAAAGATAAAATTCTTTTAGCATGTCAACTTGGTAAATTTCAGATCTCTTTCTGATATACAGTAACATAGATATGTAACACTTGGTCCATTGCAAAAGTACGTGTTGAACTCTATATTTTCAAACTGAAGTCAAAACATTCTATTATGAATCACCATTTTATCAAGAATTCAGCTTGTCCTACATTCAGCAACAACATTTACGAAATTTGTGTTTCTCGAATAAAGATGCAAAAACAGAGTCCTTTGCTGCCGTGATTTATGTTAAAGTTATCTTCCTTTAAATCTTTAATTAGTGTAAGTTATGTAAGATTAATTAGCAAATCAGAGTACAAGACTTATCAATACAATTATCACCTTGCTTATACACACCGGACTTCAAAACATTTATTTTTAAATCAAATCAAAATTGATCAAATTAATGAATTCCAATCAATGCCATTCATTAATTAATATCTTTCAAAACTTATATTTTTACACAAAACGAAAAGCTTACATTAGATATTCTGGTGGAAAATTAAGGCACCTTGTATTAAGTATACTGCATCATTCACAGATATATATATAAAATAACATTTTAATATTGGATTTGTGATCCCTCAAGTGCGTAATTTAGGTAATGACAAATGTTTCCTTGTGAGTCGAGTGTGCTGCTTATATGCCAGTACTGCCAAACCAAAACATTGGCAGAATGGGGAAAAAAATGTAATACCAGTACAAGAGGCCATAAACTGGATTTTACGGGTACTATAAGTTTGTGACTGAAACAAATTGTGTAGAACCAATCGCAATCTTATGCTACATTTTGTTTCTTTGATCAGACCAAAAAAACAATTGACACAACCCATTTGAACCTACATATGAAATTTAAGAAATATCTTTCAAGTACATCTCATGAAATAGCAATAACATTCTTTCAAAGTTAACTATACAAGATGGCCGTCTGTCAGCCATTTTGTTTTGTTTCATTAGAACCCAAAATCAAATGAGCACAACCAATTTGGACCTACATATGAAATTTAAGAAAGATCCATCCAGTACTTCTCAAGCAATAGCAATAACAAACTTTCAAAGTCGAAATCCAAGATGGCTGCCTTTCAGTCATTTTGCTTTTCTGATAAGTCCCAAAATTACATGGGCACAACTATATATTAAATTGGAGAGAGAGATCCATCTCTTACTTTTCAAGAAATAGTGATAACAACCTTAATCTGATGATGGTAGGCTAAAAATACAACCATAAAATAAAGAATTATTAGCACAAAATTCATCAGTAAACTTTATTAAATGTTACACTGACAATCTTGATAAATTGCCTCTCGTTATCTGTTACCGGTATATCAAACGTCAACAACAGTGGTCATCATATCATAAGAAAAGGTGTAGTTTATATGTGGTTGATATCGTGAAAATTGCTAAAAACCTGTCATGTAGCGAATACCCGGATGCAATTTAAAGGCTGGAAAATATGATACCCTTCCCATGTTCAATATTAAGTTACTATCACTTATTCATTGGTGATAAAATACAGAAAACAACTGTTTTTATCACTGCCAGCTTGCAGGTGGTGGGTCAATGTGTATGAATTAGTATTATGTTTCATATATCAGAATTTTCATGCAAGATATGGCCAACTGACAGAGAAACACATTACTTAGGGTTTCAAACAACACAGGTTGATGAAAATTGTGAAGTTTTGTGATTCTCATACACTGATCTCATCGAGAAATATTACTTTTTGCAGCAGGACATGTCTGATGCTCATTTTTCTAGCTGTTGGCTCCGCTGCCCTATACCTTGTTTTCATCTGAGAATGTGACATTACATACTTGGATTCATCAGGATTTACATGACAGGTGTCGTTGATGAAGCAGAATACGCTTATTCTTCCAAAACACCTGGTCTTATTCTTCTTGTATTTTTAAATTTGAGTTTGGATTAAGATTTTGTTCACTTGTAGGTATTTTCTTGTTTTTAAATTATCCAACAAAAAAATGCCATCAGTAAAAAATTACACTTATGACATGAAATTAATTATTGAGCTATTTCCTAGCAATTTACTTCAACTATTGTACCATATTACATTTTAATGTTAAATAATCAACAGAACAGGAAGATGTCCTAGGCATGTACACTTGACTCAACATTGTGAGATCATTCGATCTTTCTTCTTTTCAATCCGTACAAAATTGGAGTTTAATAAAAAAAATTTATCAAATTGACTTCAAAATCATTTTCTGAATGTCTAACCATATAATAACTTAAGAAATACAAAGTTAGTCTGGTATTCACTGTAAATTTCCATGCAGATTGACATTGTGTAAAACAATAAACTCTATGTATTTATTTTCATACTTGGTGCAATCCTATTGCTAGTGAAACATGTCCGTATCGGTGTCCGTATCGGATATTGTGTATTGTGACAAAGACAAATTATTTAAAATTCTTTGGTCGATACACACTATACTAAAACCAGTACAGATAATTGATTGTTTGTTATCATTAGGATCTGTCTCCTGAATGTCCTTTAGCCATTTCACAAATTGTACACCACACATAGTATTACCTATATTGTATGTACCAGTACACACACACCTGTCTGATGTACTTTTAGAAAAAGACTAAAAAGGATCATTGCACACCATGCAGCACACATTTAGAATCTAAAAGCTTTAGAATAAATTGTCCTGTTAAAAAAAGAATTTTGACACCAGGGCTCTCGATCTGTCAGATTTGGGGATTCCCAATGCAAAATAGTATCTTTTTTTCCCCAATTTAGACCCCAATTTTTCCCAATTCTAAGAAAAACAGCATTATTTTTCCCAATTCAAAGGGCCCCGGGCCCCAGTCCCAAAATGGCGCATGAGAGCCCTGGACACATTAACTATAGTTATGTATTTCATTATTTTACAATCTTTTTTTACATATTACGGCAAAAAAAAAAAATTAAAAAGATGTTATCTGAAGCATAATTTTCATTAAAGAGTCTCACAAAAGCAAATTATGTCTGTTTCCCCTATATTTAAAGCAGAATTATATACTGAGTATGCATAAATATACCAGTATGTACTGATGATTTTTGGAGTTCCTAGCTACATATATACAGACTTTTCCTGTGGGACCCACAACACTCCATAAATCTGATCCCAAGAAATTCAATAGTATTTCTACTATATGGTCCAGCAGGAATCAATCCCCATTCTACGATGTGATAGTCCACTGAGTCCCAACTAAGGAAAAGAAGCAAGCTCTGTCAGTCAACAGATCTCTAGAGATCTACACTGTACTGAAAAACTTATGTACACACAACAAAATCTGTTATTTTCAACACTACTCCCTCTTTTCCATAATAGTTCTTTAATATTCAGCCAAGAATCTTAAAAAAAATGCCACACAAACTGTGCGATTTTATTTTGTACAAATGTAACAGAACATGGAGAAAATGCATTACTGCCAAGCATCCCGACAGGAATTGAACTTATAGGTAGCTAGTGTGAAAATTCACTAAATTAGCCAAAGAAGCATTCTCCATTGTACCAGCCATGTCAACTGATACTAACGTAGGAGGGTTGTCAAATAATTTACTGTGAAGCCATCTCGGCCCTTACCAATCTGACAAGATTGTCAAGGTAGATACATCACTGTAATCCTTTGTTTCCTTATTACTAATACAGGTGATCAGAGTTATTTGAAAAAGTATGAAATGCTCCATACTTACATAACTCTTTTATCCTTTGTCAACTTGGGTTTTTTTTTTTATTTTGAAATACTCAAACTTTCTGAAATGTTAAACCTTTAAAAATACAAACAGACCCAATTTATTGTAAATACATTTTTTTTTGATAAAAAAAAATGTTAACCTCAAAACCAGGAAGTGTTGAGAAAACTTAAGTGCTATTAGTATGTACATTATAAGTGTGAATCTACAGTCTTCCTGTACATACAGATTGTCATGAGTTGCTAAACCTCAAAACTTGCATCACTGTTAACAGTGTTGTCTACTTCCTGTAACTGTCTGGTAGCAAGACCTACCTAGTGTTGTGCAGATATAGGCAGAGGCTATATTCAGCATGCAAAGTATAATTCAGTATATACCATGTACATGTATGACAGAAGTGTATAAATTTTGATTCTAATCACATTTTTTCACACGCCAGTAAATAAGATATTTTCATGGTCTTAGATTTAAGGTAGCTAGTACTGTTATTACAATAGTCAACCCATTAAGTGTCCATGTCCCTATAAATGCCCCTCCCCCATTTATACCTAGCACAACATTTGGTCTGCTTAAATACACATTTTTGTGTACAACCAAGAAGGTTTTAGTTTATGTTTAAGCAAATCCACCCCCTACTCCACCCCTTTGGTCCCAGTAACAGAAGAACACTATTTTACCATTGGTAACTGTAACAGAAATATAAAGAATTTACTGTCGTTGTCCTTAATGAAAAAGTGTATTATACCTCGTCATGACCAATTCTGATCTTCTTACTTGTGGTTAATGGGTCAATTATGGTTATATATACACATGATTACAATTTCAGGTCAACACTAAATCCATATGTACATTAATTAATGCGATTGGATACACAATCACTAGACATATGTATGCACATGCACACTGTTCTTTCGTTTGGAGCTGAATATGAGGCCTGCTCCCAATAGCAAAATCTATCATATTTTCCCGATTTCGACTGTAAATTACCAAAACAATAGAAGTTAAATCTTAATCGTTTTGGTAACAGCTCATGGTTAGGTTGAGCAGGTTGTGTATTTGCTTTGAAAATCAAAATATAACCTACCCCGACAGATGTTGTACTATTTGATGATTTCAGCGATTTTGTTGTACTTTTTCCCTAGCTCAATTAAAAGCAAATTGCTCCATTTCCAAAGAAGTATAAAAATAGTCTTGATACGTACAGTGTGATTAATCTTACCTTCAAAACAATGCATTCAAGCTATGTACAGATATTTTACAGTACATGTACAATATATAAAGCATTTATATTCAATCCATAACGAGTACCGCCTGTGGACCTATTAACAAATTTTCAAAAATATCTAATTGGTATAACAGGAGATCTAGAAACATACATGATGCTACTGTTTTTAACCGTTCAATATTTACATCAATTGATGTGACACTACAACAATCAAACTGAAACACAAATTTCCAAAAATTTCATAAAAATTCTCAACAAATCAACGAAATTAAAACTGGATGGTGTTTTTGTAGGAAATTCTATTCATCAGAAATTACAAACAAACAATACAATAACTAGTAAGCAAAGGTTTCAGGTTTGTGAATTCTGTAGACCATTGATGAATACCACAGGGTTTAAGTGCATATATTCTAGATCAAAGCATGTGATGCCCATGGCAAGCAGACTTACTGACAAAGAAAATTATATAATGAATTCTTTAACATTTACGTTACTATGTAAATAGATCCTGGGTAGATTCCTTTCAAATCAATGCCGAATGGCTGATAAATATACAATACCTGATTTTGCAAATCCGTGTAATACAGTCTGAGTGAACATGTATTTAATATTTTGAAACATAATGAATGACCCATCTTCAATAAAAAAAAAAAAAAATTTGAAGTCTGTAAACAATTTCAATAACATAAAATTTTACATAATATAGTTATTCCTTATCTTTTTTTTTCAAAGACAGAATGGCCAGAATTAAACTGATAGTGATACATAATTAAAACTACTCATTAAATTTTGAACAGCCTGTCTGATTCCAAACTCAAAGCCTCAAAGTTGATTTTCAGACATTCCATTCAAAACATACCTTAGCTGAACGATGTACTTCAAACCTTGAAAATATAACTATATCATACCACTCTTTTTCAGTTTGGCCCATGATCAAGATTCTGTACATATTTCAAAATCTGAGGAAAATCTATTTCAATAAAGCAGAGAGTTTTAAGCCTTGTCAAAACAATTTAGACAACTTGTACATGGGAAGGTTTTTAAAAGCTTCACATATAATCATGACCTTACCACAGTGACAGATAGGACAGATGATAATCCAGCTGCTATCACACACACGCGGAGTATCATAAAAACATTTAACTTTCAACAATAGGAAGTAAATGTATAATCATACTATTTCACAATATCCTGTACACGGTTTATCCAAAACAAAACTGAAACTTGTTCTTATTTATAAAACCACTCAGTTTTCCAAACAATCATTGTGTTTCTATATTTAGATTTCCTTGCTAGATATTGGTTTTCCCAGAAATGTATTAGTCTAAGGCACCAAAAATGTTGGCAAATTGTCATTTTAAAAAAAAACAAAACTTAGTATTGTTGATCTCAAAATTGTACTTGTATAATAATATTTCACTAGCTGTATCAAGACACAAATGTCTAAAGAATGATTTGGAATATTATTTACAAAATGTCAACATCTAAATAGAAAGTATATAATTAGAAGATTGAACAAATTATTCGAAAATTCAAACTACATATAATGACTTTATTACTTTTATCTTCCAAATTCAATTGAGCTTGACATAATTTCACCTACCTCTTTCAACAAAATATCAATATCTATTATATAAAAGCTGATAACCACAATGAAAATGTTGCATCATGCATGTTTTTGCGTGACTGTTATTGTGTGAATGTTATAGTGGTTTTGATAATTTTTCAATATATTATTTTATTAAAAGACATAAGTAAAAAAAATGCATATTATGAATTACTGTTTTTCACATTTACCTGTTATTTCAACTTAAACTGATCACCTATATATGATACTTATTAACAATGTTAATTAAAACTGATGTCGTGTTAGAATTACAATCACTGTATTATTTTCAATAATTATATCACGTTTTGTGTTTTTTTGTATGATTAAGTTAAGTATAATTATAGAATGATACGTCTAACTATGTCCCATGCTGTGAATGACACCTCTGTTTTAAATCGCAATACATAATTTAACATAAGAAGACATTATGAGAACCGATTTCTGACGATGTCAGAGTTCACATTCGTACTAAATATGGACAGCGTGTACTTGTCAATCATATATACTATTCTCATCTAAAACAGTTTAACACTTGAATAACTATTAGAATGTGCCTCCGGAAACTACATCTTGTACGGTTTAAAGGTGATAGTTATATTGCGTCTTGACCTCAGTCTATTGTTTGAAGAGTTAGCGATGCCAAACTGCAATTTTGAAATTCATTTCACCAATTTGGATGAATAATAACCATACAAAATGGAGAAGGTCATCTTCTTTCGACTACAAAACAACGACAGAAATCAAGCTCGTAAGCAATATTGTTTTGACAGTTGCTTACCTAGCTAAAACACAAACACAAATCGAAAGTGCACGCATTGAACACAAATGTTTTGAGTCTCTACGTACTTTATGATACATTTGCATACTCACCAGTAAGCAGAATGGTATTGCAGATCTCGATCTCAGGCCCTTTCGGGCAAGACCCACCAAATGTGGCTAAGAATCGCCGTAATTTCCAATATACACAATGTTGTCCTATATTACCCCGGCACTTCCTAAGATGGCGGTACAGAATGTCAACAGACGGTGACGTCAGGGTGGGAGTTGTCATATGACTTAGGTCAAGGTTGTTGTTGGTAAATACAATTTACGAAAGCATAAAGCTGATTATTACCGAAACGCAATCTCCATTCCTTGGATTGTTGGATTATTAATGAAAGGAAAATGTTTTCAATCGTTGAAAAATAGGGAAGCCAATCGGATTAAAAAGGTTTAAGCGATTTTGAGGATGCGACCAGGTTTAACCTGAGAGAGACAGGATACAGCGGTTTACAAGCATCATGATTGTCATTACATGAAAAACCGTGGCTAAATTCCTTTAATATTGATATTACACACAGAACCGATCTGGACTTATCAAATAGACGAATAACCATGTAACGTCAACATTGAAAAATCTTAGTAACATTTGTTCGTGTAATGCCATGTATTGCTTAACAGGTTGCTTTTTTTATACAGATGACCTTTCAGATAACCTTTTTTAAAAGGTTTTATTTCTTGTAACTGTTTCTGAATCTCTCCCCATTTTGATCTTCTTGGCTACAAATTGTTATGTGCTACTATATATGGTGTTGTTTAAACGGCTATAGAAGTTAATACTGCTCTTCTTCATCAAAAATGTTTTGTTTTAAAAGATTTAAATTCGACTTACTCGTAAAACTCTACCTTAGTTGTTCCCTGTTATACGAATAGGTGGTTTTGTTGCTCTTTCTATTAATATTTTTTCACACAATTGTGAATATTTATTTTATTAAAGGAAGTTTGCAGTAAATAACATAAAACAAGCAAATAAGAAAATAAAACAAATCAAACACCTAAAACACAAAATAATAATAAAAAAACAAAAAGCCTAATTGAAAAACAAAACAAAACAAAAACAAAAATAAAAACCACACAAAACAGACAATCAAACAAGCGAAATAGAAACCAAGAAAAGAAAATCAGAAAAAAAACACACACAATAATTCAATAATAATGAAAAAAGGTTTAATAGAAAATGAAAAGGTAATAAGTAAATCTGCAGTTATATATGCTCGCAGATTAAAAGCTAACCTTTCTAGTCCTTGTTAATTACTTTTTTTATAATATATAGTATCTGATCTAGCGTAGACCGGGAATACCGGGAAAAATCTGTTGCATATTTAAATAACTCATTTAAATATGTTGTACAATTTGGACATAGTGACGTTTAAATGTTCTATTTGAGACAAAGACACGCCCCCATTCACCCTTAGGTGAATTTCTCATATTGTTTTCCAGAAGTCGTGTATGTTGGTGTAGAGGCATTAGCATACATGGTGCTGTTCCACATAAAATTCAATGCAACCTTTAAAAGCAACCTATCGAAAGGTATTCACATTTAAAATAACTAGCTACGAAGCAATATTTTCGCAAAAAATTCAAAGGAAAAATAAAGCTAAAATATGGGGAGATTTTGAAGCTAATGGGTTCTGGTGTAGTGAATCCTTTTTACATACGTTCAATATACGTTACATTTCTCATGATACACAATGATATCATCTAAACATAGTTAAAAACAATTAGTTGAACGAGTGTGGAAACCGAATTTGATTGTCACAATTTACAAAATGACATACCTGACATTAATTTGTTGTCTGATTCCGTTAGTATTCTTAAAGTGGCGTATTTTGAAACGAATGGTTTGAAACACCGCGTCTAAGATTTTTCCTGTTGTGTATATAGAATACAAAAGCAGGACTTCAACATGTCATCAAAACGAAGCAAAGTGTGATTTTCCTGGCAAGCATGGGTTGTCACATGAACAAAGCTCCCAAAGGTAGTGTTCTCTTTGTCCCTTTATTCCTAATCGCCGTTAAAAAGTCGAACGTGCTAAGTCCACCTGCTGAATTTCGATACACTTTTGAGGTTTTTGTGTAGTTTGTAAAGCTTTGTTTTAGTACGAGGTATTTATTACCGTTCTTTTCTGTACATGATGTTGTTAATCAATATGCTTGGTTCCAACAGGCTTGTTTAATCCGTTTTTTGAATTTTTAATTAGTTATCGTAAATTGCATCCGGTCGATATGTGGTATGATCTAGGGACACTAAATATGGGTGTCAGTCATGTTAGTTTATATAGACATATTTAAAATAACCTCAAAAAAGAGATGACATCACGACAGTATTTGTTCTCCTCATACTGAGAACATCATGTTTTCTTATTTGTGTACATAGGAAAAAAATTAGAATATTTCCATAATACCAACAAAAAACAAACTAACAATATTGTTAATTGATAAAAAGTCTCAACCTAGAACAGATTATTAATAAAGGCATATGTTGCCTGTTAGCTGACCTTTTTGTTCATAATTTTCAATTTTTGAAATATTCAAGCAAAATGACAATCTCGATTTACTTACAAATTTTCACACGAACTCAAAAATATTGACTGAAAATGTTTACCTAATCCACGAATCAATGGTGTATTTGTAAATGAAATGACATTTATCAGTGCTGTAAATGAAATGACATTTATCAGTGTTGTAGATGAAATGACATTTATCAGTGCTGTAAATGAAATGACATTTATCAGTGCTGTAGATGAAATGGCTTTGAAGTGAGCAGTTGATGACCGTATTATATTGACACTTTATAAAGACACATAGAAAGATAAACGAAGCCAATACAAAATTCACCATCGCAAAAATGAAAAGAACAAAGCAGATTTAATAGACAGATTTGGTATTTAACATATTCTTCCAGTATTGGTGGATCGTATGCCAAAATCATTTTAATGTCTGCCCTCTTCCATTTATTTCTCTTCGTCTTTTGCCTCTTCTTCTTCTTGAATCAAAATGTTGTAAAATAATACACTATGTAATATTTAAGGCCATGGCGTCCATATTGGATTTCGGAGTAATCCAAAAAACAAGAGGCCCAATGACCAAAATCGCTAACCTGTTCTGCAGTTTGTTACAAATAAATAAATAAAAACCAAGATAATACCAACTTGTCAACATAATCATAATCCAAAATGAAATTCAGTAAGACTAGGGGTAAAAATGAAGAAAAGAAAGATTTCCACGGAGACTCCTGAAAAAATACAAATAAAATAAGACCAGGTGTTACGGAAGAGTAAGCGTCTTGTGCTTCTTCATAGACACCTGCCAGGAAAACCTTGGTCAATCCAAGTAAGTAATGTCACATTGTCAAATAAAAACAAGGTGTACAACGACGGAAGCAACAGGCAAACTAACGAACATCAAACAAGTACTGCTCTATATCGCACAAAGAAATGTTACTTAATTAGACTAATTTCCCCATAGTTTTCATCAAAAACCATCTTTTGAAACCCTATCTTACAAGTTTGGGATCGGGCCCTTGAATATCAAACCAATTGTAAACACTATAGCTTAGGGATGCAGGATCGTTGCTATCCAGAAATGAAACATTCACAATAGGGAAATTGAAATAACCACGCTTATCACTGCCTTACAGGTAGGACGTAAAATGACCGTGTTGCCCCTGTTGCCTAATCGAAGAAGCGACTTAAACCTGGAATTGTAACATTTTGTTTTTTCTAGTTATCTTTCTTCGGCGTAATGCCTTTTTTGTCATTGTCCCATATTTTAGTTTAGTGTTCACTTCAGTGAGGTAGAAAAGCTTTGTAGTTTTGATCACATTCCTGTGACATGCTCAAGGCTCGTTTTACGATTTTGCAAGCCCACATCGTGCAACCTGCGTGTTGTAGTCCATAAAGTTAGGTATTTTTTGAAAATCCTGTCATAAATTTCAATTCAGACATTTTATTCGGAGATATTTAATTTGCTTTTCAGTTATAAAAAAAAAATTAAAAATTTGAGACGATTTTCACAAATTCTCATACGGAACGAAAACAAAATAAAGGTACTTTTTATTTAACTTATAAGTAAAAAAATGTTACTTGTATGTGTGGAGGACAATATCAATTATAGGCAGCCAATGAAAAACGTTTTAGGGTACTGGTGACACGAGCAAAAATACCAAATCGTATTTAGTTAAATCGCCACCGACGTTAAAGGGGAAGTCACTTTAATTCTGATACGGAATTTTAGCATGGAAGTCTTACAATCATAATATATTGATTTTGTTTTGTACACATATTGTGAAGTTTTGATATCATTGCTATCATAAGAATAAGTTTAATGCAGTTTGTAAATTTATTTTGATGTGATAATACTCATGGTTGATATTGATGACTAAAAACAAGAATTCAGTAATAAAATAAATCTATCATATGTTTTTTTTTCATTCTAGAAATTTTTTGTCAGTCGCAAACTCGTGTTGAAATCAGCACCCAGGGGGTAGTGGGGGTTATAACACGTTCTCTGTATGCTGAGAATAGCTGGTTTATATGTAGATCATGCACCTGCTCCTTCTCCATGTAAACTCACAACTTGGCAATGTTCATCACTTCCCGTACTTTGTATACTTCCTCCTTGTCACTCGTTGCTCTCTGGAATATCTGTTTCCACTTCCCGCTTACATAGAGAAGGGGCAGGTACACGCATGCTTTTTCATCATAATGATTATATTAATTTTAGTCATCAACATCGCATTTCTTTCATAAAGATACCAGTGATGTCATTCACATATATTAAAAGTATAGAATATTTGGCTTCAGAAGAGTGAGGAAAAGCGGGCTAGAGAAATATGCTTGCTGAAATCTGTTTATTTCGTTGATATATTGCTGAGTATGCAAAAATATAGTTTGGGTTTCTTGATCAGAAAGAGAAGTGTTAACGAATGGGAGAAAATCTAAGTTTAAGGGTGTATATCCTTTAAGTTGACGAAACAACTACATTCGTTGGTAAATGCAATTATCACAGATGAAAAAGAAATGATAGGTCTCTTCAACAACGATAGTGATGGTAACCCCTGGAGTATAGAGGATGGTTCCAGTGATTCGGAGAGCGATAGTGAGAGTAACCCCTGGAGTATAGAGGATGGTTCCAGTGATTCGGAGAGCGATAGTGAGAGTAACCCCTGGAGTATAGAGGATGGTTCGAGGGGTGCAGAGAGCGATAGTGAGGTGAACCTCTGGAGTATCGTGGATGGTTCCAGGGATCCGCAGAGCGATAGTGAGAGTAAACTCTGGAGTATCGAGGATGGTTCGGGGTGCAGAGAGCGATAGTGAGGATAAACTCTGAAGTATCGAGGATGGTTCCAGGGATTCGGAGAGCGATAGTGAGAGTAACCCCTGGAGTATAGAGGATGGTTTGAGGGGTGCAGAGAGCGATAGTGAGGATAAACTCTGAAGTATCGTAGATGGTTCCAGGGATCCGCAGAGCGATAGTGAGAGTAAACTCTGGAGTATCGAGGATGGTTTGAGGGGTGCAGATAGTGAAATTGATCGTAATCCTTGGAGTATCGAGGATGGTTCGGGGTGCAGAGAGCGATAGTGAGGATAAACTCTGAAGTATCGTGGATGGTTCCAGGGATTCGGAGAGCGATAGTGAGAGTAACCCCTGGAGTATCGAGGATGGTTCGAGGGGTGCAGAGAGCTATAGTGAGAGTAACCCCTGGAGTATCGAGGATGGTTCGAGGGGTGCAGAGAGCGATAGTGAGCGTAACACCTGGAGTATTGAGGATGGTTCGAGGAATTTGGAGAGCGATGATGTGAGTAACTCCCAGAGTATCGAGGATGGTTCGAGGGGTGCAGATAGTGAAATTGATCGTAATCCTTCGAGTATCGTTGATGGTTCCAGGTATGCGGAAAGCGATAGTGAGGGTAACCTCTGGAGTATCGAGGATGGTTCAAGGGATTCGGAGAGCGATAGTGAGGGTAACCTCTGGAGTATCGAGGATGGTTCGGGGTGCAGAGAGCGATAGTGAGGGTAACCTCTGGAGTATCGAGGATGGTTCGGGGTGCAGAGAGCGATAGTGAGGGCAACCTCTGGAGTATCGAGGATGGTTCCAGGGATTCGGAGAGCGATAGTGAGAGTAAACTCTGGAGTATCGAGGATGGTTCGGGGTGCAGAGAGCGATAGTGAGGATAAACTCTGAAGTATCGTGGATGGTTCCAGGGATTCGGAGAGCGATAGTGAGAGTAACCCCTGGAGTATCGAGGATGGTTCGGGGTGCAGAGAGCGATAGTGAGGGTAACCTCTGAAGTATCGAGGATGGTTCCAGGGATTCGGAGAGCGATAGTGAGGGTAACCTCTGGAGTATCGAGGATGGTTCCAGGGGTGCAGAGAGCGATAGTGAGAGTAACTTCTAGGGTATCGAGAATGGTTCGAGGGGTGCAGATAGTGAAATTGATCGTAATCCTTCGAGTATCGTGGATGGTTCCAGGTATGCGGAAAGCGATAGTGAGGGTAACCTCTGGAGTATCGAGGATGGTTCCAGGGATTCGGAGAGCGATAGTGAGGGTAACCTCTGAAGTATCGAGAATGGTTCCAGGGATTCGGAGAGCGATAGTGAGGGTAACCTCTTTAGTATCGAGGATGCTTCCAGGGATTCGGAGAGCGATAGTTAGGATAACCTCTGGAGTATCGAGGATGGTTCGAGGGGTGCAGAGAGCGATAGTGAGGGTAACCTCTGGAGTATCGAGGATGGTTCCAGGGATTCGGAGAGCGATAGTGAGGGTAACCTCTGGAGTATCGAGGATGGTTCCAGGGATTCGGAGAGCGATAGTGAGGGTAACCTCTGGAGTATCGAGGATGGTTCCAGGGATTCGGAGAGCGATAGTGAGGGTAACCTCTGGAGTATCGAGAATGGTTCCAGGGATTCAGAGAGCGATATTGAGGGTAACCTCTGGAGTATTGAGGATGGTTCGGGGTGCAGAGAGCGATAGTGAGGGTAACCTCTCGAGTATCGAGGATGGTTCGGGGTGCAGAGAGCGATAGTGAGGGTAACCTCTGAAGTATCGAGGATGGTTCCAGGGATTCGGAGAGCGATAGTGAGGGTAACCTCTGGAGTATCGAGGATGGTTCCAGGGATTCGGAGAGCGATAGTGAGGGTAACCTCTGGAGTATCGAGGATGGTTCGGGGTGCAGAGAGCGATAGTGAGGGTAACCTCTGGAGTATCGAGGATGGTTCCAGGTATTCGGAGAGCGATAGTGAGGATAACCTCTGGAGTATCGAGGATGGTTCGAGGGGTGCAGAGAGCGATAGTGAGGGTAACCTCTGGAGTATCTAGGTTGGTTCCAGAGATGCAGAGAGCGATAGTGAGGGTAACCTCTGGAGTATCGAGGATGGTTCCAGGGATCCGGAGAGCGATAGTGAGGGTAACCTCTGGAGTATCGAGGATGGTTCCAGGTATTCGGAGAGCGATAGTGAGGGTAACCTCTGGAGTATCGAGGATGGTTCGGGGTGGAGAGATCGATAGTGAGGGTAACCTCTGGAGTATCGAGGATGGTTCCAGGGATTCGGAGAGCGATAGTGAGGGTAACCTCTGGAGTATCGAGAATGGTTCCAGGGATTCGGAGAGCGATAGTGAGGGTAACCTCTGGAGTATCGAGGATGGTTCCAGGGGTGCAGAGAGCGATAGTGAGGGTAACCTCTGGAGTATCTAGGTTGGTTCCAGAGATGCAGAGAGCGATAGTGAGGGTAACCTTTGGAGTATCGAGGATGGTTCCAGGTATGCGGAAAGCGATAGTGAGGGTAACCTCTGGAGTATTGAGGATGGTTCGGGGGGTGCAGAGAGTGATAGTGAGGGTAACCTCTGGAGTATCGAGGATGGTTCGGGGTGCAGAGAGCGATAGTGAGGGTAACCTCTGGAGTATCGAGGATGGTTCGGGGTGCAGAGAGCGATAGTGAGGGTAACCTCTGGAGTATCAGAGAGCGATAGTGAGGGTAACCTCTGGAGTATCGAGGATGGTTCCAGAGGTGCAGAGAGCGAAAGTGATTGAAACCCCTGGAGTAACCTGCAGAGAGCGAAAGTGATTGTATCGAGGTATCGATGGTTCCAGGGGTGCAGAGAGCGATAGTGAGGGTAACCCTGAAGTATCGAGGATGGTTCCAGGGGTGCAGAGAGCGAAAGTGATTGAGGGTAACCGATAGTCTGGAGTATCGAGGATAGTTCCAGGGGTGCAGAGAGCGAAAGTGATTGTAACCACTGGAGTATCTGGGATGGTTCTAGGGGGTAAAGAGAGCGAAAGTGATTGTAACCCCTGGAGTATCGAGGATAGTTCCAGGGGTGCAGAAAGCGAAAGTGTTGGTAACCCATGGAGTATCGAGGATGGTTCCAGGGGTGCAGAGAGCGAAAGTGATTGCAACACCCCTGAAGTATCGAGGTTGGTTCCACGAATGCAGAGAGCGAAAGTGATTGTAACTCCCAAAGTATCGAGGATGGTTCCAGAGGTGCACAGAGCGAAAGTGATTGAAACCCTAAAGCATCGAGGATGGTTCCAGGGGTGCAGAGAGCGAAAGTGATTGTAACCCTGAAGTATCGAGGATAGTCCCAGGGGTGCAGAGAGCGAAAATGATTGTAACCCTGAAGTATCGAGGATAGTCCCAGGGGTGCAGAGAGCGAAAATGATTGTAACCCTGAAGTATCGAGAATGGTTCCAGGGGTGCAGAGAGCGAAAGTGATTGTAACCCTGAAGTATCGAGAATGGTTCCAGGGGTGCAGAGAGCGAAAGTGATTGTAACTCCCAGAGTATCGAGGATGGTTCCAGGGGTACAGAGAGTGAAAGTGATTGTAACCCCTGGAGTATCGAGGATGGTTCCAGTGGTACAGAGAGTGAAATTGATTGTAACCACTTGAGTAGCGAGGATGGTTCCTGGGGTACAGAGAGCGAAAGTGATTGTAACAGCTGGAATATCGAGAATTGCTCCAGCGGTGCAAAGAGCTAAAGTGATTGAAACCCCTGGAGTATCGAGGATAGTCCCAGGGGTGCAGAGAGCGAAAGTGATTGTAACTCCCAAAGTATCGAGGATGGTTCCAGAGGTGCAGAGAGCGAAAGTGATTGAAACCCCTGGAGTATCGAGGATAGTCCCAGGGGTGCAGAGAGCGAAAATGATTGTAACCCTGAAGTATCGAGGATAGTCCCAGGGGTGCAGAGAGCGAAAATGATTGTAACCCTGAAGTATCGAGGATAGTCCCAGGGGTGCAGAGAGCGAAAATGATTGTAACCCCTGGAGTATCGAGGATGGTTCCAGGGGTACAGAGAGCGAAAGTGATTGTAACTACTGGAGTATCGAGGTTGGTTCCGGGAAAACAAACAGTGAAAGTGATTATAACACCAGGAGTATCGAGGATGGTTCCAGGGGCACAGAGAGTGAATGTGATTGTAACTCCCAAAGTATCGAGGATGGTTCCAGAGGTGCACAGAGCGAAAGTGATTGAAACCCTGAAGTATCGAGGATGGTTCCAGGGGTGCAGAGAGCGAAAGTGATTGTAACCCTGAAGTATCGAGGATAGTCCCAGGGGTGCAGAGAGCGAAAATGATTGTAACCCTGAAGTATCGAGGATAGTCCCAGGGGTGCAGAGAGCGAAAATGATTGAAACCCCTGGAGTATCGAGGATAGTCCCAGGGGTGCAGAGAGCGAAAGTGATTGTAACCCCTGGAGTATCGATGATAGTTCCAAGGGTGCAGAGAGCGAAAGTGATTGTAACTCCCAGAGTATCGAGGATGGTTCCAGAGGTGCAGAGAGCGAAAGTGATTGAAACCCTGAAGTATCGAGGATGGTTCCAGGGGTGCAGAGAGCGAAAGTGATTGTAACTCCCAAAGTATCGAGGATGGTTCCAGAGGTGCAGAGAGCGAAAGTGATTGAAACCCTGAAGTATCGAGGATAGTTCCAGGGGTGCAGAGAGCGAAAGTGATTGTAACCCCTGGAGTATCGAGGATAGTTCCAGGGGTACAGAGAGCGAAAGTGATTGTAACCCCTGGAGTATCGATGATAGTTCCAGGGGTGCAGAGAGCGAAAGTGATTGTAACCTCTGGAGTATCGAGGATTGTTCCAGGGATACAGAGAGCGAAAGTGATTGTAACCTTTGAAGTATTGAGGATGGTTCCAGGTGTACAAAGAGCGAAAGTGATTGTAACCCCTGAAGTATTGAGGATGGTTCCGGGTGTACAGAGAGCGAAAGTGATTGTAACCACTGGAGTATCGGGGATGGTTATAGGTGTACAGAGAACGAAAGTGATTGAAACCCCTGGAGTATCGAGGATGGTACCAGGGGTGCAGAGAGCGAAAGTGATTGTAACCCTATCGAAGTATGATTGAAACCCTGAAGTATCGAGGATAGTTCCAGGGGTGCAGAGAGCGAAAGTGATTGTAACTCCCAAAGTATCGAGGAGTATCAGAGAGATGGATTCCAGGGGTGCAGAGAGAGCGAAAGTGATTGTAACCCCAGGAGTATCGAGGATGGTTCCAGGGGTGCAGAGAGCGAAAGTGATTGTAACAGAGAGCGAAAAAGTTATCGTAACCCCTGTAGTATGGATGATGGTTCCACGGGTACAAAGAGCGAAAGTGATTGTAACCCCAGGAGTATCGAGGATGGTTCTAGTGGTACAGAGAGCGAAAGTGATTGTAACCCCAGGAATATCGAGGATGGTTCCAGGGGTGCAGAGAGCGAAAGTGATTGAAACCCCTGGAGTATCGAGGATAGTCCCAGGGGTGCAGAGAGCGAAAATGATTGTAACCCTGAAGTATCGAGGATAGTCCCAGGGGTGCAGAGAGCGAAAATGATTGTAACTCCCAGAGTATCGAGGATAGTTCCAGGGGTACAGAGAGCGAAAGTGATTGAAACCCCTGGAGTATCGAGGATGGTTCCAGGGGTGCAGAGGCGAAAGTGATTGTAACCCCTGGAGTATCGATGATAGTTCCAAGGGTGCAGATAGCGAAAGTGATTGTAACCCTGAAGTATCGAGGATAGTTCCAGGGGTACAGAGAGCGAAAGTGATTGTAACCCCTGGAGTATCGAGGATAGTCCCAGGGGTGCAGAGAGCGAAAATGATTGTAACCCCTGGAGTATCGAGGATAGTGCAGAGAGCGAAAGTGATTGGTATCGAGGATGGTTCAGAGAGAGCGAAAGTGATTGTAACCCCTGGAGTATCGAGGATAGTTCCAGGGGTGCAGAGAGCGAAAGTGATTGTAACCCCTGGAGTATCGAGGATAGTTCCAGGGGTGCAGAGAGCGAAAGTGATTGTAACCCCTGGAGTATCGAGGATGGTTCCAGAGGTGCAGAGAGCGAAAGTGATTGAAACCCTGAAGTATCGAGGATTGTCCCAGGGGTGCAGAGAGCGAAAGTGATTGTAACCCCAGGAGTATCGAGGATGGTTCCAGGGGTGCAGAGAGCGAAAGTGATTGTAACTCCCAAAGTATCGAGGATGGTTCCAGAGGTGCAGAGAGCGAAAGTGATTGAAACCCCTGGAGTATCGAGGATAGTCCCAGGGGTGCAGAGAGCGAAAGTGATTGTAACCCCTGGAGTATCGAGGATAGTTCCAGGGGTGCAGAGAGCGAAAGTGATTGTAACCCCTGGAGTATCGAGGATAGTTCCAGGGGTGCAGAGAGCGAAAGTGATTGTAACTCCCAGAGTATCGAGGATAGTTCCAGGGGTACAGAGAGCGAAAGTGATTGAAACCCCTGGAGTATCGAGGATAGTCCCAGGTGTGCAGAGAGCGAAAATGATTGTAACCCTGAAGTATCGAGAATGGTTCCAGGGGTGCAGAGAGCGAAAGTGATTGTAACTCCCAAAGTATCGAGGATGGTTCCAGAGGTGCACAGAGCGAAAGTGATTGAAACCCTGAAGCATCGAGGATGGTTCCAGGGGTGCAGAGAGCGAAAGTGATTGTAACCCCCCTGGAGTATCGGGCAGAGAGCGAAAGTGATCATAACTCCTGGAGTATCAGGCAGAGAGCGAAAGTGATTGTAACGAGGATCGAGTTTCCAGGGGTGCAGAGAGCGAAAGTGATTGAAACCCCTGGAGTATCGAGGATAGTCCCAGGGGTGCAGAGAGCGAAAATGATTGTAACCCTGAAGTATCGAGAATGGTTCCAGGGGTGCAGAGAGCGAAAGTGATTGTAACCCCTGGAGTATCGATGATAGTTCCAGGGGTGCAGAGAGCGAAAGTGATTGTAACTCCCAAAGTATCGAGGATGGTTCCAGAGGTGCAGAGAGCGAAAGTGATTGAAACCCCTGGAGTATCGAGGATAGTCCCAGGGGTGCAGAGAGCGAAAATGATTGAAACCCTGAAGTATCGAGGATGGTTCCAGGGGTGCAGAGGCGAAAGTGATTGTAACCCCTGGAGTATCGATGATAGTTCCAGGGGTGCAGAGAGCGAAAGTGATTGTAACCCCTGGAGTATCGAGGATAGTCCCAGGGGTGCAGAGAGCGAAAGTGATTGTAACTCCCAGAGTATCGAGGATAGTTCCAGGGGTGCAGAGAGCGAAAGTGATTGTAACCCCTGGAGTATCGATGATAGTTCCAGGGGTGCAGAGAGCGAAAGTGATTGTAACCCCTGGAGTATCGATGATAGTTCCAGGGGTGCAGAGAGCGAAAGTGATTGTAACCCCTGGAGTATCGATGATAGTTCCAGGGGTGCAGAGAGCGAAAGTGATTGTAACTCCCAGAGTATCGAGGATGGTTCCAGGGGTGCAGAGAGCGAAAGCGATTGTAACTCCCAAAGTATCGAGGATGGTTCCAGAGGTGCAGAGAGCGAAAGTGATTGAAACCCCTGGAGTATCGAGGATAGTCCCAGGGGTGCAGAGAGCGAAAGTGATTGTAACCCCTGGAGTATCGAGGATAGTTCCAGGGGTGCAGAGAGCGAAAGTGATTGTAACCCCTGGAGTATCGAGGATAGTTCCAGGGGTGCAGAGAGCGAAAGTGATTGTAACCCCTGGAGTATCGATGATAGTTCCAAGGGTGCAGAGAGCGAAAGTGATTGTAACTCCTGGAAAGTATCGAAGAAATATCGATGGGGTATATATTAACTAAACATTTTTTAAATGCAAAAAAAATAAATACTATCGGGGAGTGTGTGACATTTTCCCTTGAAGAACAACAATGAATATATAATCAATCCAATTTTGGTTAATCCAAACAATTATTGTAAGTTCAAAGTTGATCATTTGTTCAAACAAAGGTATCCGCTATCAAAATTCAAGGGTCGCAATCGTTATATTGATTTGGAGATGAGCACAGACAGGTAGGACTCATGGAGTATACAAACCCTTTATTTAAACACGATTGAAAGGCAAAATAAATCAGAAAATTTAAGTTATCATAAAGCCTGCAATTTTTTTTCTTTCAGGATCAGGACATGGTATTTGGCTGAACAAGAAAATATCAAGTCTACAGTAATGGCGGACAACAAGGTCTGAGGATTGAGAATGACACACAGTTGTCCGATTGGCGATTTAAGCGAGTATTACTGTTGAATAATACAGCTCTACGGCTTCATGAATTCCACTGGGACCAGGTTTTTACTCTCGCCCAACAAGATGTCGGCCTCACTAGATATCTCTCATTGTTCGTACGGATCGCCAATTTCAAGTGTGGCGAGTTTAGAATGCGTGGTGTCATTTCATGAGAACCGCCAACAATGGTGTCCATTATTACACAAAACTGCTGTCAGCAGGGCATTTTTTCCTTTTTTCATATTCTTTTTTTACACTATGTCTATTTCTGTTGTACAACATCAGGAATTTCAGCAATTTCTATACAAGGATTTACGTATACATGTATATAGTTTTACCGAGAAAACAAAAGTCTTAACGACAGACCAGATTACAGCCCACCAGTCTACCTATGTAATTACTAGTCCAATACCATAATCTCCATTGTTGATGTTGTCCACTGCTGCACTATACTACTAATGACTGGTAATCCTGAGACACGGGCAAATGTACGACAACACGGATAAATGGGACGGGCCGGGCGGAAAGATGACAGAATGTCACTTTAAATAAAATCTGACGATCTATATACACACTTGATCAATACATAAATGTAAGGCAACAACGAAATTACTCTCGAATTTGCCTTCTCCCCAAAGTATACTATGTATGGACATAAAACGGACGCTTGCAGCGTACCTAAGTAGCTGGCTATTAACAGTTATGGTCAAGACGGAACAGGAAGGTGTTAGACTAATATCCCAGCCGGCCGTTCCTGTAATCCGCACGGGTAAGAGTGACACATTTATCTTTACCTCGATAGATAACGTTGATTTATATTTTCTGCCAACAGGAACCATTTTTGTATATATGGTTAGATGTCAATTTTCAAACGGACACGTGACCTTTCAGAGATGGTGGCAAAAGAGTTCGCCATTGGGTCAGGGTAATAGAAGTCTCTATTACATGGTATATAAAATAGGTTGGACTGCCTCTGTAGCTAATGTCACTGTTACAAGATTATAAAGGCACACGTCCCTGTGCGATGGTAAAAGAGATGCGTCCTTGTGAGATGGTAAAAGAGAATGTCTTTCTTTTAGATAGCAACAGAGAAGTGTGTCTCTGTTAGATGGTAACAGAGAAGTGTGTCTCTGTGAGATGGTAATAGAGGAGTGTGTCTCCGTGAGATGGTCATAGAGAAATGTGTCGCTGTGAGATGGTATTGTGTCTCTGTGAGAGAACTCTGTGAGATGGTAATAGAGGACTGTGTCAATGTGAGATGGTAATAGGGGAGTGTGTCCCTGTGAGATGTTGTGTCTCTGTGAGATGGTAATAGAGGACTGTGTCTCTGTGAGATGGTAATAGAGGACTGTGTGTCTCTGTGAGATGGTAATAGAGGACTGTGTCAATGTGAGATGGTAATAGAGAAGTGTGTCAATGTAAGATGGTAATAGGGGAGTGTGTCCCTGTGAGATGGTAATAGAGGACTGTGTCTCTGTGAGATGGTAAAAGAGGACTGTGTCTCTGTGTTATGGTAATAGAGGACTGTGTCTCTGTGAGATAGTAATAGAGGACTGTGTCTCTGTGAGATGGTAATAGAGGTGTGTGTCTCCATGAGATGGTCATAGAAAAGTGTGTCTCTGTGAGATGGTATTAGAGGCCTGTGTCTCTGTGAGATGGTAATAGAGGACTGTGTCTCTGTGAGATGGTAATAGAGAAGTGTGTCTCTGTGAGATGGTAATAGAGGACTGTGTCTCTGTGAGATGGTAATAGAGGACTGTGTCTCTGTGAGATGGTAATAGAGGACTGTGTTTCTGTGAGATGGTAATAGAGGACTGTGTCTCTGTTAGATGGTAATAGAGGACTGTGTCACTGTAAGATGGTAATAGGGGAGTGTGTCCCTGTGAGATGGTAATAGAGGACTGTGTCAATGTGAGATGGTAATAGAGGACTGTGTCTCTGTTAGATGGTAATAGAGGACTGTGTCTCTGTGAGATGGTAATAGAGAAGTGTGTCTCTGTGAGATGGTAATAGAGGACTGTGTCTCTGTTAGATGGTAATAGAGAAGTGTGTCTTTGTGAGATGGTGATAGAGAAGTGTGTCTCTGTGAGATGGTAATAGAGGACTGTGTCTCTGTTAGATGGTAATAGAGGACTGTGTCTCTCTGAGAAGGTAATAGAGGACTGTGTCTCTGTGAGATGGTAATAGTGAAGTGCGTCTCTGTGAGATGGTAATAGAGGACTGTGTCTCTGTGAGATGGTAATAGAGAAGTGTGTCTCTGTGAGATGGTAATAGAGGACTGTGTCTCTGTGAGATGGTAATAGAGAAGTGTGTCTTTGTGAGATGGTAATAGAGGACTGTGTCTCTGTGAGATGGTAATAGAGGACTGTGTCTGTGAGATGGTAATAGTGAAGTGCGTCTCTGTGAGATGGTAAAAGAGGACTGTGTCTCTGTGAGATGTAATAGAGGACTGTGTCTCTGTGAGATGGTAATAGGGAAATGTGTCTCTGAGAAATGGTAATAGAGGTGTGTGTCACCGTCAGTTGATATAACATGCGTGTACAATATCCTCATTATACTGTTTTTTTTATAATTTTGAAATGCATTTATTTAGCTATAGAATACGTGTGCACATACTCACTGAAACTCTATGCATCGTGCTATCAGATATATTGGAAACATGCTATACAACCCCTTGTGAATATTGTACAGTGTCTTATCAGTCATTATAAAACTTGTATATCAAATACCACGCGGAATACCTAATAAACAGACGAAATTCAATTTGATGACAATTTTTCCTGCTTTTTACTAACATGGATAAAATTTCAATATACAGATAAAGATGTTTTTACATTAAAAACATATATTCTATCTATTTATTTTAAATTTCTTTCACTTAGGTGCCAGGTGTATAGATGCACTGTCTTACTGTCTTTCAATTACTATTGATTTTTTGTGTGCACATACATAATTTTTCCTGAAAAATATCTACAATGGAAACAGTTGTGAAAAATTCTTGTTACGGTGTTTGATATGTATATCCGCCTTTGACGTGTGTATCGTCTTTCTAGGGTTGTAGGGGAGCCACGTGCTTATTTCTGACTGCTGCAGAATCCACGTTATTGTATTCCCTCTGAAGCTACGACAGCACACACACAACATTAGGTTTCACGCCATGGATAACGTCTCCTGAAACATCGCCTTTGTCAAAGAAACATTAAAACCAAGATAAAATTTCTCAGGAGAATTAAGTACTTAATTGGAACTCCTTCCAATTTCTTTATGGAGGACATTTACGGCTAATGGACAACGTCACCGTGAAATTGCAATTGAATCAATGCATTGAATATGCCTGTTTTACGGATCTTTCGTGATTTTCCACAAAAAAAATCAGTGACAACTGGAATTTAATCCATTGAAGGACCATATTCTTATTTTTTATTTTTTTTTATTTTTTAATAAAAAGAATAGATATAAGTTTATCTTAACATAGATATTGACTTAAAGTAATGCCTGAATGGCTTTAGTGTTTCTATAAAAGAAATCACCTTTCCGGAAACTGCGCGGCAATAATGGATGTGGTATTATGGTTTCATCTATCTGGTTCTCCAAGTCACAACCAGGAATTCAAAACATCAAATATCAAAAGGCAATAATTTGGAAGACGTAGATTTCCACAAGTAAAGCCCTATGTGATGTATCGACATATTCAAACACGTGTTTGTAGCTCGTGACAAAATATTAAAGTTTTTATGTGAAACCTGTATTAGAAATTATTGCATCCGGGCAGTATGGGAAATAACTTTCAACATTATTGGATGCAAAGGGAAATTATGCGTAGAAGAAGTTTTATTGTGTTTCAAAAAGATGACGTTAACCAGTAATTGAATACACTGAAGGATTATCTATTGTGAATTATACTCCTATTTCAGACACAATTTCGATTTATTTGATCTACCAATACAAACAAAATACTACATTCAACATATGGACACGTGTAATGGTTAACTGCTATCATCATTCTTAACGTATACCCGACAGGAGGAAACAAACCTTCCGCGTACTTCCAAGTCTTTTAGGAATGTATTAGAATAAACCTTAGCTCACCGTTGAAAAGGAAACAATTCTGGATACAATTATTTCTTCATATCTGTGATTTGTGCGCGTAGACTTCCAAGCATGGAGCATCGCTTTGTAGCCGCAATCTTGCAATGTTTCCTTTTAAAAGGTGAGTAATTCGTCTTTTAGATCCCAGGATAATTTGGTTTTCTTAGATTCAAGACAACTTGTTTGAGAAATTGTGAATTGCTGAGAGATTGTTAATTACTGGCGAGCTTAATACATTTATCGTGATTTTCGGATCTACCTTTTTAAGAGTCGATCCGACGTTGTAACATATCTGGAAACAAATTATATCTATTAGATCTGGATGAAACAAATGCCTCAGTTCCGGTTTTTTTGTTTTTTTTTTTTATCATTTAGTGTTTTGGGCTAGGGATTAGCTGTATCATCACACTGCTGAACGTTGTTTGAGTCCAAATTCAATAACAATCTTCTGTTTAGTAATTACGATGTAGTATTTCTTTCGACGGTAGTATTATCAGAAAGAATTAAACACATCTCGGATTTTGGAACATGTTATTCTTTTTTAAAGCTCAAACGAGAGAAAGTGTAGAGAATAAAAAGATGTACAATGAATACACATAGCTTTAATCACATACTATCTGAAGTATACCGCTATGTTAGAGTGAACACTAGAAAACCAAAGGCTCCGGGTTCGATTCCTAGCGGATGCATTTAGAGATATATATTTCTTACGTATTGTATTATCGACATTCTCCATCTTAAAACAGACTCTAAGTTGTTTTTATCTTTGAAAATCACGTGACAAAATTGTTTTAAATAGAAAGTGGTGAAATAAATAGCAAAACAGTGACATCCTTTCGACGTCACGGTTGATAAAGGTTCGTGCTATTGTAAATGAGTTGCTTTGGGCAACTCCGGTGTTTTCTGCTTACGTTTGGCAAAACGAAAACTTTGGTAGAAAAACAAGAGCAACCAGACAGTTTTCAGTTGCTTCATCTGTACCTGATCAGTAATGATGTAATGGATATCAAGACCATTAGTGTTGATTTCGTCAATAATTAAAAAATATTTAACCCACTCATGAACTTGTAAACTTTCACATTATAATAAAATGTGATTTTCTCTTTACACTTAATTTTTTTTTCATTTCAACAAGTGTTATAACTAATTTTCCGTTTGGAGATACTCATTTTAGTTAAAGGTGCGACGTCAGACTTATAAACAAAATTGATGTATCACACAGCTGTTGTCACGAGGCTCAGTGAGTCGAGAATGTCATTGTTTTTGTTGCGTGACTGACATCAAACAAAGTAGTGAAATCGATATTTATCTCACAAATTTATACATATTTTATTTATTATTTATTTACATTAGAACGACAGTCCCACAATATATATGTCACTATTGCTATTTAATGGAATTTTCATTACGTGTCCATTATGACGTCATTATTGTATCATGGAGACGACTATCATCCGTCGATTCGTGCCTATATCGAGAGAATTGAACTGCCGGTAATGATCATCTAGACATTCATAAAGGATGTTTAGCATATTAACTGATGGTTTAAAGTAAACATACCGGTACCGTCAATATATATATATATATATTATACCTTATTGAATTGAGCACGTGTTGGACTGACAATACATAAAGTCGCCGGCGCGCGTCCGAGTCGCCCCCATTCGGAATCTCTCTTAATAGTCGGTAGGAGTTATGGGTCTATCACCCCGATTTCCGAATTCTTACAAAATGGCAGACGAAAAAAATGAGGAATCGCTGTGACTATGAAATTTTGAAAAATCCTGATAATATATATAGAAATCAACCAACCTTTTACTCTACCTCTTTCACAGAACTTCGACAGGTAAGTGTCTACAAAATTGTAAAAAAAAAATAGGACAACAAAGGTTAAAACATATTTCAGGTTTTAATACAGTAGACCAGTACGATGAATTAAGCTGCTGTATGCAGCTGTTGTGTCCTTTTAGGATTCGTCAATGATGCTAAGGACCTTAGTTCTGAAAATCTAGGAGTTGAACGAGGAAAAAACTGATAAAAACCATGCTAAAACCTAAATGGACAAGTCAGTTGCCCTGTAATTCAATAAATTTCGTTATTATCGTATATCTGGTAGAATAATGTAAGCTACATGTGTATAGTGTACGAGTAATCGGACACGCTAAGCTTATGTCATGAATTTACACCAAATGTTGTTTACATCTTTTGTTAAGTGATCTCGTTCTGTAAATATGCACATTCTGCAGAACAAGAAAAATGGGACTAGACCAAGCCGTATACGCGCCGAGCGAGTCAGGAATCCATGGACTTCCGGTAACATTTAAAGATCTAAATATAGAATGTCAAACGTTGTCACCAAAACCCGCCAACTGAACTCAAAGTTAAGCACCGGGAAAGTCTCGTGGTTAACTTTAGAATTGTTAACCACGGGTTGACAAATCTCGGTTCAGATTGTAGATCGATGAAAGTAGAGAGAAAGAAGCGTTCCTATTATTTGCAATGAAATGACGTCAAGGCAACAAATGCACCAACGCCATGTTAAAAATAACAAGCATTTAAATAAAAACAGGTGTGTATATATATATATGAAAACCATAAGGAAATGAAAGTATTTTTCTATAAAGGAAAACGATGCACATGTTGCACGATTTTGTCTTGCAATCGTTGAAAAAAATCTTTTGTATAGATAATCTATCATAAGAAAACTTATAGTAACGCACAAGTACGTCATAACACAAAGAGCACATCACGTGCATTTATCATCTGTTACATAGCTTGCGTAACAACTTCACGTGCATTCATCTTTCCGTGCATTGTTTGCGCAGTTACATCACGTGCGTGCCTAATTTCACACATTCAATTGTCTGTATCTAATTAAAATTCTATATTCAGAAGAATCTTTTTTCAGTAAATGACCAAAAAAAAATCAAAAATGGAATTTAAAAACCTTTCTGATTTTGTTATGACATGAGCTACCATGGAATTTTACAAGTATTATGGGCTTTTAACTTTGACTATTTCCACTAGTATAATCTCCCCTTTATCAGCGAACGCTGATGTGGTAAGTTCAAAACAGAGTGCACACGTTCTCGAATGGTTAATGACGCGGAAAGTGTATGAGGAGGAGCAACGTAATTTAAAAAACGGCAAGCATTACCGTTAATCGTTAAGGAACTCTCGAGTGATCTACGGCTATTATACATTAGTCAGTCGATAGAAAGGGTAAGGAGAAATCAGAGTTGTCTCTTAACCTAGTGAAACGGTTTTCTGACGAGAAAACGCCAACGCAAGGATCGACAGTTCTATAACAGAGCAGTGTTAGACAGTCATTCGTTTACGAATTCACTGAAACAGAAAGAGTATCGTTTTCTACATTTAAAATGAATACTGGAAATACGCCATTCACATAGAAGTACATATTTTTTCGAAATATTATATATATATAAATTGAGTTGAGGACATCGACCTGTTGTTCTGTCGCTATTAATTTATCTTATAGAGATCAGTGTCACCCTGAGTCGTGGTAACGGTGTTTCCTCTAATATGCAATAAATTTTATTATCCCACGTCATCATAACTTAGTTATAATAATGTCGATAATGTTATATATTTAGGAGTAACAGATAGGCAAAGGTTGTAAATAAAAACAAGCATTTTGTACGATGTCACATCATTTCCTGAACTGAATGTTGTTCTCCTTTCTTCTTCGTGCTCGACTCCTGTCTCCAAAACTTGTTATTGCACAAAAAAAAAAAACCAAATTTTTTAGACATTCTTTTAGGTCATAAGAGCACTGCGTTTCTGTAAAATACAAGATTTTCTTAGGGAATCGTGCCGGATCAATAACCCCCAGAAGTTGGTGCAGAAAATATCCATAGAAAAAAAAATTGACAAAATTCAAGTGTACATGAGGTTGTAATAATTACATAAGTATGTTTTAGTACGCATGGCAGGCATTCTACATGGTCGATTCTATCGAGTCATTGTCCCTATTCAACACGTGTTTACTGTTACGGACAAGAATAGCCTATCAGCACTTTGAAGACTGTCATTAAAACGACGTGTTCAGATAATGTTTCCCCGTCTCACCAACTCGTGTGTAGTGATATTGACAGGCCCAGAAGACAGGCTAACTTCCGCTGTCACACAGAAATGTTCCTGGCATCATCCACTTTTTATCAAAACCATGTTAAATTTATGGCCTCAATCGTTTTAAAATACTGTGGAAAGTTACTTCCTGTTTTCTATAAAGAGGTTTGGCACGTGAGGAAAAATTTGATAAGATCATTTTACAACATGTACATGTTACTTGCTCAAAATATACATTGCATACAGTGCTAAGTCTAGTTTTTTTGTTTTTTTTATCTGACAAAAATGTGGCCGAAATATCTCAAACATCAACCTGTTTTAAATTTTCATTCCTGTCAGTCTTTTATCCACATAAAACCGGACCATCCAACCATCAAATCATGGTTCCAGATTTTTTTCCCAACATGTCGCTGACGTTTACGACGGAAATGTCATTACGCTTCAAGCCGGCTCGCGTTAGGGGATCTAATCTTGAATTATCTTCCATACTTTGTTGTTTGTGGGGGCGACCTTGGTTTCGTTCAATGCTTTGTCATCCTTTCCATTCTAGAGTGTGACATTTTAGAAGACATATGATGACGTCATTTCCGACATACGTTCGTTATTCGGAGAGCAACACACTAGATTGCTACCTTGTCAGTAGGTATGGTAGTTTCCCCTACCCTGGAAATCGTGGAAAGATGTTTCCGCCCTTTTAACAATGTCAAATTTCTTTGTCCCACCCTCGGATTGAGATAGAGGCTTACTCTTTCATATGACGTCATGTCAACGATACGAAATATTGGTATATATATATATACTACATATATACACGGTAAGAGAAAAATTATCATTCACCCACTTGTTGGTGAAGTAGGCGACATAAAATAGCAATGATTATTAATTTGCAGACACTTGGCAAGTCATGCGTTTGCTAATTTAAACATTTCCCCCTGGGTTGAGATTCCACAATATCACCCCCATTGAGTTGAAACTTCCAATCTCTTACCAGAGCAAAGAAGTTGATATTTGCCTTGTTTGTTTGTTTGTTTGTTTGTTTTTTCCTAGCCTACGTTTAAAATGCTGTGCATATTGATAAATATTTTTCTTTTAAAATATCGCTAAATATAACATTTTCTTCCATGATATTCTTTTCAGAGTTTGAACCGTGATATTTTGTTCCATTTGGCCTCGCCCCTGTCTTATGCCACAACAAATTCACGCTGACGTATCTGATTTCAAAAAAGCACTTCTAAATCAATATCTTTGGTCCAGACAAATCTGTTAGAAAAGTTTTCTCTTTAAACTATTGCGTGACTTCAGTAAGCGGTAAAACGTTTCATGACACTTCAAGTCTCTTCCCGCCGCCCGTCATTACAGTGAAAGTTATATGCCAGCCAACACCTTTGTCATATGGTCGTTCATTTCTGAGGATACCGTTCGATTTAGTCGATCCGTTTAGTCATCGTCTAGAACTTTTCTGAAAAGTTCGCCACGATCGAGATGGCCACTGGTGTCTGTCATATTGGTGTGTTTTGTGGTTTGTATAGACAACAGAAAGGTTTATTATTTGCTTTCGTCAGCACTTGTTGCCAGATTATATCCTAAAATCATAGACGGAAATTACCGAAAACCTCCGATTACAGGCAAACGAAAGTAGTAAACATATACTGCGCCACTCTTTTATTTGCAAAAGTTAAAAACATGTCATGAAAGAAACGAAATTCCATAGAGAGTGATATAAAAGTATTTTCTCCGGTTTTGAAGCAAACTCTTGGAATATATTTAATAACGTTGTATTACAGTTTTCAAACGCCATACTGAAAGATCCTTTTAAATGTCACGACTAAAATATCTACTTTAGAGTGTATGAGTCGTGCACAAACTTAAGTTTAATAACAAAAATATCATTGGAAGGAGAGTCAAATCATTTTCATGATAAATCCTTTCCGGGATTATGTTTTGTTGTTATTTAATGACAGATCCGTATTAAATTGACATGTCTCATAAAAGCTGTGTTAGGATTGTATTAGATAAATCCCTATGTTGCCACTGCGGTTTTTTCTGTCTTTATGTAAGGTATGGGTATTCTAACTTATTGCTTCAGCGACAAAACTCTTACAGAAATCGTTGGGAAATCAGATTTCTTTTTTCTGGCACATTTCTCAATGGTAGCGAACTAGGATTTGATTTCAATTTCAATTCCATATCCCTTTCACCAAAAATAACTCTCACATTATTTTGATAGTGTTTTCAACGCCACACCTCCGTCCAAGTAAGATGTGGCGTTGTACGTAAGAAGAGCTTGTCGTTATCTGTACCTAAACGTCGGCGTACCCCTGGGCACACTAATTAGCGTTGTGAAGCACGGTTAAAGTGTTCATCAATGCGTCGTTGATGGTGATGATCGATAAGTGACGACTCTGTACGATTTTGTTGCGGGCGATGACGGTCTACATTCACAGTCATTTACGGTTTTCTAACGTTGCTCCCCGTGGTGATTGTAACGCCGATTATTGCAATTGCTATCATGCCGTTTATTTCTAGTTTTGAATTAATTTTATATGTCCCTTCCTTCCTTGTCTGGCCTATGTATAAGGTCTTTTCAATGTGCCAGTTGTTGTTGTGACTAATGACATCCGTACACATATATATATATTTATGAAATATATCAATAAGATGAATTAGATAGTGGTGCGATGAATCGAGTAACGTAGGCAAAACGATTTTTAAAAATCAATTAATAAGTTATGACCATCGATGAAAATGATCCTGTTGTTGTAATTTAAGCTGTTGCTGAGTCTTCGGATAGTCTTAAATTCCACAGATTGACGAGCTGCTGTGTTCGAACTGTTGATCACGATAAGCACTCCAAATCATTTGTTTTCAGGTGTAGAATCCATTATGAATCTATCAACTTCCTATTGCAATAAACATTCTTATTAAACGATTTAATAAACTAATTCTAAATGATGACGTACATATTAATTTATCAGTATAATTATGTTGACAGTTTTGACAATATTACCAATACGTGTTTGACAAAACTCAGTCCAAGTACAGAAGGCACCTTTTTTTTACGAATACCAGTTACACTTCATCGACTAGGGTTGGATCTAATATTCTCACAAGTGAAAGATATTAAAGTTCCTAACCCCACGAGAAGAAAAAAATATCGTTTATATGAAGATTTTTTATCTTACCATTGTTGACATTGTTTTGTCTGAATAATATGAAATATTGAAATGAGTAGCTCAGCGTTATCAGTGATATAAATGCATGTATCAACATTACGTTACAAGAGGATGGGGCATAATGGCGAAACCCGTAATATTGTTAAATGATACCATTATCAGTAATGTAATTATTGTTGTCGATGTGTTTTGATAAAATGTATCACAAAAATTATACAAGATAGCTCTACAGACGAAATTACATTAAGACTATTTGAAATGATACTATTACTTCTTTACTTTAAGGTATCTCTAACGATGGATACGTTAGCAAAATAAAAATGGCGGAAACGTTTCAAAACGTGTAAGTCTTTTCATCATTACACTGTCTGTAACATGGGCATCGGCGTCATTAAGACGTTTAAGTTTTTTCATCATTATACTCTCTGTAACAAGTGCATCGGCGTCATTGATCGCAAAACATGTCCTCAGAGATAAAAGAATGAAAATGGCTTTGAAATCAAATGAAATCATGAATTTTATGATGAAATACACAAAATGTCATTTTCTTGTAATTTTGTTTAACGTTATGAAAGCAGATGTGTTTGTCAAAGAGAGTTTATGTCGTTGTTTCTTTATTAATCTAATATTACGACGTTCATAATGGTGACAATTATAATTTCACAAACACTAAAACAAAAACAAAAAGAAAACGTTCATGAGTTATTTAAGTGATACCCTGAAAGTTTTGTACGTTTTAAAAGACAGGGTTATGGGTACTTATTAAATAAGTTTCCAGCGTATAAATATAACAATTTCCAGACTGAGGAATAAAGTTGAGTGCTATACAAAATTTTCAAATTTTAGTCGATACGTAAAATATCATATTAAATAATTAATGAAATCAATTAATTCATTAAAAGAAAGTTAATATTACAATGTATGTGTATTAATGACAGCCAGTTCGTTGTGAAACGTTAATCGTTATTAGGTGAGAATGGAGTTCGTGCTAGCATTTTATCACTCTATCTCACAGTTAATTGATGGTATTAAATTCAGGTCATAATCATTCTTTTCATTCCGGTTCTACCGAGACCAGAATTGTTACAGATCTGACTATAATCAAAAAGTCAAAAATTGCCAGTATCACGTACATTTGCTATAACTGTCCTTGAAAGACGAAGTGTTGCATCAAAACATCAACTGGTAGCATTCCTAGATCAATATACTCCCATGATCTGTGATAAATTGCTAACATCTCGTAAAATCATCACTTACCGCAGGAAACATGGGCTTGACTATGTAAATTGTGTCTTTGAATATGATAATAAATTTGATTTACAGGACAATAACGATGCAGTTTAGCGAAAACACACGCAATGAATAACATAAAAATACTTAACATTAGAAATGTCCATATTTTGTCACTGGGGGAACATTTCGTAGAAAATTCTTAAAACTACCTTATAAATTTCTTGTATACCCTTATCGACCAAGGTCTACCAAAACCATGTTTTTGGGCCCTCAGTATCCGAAAAAAATATCAACAGGTCTGCATAATCGTAATTCACACTCAAATTCACTACAACTAGGGCGACATATGAATAAAAGAAAGATGTAGACAAGGATTCCTGATAAAGTAAAAGGAGAATAAGACCAGGTGTTCATGAAGAGTAAACGTCTTCTGCTTCATCGACGACACCCGCCATCTAAGTCTTGGTCAATCCGAGTAAGTAATGTCACGTTCTCAATAAGAACAAGGTATACAGCAACAAAACAAACTAACGAACATCAAACATGTCCAGCTTCATGTCACATAGAATATTTCTCTGAGATCACTATGGCAACCATAAAACTTTTCATATTTTCATCAACCTGCACGTTTTGGAACTCTGTGTTACGAGTTAGTCCGTAAGTTGTCGGCTTCCTGCACGAAAATCGTGATAATGGCAATAGGCCCTTGAATATTGAATCATCTACAATATGTAAACACCATAGGTTGGTGATGCAAGAATTTTGCTACCAAGAAATGAAAAATTCACAAAAGGGAAATTGAAATCATCACGATTACCATACACCTTGGTGGAAAGTAGTCTGTGTTGGTTTCGTTGTAGGAAAAAGACCGAACTAAGCGACTAAAGAAGAAGAGTGTGCTTTGTCTACACGATAGACGTGGTCAATGATTAATAAATAAACTTAGAGATAGAACGTTACCAATATTACTGAAAGTAAAATGGACTTTCTAAGGTCTTTGTAATATTTCGATAATCTCTTAGATAAACTCAGCATTATATGAAAACAAAATCCAGTCAGCCAACAGAAGGGCACTGTTAGGTATGCCAATAGTTTATTGGAAGATCTTTCCACCGAAAAGCAAGCTCTTATAACAAGGGATCGAAAGCGTTCTTTCAGTTTAAGAATGGGGTATGTTGTGTACAAAGTGGAAAAATCAAATAATCTTATCAAATATTTTTTTAAAGAAGGTACTGAAGATTGGCCAAAAGCTCTTTGGAGTTCTCCATAATTAATTAATTCCACTTCTTGGTGGACAGATATCTGTCTGTTGGAAATTATTTCTAGATCGGAATACAATGGTGACCAACTCCGACCTTGGATTCAACATTTTGACAGATGACACTCTAACGATATTCTGCACGCTGCATGAATATTTTTCTTTTGTTATCTGTAGTTGTTTGGCGAGAGGACACCTCCATCTATATATAGTTGACATTCTTGAAGTCGTTAGACGCACTTAATTGTATTTGACACGAACAGCAGGTCCCAGTTGCCCAAAAGGATTGGTGGAATAAACGGAAATTTTCAAATATGAATCGATCATAGCTGAGAGCATTCTTTATCATTTCACAGGTTTAGATTTATTGAAGAATATCATATTGATACTTTTAGAGTTTACATTGCAAACTATTTTCATTGTAAACATATTTGAATCTACCACTGGTTAATTTTAACCAACTTACAAATTTGTGTTGTATCCACTTTGAAACAAATTATAGAAATCTCGAATACCTGCTGGTATTTCTACATAATAGAAAAATCTTCAAACCGAAAGAAACAAAAGTATTGGATAAGATTTTTAAACATGAATTCGATCACGGATACAGATACAGCAGAGAAAACACCGACATATCAACAAACACTGGACTCAAACTCAAATACCGACATATCAACAAACTGGACTCAAACTCAAATATCGACATATCGACAGAAACTGGACTCAAACACAAATATCGACATATTAACAGAAACTGGACTCAAACTCAGATATCGACATATCAACAGAAACTGGACTCAAACTCCAGAAACGTTGACATTCAATAAAATAGTGAAAGACATTCTCACAAGGTTGACCACATTCACAAGATGCATTCTCAACGAGGTTTACTCTAGAAAGGTCATAATTAAGGGAATTGCAATGTTGTCGGAACTTAGTATGCAATATATAAAGTTTGCGATTTCCAATTTTATGGTAAATTGGTGGACATGACTGATTATTTGATGTTCGATAAAATTTGAATTAATTAATAGAAGGTTGGGATCGAGCTGAATTTTCTAAGTTATTCCAACAGTAAAGAGTAGAATGTAGAAAAAAAGAATTAGAGGCAGTCTGAAAGGAGGAATATTATAGTTATTATTGTAATTCCTAACGATTATTTTCGCCAGATAAAGGTGGCAAAAGATGGTTGAGGTATTCAAGAGTTAATTTATCATGCATCTTATACATTAGTCTACGATTTTTTTTGTGATAAGATAGGCTTTCAAGACCCGTTTCGTAGTATAAAGTATTATTAGGGGAATGTGAAGGCAGTCCTAATATAATGCGTGCCGCTTCACGTTGGACTTTTTCGGATTCAAACATACTGCAACTGTCCCAAAACGCACAAGCATATTCTAAAACAGGTAAAATAAAAGTCTTACATTTTTTTAAAAGAGCATCCCTAAGTGTTTCAATTTCCTTATGACATTGATTTTTTTCAAAATCGAAATGTAAATTTCAATTCATGATCCCACCCACTTTGCATTCGAATTAAAGGTCACACCTAAATGTTTATGATAATCTGTAAAATTCAAAACTTTCCCTTTCAAATTCTAAGTCTTCTTCGATCTTTAGATTAAAATTGACCAACCACGTTTGTGACCAAGTATTTAAAGCCTCTAGTTCTCTATTTAACGTTTCTTGTATTTCTAGACAAGATGAAGATGACTTAAGTAATGATGTATCGTCTGCAAAGAGACGAAACGTTGATTCAAAAATACCTATGTCATTGATAAAAATAAGAAATAAAAGTGGTCCTAGAATAGAGGCTTGCTGAACCCCTGCCTCAATGAGCTCTTCAGAAGAATATGAACTGTTTAAAAACACCTTTTGATATCTGTGAGATAAATCATTTTCAAGCCAAATAAGCAATTCGCATGAAATTCCGTACGCTTTCAATTTCGCCTAAAGACCTGTATGCCGGACCCTATCAAAGACTTTGGATATGTCACAGAATACAATACATGCAATACAAATTTGTTGGTAAATATCAATGAGTTGATACAATGTAGAATGACCATGCATAAAACCAGACTGATATTTGTTTTAAAAAAAGCATTTTCTATAAAATAGTTGCACAAATGTTTAAATATCACTCTTTCAAAAACTTTACCAACAGTTGACAGCAAGGAAATAGGTCTATAATTCGAAGGAGGATTTCTGTCGCCTTTTTTAAACAACGGCATGATGTCAGCTAATTTCTGTTTGTTGGATAAATCCCTGCTGATAAAGACATATTAAATAAAATTTCGAGCGGAGTACAAACAGTATGTGTAGTATTTTTAGCATATGGTGACTAAATCCATCCATACCCGAGGCCATGCCGAGCTTCAATATCTGTAGAACATCGCGTATTTCTATCGAATTTAATCTAAATGAACTAATTTGTTTGTCAATTATAGGCTCCATAATCGGAACATCAGTGTTACTATCCTCTACTCTAGTGACACTACAAAAATATTTATTCAATAATCCAGCCTTATCTTCATATCTTGTAACTATGTCCTTGGTAACAGGATCTGTAAGGGAAGGTATAGGTTGTGACGTATCAGACGTTTTAATTAACCTTTTGATCAATTTCCAATAAGACTTTGGATCCGAAGACGAGTATCCGTCAATGATATCAAAGATATTTTCATAAAAAGTAGCACGTGCATGTTTTTTTCATATTATAAACTTTGTTTCGCTGTGATTTAAATTGATCAATATCTACGAAACGTTTGGTTGACCTCTAAGTTCAGAGGTCATCCATAGCTTGTCATTAGGGTGTTTATTTACTTCTTTACAAGAAAAAGTTCGTAAATGATGGTCGTCACTTTTTGGTGATTTATGTTATTGCGATGATGAGACAAGTTGAAAATTGATAGAATCTTTCTTGCTGATATGGCCCGAAGCTGCACAATTGTCGTGTTTCGCGACTTATTTTCGAAATTCACTAATTTTGTCCTTTTTCCCCACTAAATGCATTTCTATTGTCATACAATTGCATATATATATGATTCTGTGTGGACGAGAAATTTAAGCAAATGGATGTGATACCCAAGGGCCTATCTTTTTTTTTTTTTTTGTAATTTTGTACGTAAAATCGATTATTCAGAATATTTGCAGTAGATTAAAAAATATCTTGATGTGGTAAAATGTCTCATGCCCCAAATGAATAAGTTTATGGTTATCACTAGTTGTTTGTCATGAGCCAATCGCCGTCAGTTGATAGTTGACATTTTCAACCTTTTTTTAAACTAACAAAGTGACATTTAGCATAACAGGCGTTGTCAGGGAAACGTAGCTTCAAACATACAGAAAATTGGAATAAATAAATAATCTTGACAATTCTTGTTCATGTACGGCAGCATAAATATGATAAATTTCATATTTTCAAGACATAAAGGGGGATCATAAGATTGGACAAAATTGAGGCTGACCTAACTAGCCAAGTTGACTAGACTCCATGATTACTCGCACCTCTATATGTTAACCTTTCGAATATCATTCAAAATTAAATTTTCC